>NC_088397.1:46312782-46653497 GCF_034236695.1 Oncorhynchus nerka
AAAAAAAAATGGCATTTGAATATATTATGGGAACTATGATATCCCAGTGACTGAGTAAAATTAAGTCACATCAGAGATATTTGCAGAAGAGAAAGTCCATGGATGTAGGGGAAACCAAAATACATATACGGACCTTGATCTACCACCATTGACATGACTGGCATGGAGAAATAGGTGTATGGCTATAAAAAAAAAAGTTCTTACTTCCATTTGATTTCACACTTGAAAACATTTTACACTTAATAAGAGATGTGGTCATGCTGTCTGAAGATATTTATAAATCATACAACTGAAGTCAACTTCCATGTCTCCAAATACACTATATTGCAAAGATGTAAAATACTGAAGTGAAGTTTTTATCTTTCTTAGTAGGTAATCGCTTTTACACCCTCAAAAGGAGGAGTGGGGCTTTCGGTCGACCGGACCATGGACACGGTCCCATTTCAGAGACTTTCAGAGTTCATGGTGGTTCAGGATGTGGGGAATGAAGATTGTCCTTCAGGGTTCACCGATGTCGGATCAGAGAGGAGTCTGAGTGAGATAGAAACAAGTCGTCTCTCTCATTGTGTCCTGCTTTGATACTAGCGAATCAGCGGTCAGCTGTTTGTGTCCTCACCGTTTATGGCTGATGGGGAGGGGGCGGGGGAATGCTGGCACGGTCCAATCTGGGCAACAGTTCTTCATTACAGCATTCTATAGGTGGAGAGAGGGGAGCAAAGATTAACAGAAGGTATAAAACGGGATTTCGTTCAAAGGATTGTCCTATAATATATCAATGAGCAAGTGCTGCCCTCTGTTGGCCAGTTGGAGTGCATTTTTCTGCTCTCCATCAGTGTGTATATTTGTATTTATTATGGATCCCCATTTGCTGCAGCTACTCTTCCTGGGGTCCAGCAGAATTAAGGCAGTTTATACAATGTTAAAAACATTACAATATATTCACAACACACTGTGTGCCCTCAGGCCCCTACTCCACCAAAAATCTACAGTAGTAAATCAAAGTGCATGTATAATGGGTATGTTATTGTGTGTGTGTATGCAAACGTGTGTTACTTCACAGTCCACCGCTGTTCCATAAGGTGTTTATTATCTGTTTTTCCCCCTCAAATCTAATTTGCATCAGTTACTTGATGTGGAATAGAGTTCCATGTAATCATGGCTCTATGTAGTAGTGTGCCTCCCATAGTTTGTTCTGGACTTGGGGACTGATGAGACCCTTATGTCATACATTCAAAATGTCAATATTGCTCATAAATAAAAAGGAGTGATGAAGTCACTCTCCTCCACTTTGAGCCAGGAGAGATTGACATGCATATTATTAATATTAGCCCTCTGTGTACATCCAAGGCCCAGCCGTGCTGCCCTGTTGTGGCACCTGACCACACAACTGAACAGTAGTCAAGGTGCAACAAAACCAGGGCCTGTAGGACCTGCCTTGTTGACAGTGTTAAGGCAGAGCATCGCTTTATTATGGACAGACCTCTCCCCATCTTAGCTACTACTGCATCAATATGTTTTGACCATGACAGTTTTACAATCCAGGGTTACGCCAAGCAGTTAGTAACTGGACTAAGTCGTTTCATAAACGCATCAAGTTCAGCATCTGGTTGCTCCACATTACACACTACAGACCAGCAAATATTCTTTACATCATCGACATATGAATCACTACAAAACTTCTTGTATGACCTCCTACACACTATATTAGGCCCAGCCTTTGGAACTTTGGTTTTCCAAGATATGGCTAATATATTATGATCACTACACATCCTATGGATTTGGATACTGCTTTTAAGCACATTTCTGCAGCATTTGTAAAGATGTGATCGATACATGTTGATGATTTAATTCCTGTGTAGGCAAGGCAAGCTTGGGAAAGAAGCTTGGCCATGTAATACAGTGAGTAGAGGGCATGGGGACAACTGCCCTAACCATTCAGAATTGAAGGGACGACAGGTATAGGAAAAGTGGCAGAAGGGCTATGTGGAGTCAGGAGAAGACCTCGCCATATAGAGCACCACAGTAGGAGTCATAATACCCAATACATGTAGAGGTCAAAACAGGGGATTCCAATCATTTCCCCACCATTAATTTTTCCCATAGGGGATTTTAGAAAGCGTTAAAATAAGGGCGGTGTTCCGTGTAGGCTTACCCTGGCCCGATGTTTTGACAGCAGTGTAAATTCCTCTAGGACAATGTAACTTATAAATATATTCCCCTGTATTCACCCACCAAAAATGAAATGCTAATTATCTGCTAATGCAGCTATCATAAACAACTACAAATGCCACGATCTGGACGAGACTGCCGAGTAGAGGCAAAGGTAAGAATCTCTGGAATAAATATCTAAAATGTTAGCTAAATGTAGTAATTATTAACTTGTCAAAACTTTAAAATTGACAATTGTGGGCCATCTTGTGCAAGTTTTAAATTGACAATAACTGTGAGCAAAGGTGTCAGCTACAGATGACGGAGAAGATGCAGGGATTTGTAGTCTTGCATGATGCCTACTTTTATGTTAATAGAATTTTCTAATCTGAGAGTAAATAGTGCCGAATATGTTGATAATAAAGTCACCTTGTCCTAGAGAGATTTACATGGTTATCAAAACGTCACGCCAGTGTTAGCCTACACAAAACACAGCCTACACAAAACATAGCCCTAACTTGAAGTGTTTCTAAAATCCACTATGGGAAAAATGAATGGTGGAAAAACAATTGGAACCATTTCCCTGTTTGACCCCTAGGTTATGACACCTCCGCCTGACCCCACCCCTGCCGTTCCCCCGTCCATCCTAGTCTGGCTGCTCCACTAGTCTAAAACGGTGGGTCTGTAATCCCGTTAGTGACAGCCCAGTGCTCTTGGTGGCGTAGCCGACCGGAGACAGACTGCCTGGGGGCTGCTGGACTTAGGCCCCTCACTGTAGGACTCTATTGAGCAACAGATTAACTACCCTATAAACCTGGTGAAGAATGAGAGTCATGTGTATGTGGACAGTTACACCAGACTATCAGCTAGGGATGTAACGATTCACTGATATGCATGGGTCCCCGATTCAAATGCGTAAGTAGTGAGTGCTTCGGTCCGCAGACCTCAAACCGATCCAAATGTATGCATGGGTCAGAAATTTCACCAGTTCACTAATATTTCTCATATTATATTCTTTATACCTTCCGAAAATACCAGATGCATCCACTCCTTTATTGTCAAACTGTTCATAATCATTGATCTACATGCCGAACAATCCCAGGCAATATCAGTAGCCTGGAAAAACTGTGCACCGTGACCAGCTTCATGCACTGATCAACACAAGGTAGGCAGCCTGTTCCTGATCTTGCACATCTGCACGGGACCGTTCAGCATTCAAATGCGAAAATGGCTTGAGCGAATTTAGGTTGTCACTCAGGTTATTGTTATCATGCACTGTTAAAACTGTTTTACCAGAATTAAAGTAAGAAATCTGGGACAACGCATCTTGCTATACCTGCTGAACGCCCCGTTACAATAGATTTTTGTTCAGGTTCATCAGAAATAGTTTTGGTAGTTTTGTTTTAAACAGTCAGTGTTTGTGGTCATTTTTATATGACAGAAAATAAACTCACTCCGTAAATAGTCCAAACCCATTCGATTTTGAGATGAGGGGGAAAACCAAAGCTACGCTCATATATACACTACATGATCAAAGGTATGTGGACATCTAAATCTCATTCCAAAATCATGGGCATTAATATGGATTTAGTCCCCCCCTTTGCTGCTGTAACAGCCTCCACTCTTCTGGGAAGCCTTTCCACTAGATGTTGGAACATTGCTGCGGGGACTTGCTTCCATTCATCCACAAAAGCATTAGTGAGGTCAGGCACTAATGTTGGGCAATTAGGACTGGCTCGCAGTCAGCGTTCCAATTCATCCCAAAGGTGTTTGATGGGGGTCGAGGTCAGGGCTCTGTGCAGGCCAGTCATGTTCTCCCACATTGATCTCGACAAACCATTTCTCTATGGATCTCGCTTTGTGCACGGGGGCATTGTCATGCTGAAATAGGAAAGGGCCTAACCCCAAACTGTTGCTACTAAGTCGGAAGCACGGCATCAAGAATTGAACTAATGGAACCAAGGGGCCTAGCCCAAACCATGAAACAGCCCCAAACCCTTATTCCTCATCCACCAAACTTTACAGCGGGCACTACGCAGCTGGGCAGGTAGCATCTGACGATTTTTACGTTCTTCAGCACATGACGGTCCCGTTCTGTGAGCTTGTGTAGCCTACCAATTTCTCAGTTGAGCTATTCTACTGCCAATGTTTGTCTATGGAGATCGCATGGCTGTGTGCTCGATTTTATACACAGGTGTAGTTGAAATAGCAGAATCAACTCATTTGAAGGGGTGTCTATACTTTTGTCCACGTAGTAATATATATTGTAAATGACAGGTTAATTAGTGGCTGATTTCAGAACCAAAGTGACAGATAAAACTTTCTACATTGCCTGCCTGCCCCTCCCCCCCGATAGTGGTGGTGGGGTGGTAGATGCATCCCTTATGGCTCAGCTCAGGTGCCTACATTTGGCTCAGAGAGGCCCAGCTCATGAGCGCCATCAGCAAAAGATTTGAACTTAAAATGGAAAGTAGTGTTTATGCAACAAATGTTAGTCCATTAAATCATAATGCGTCGATTCGTTGCCTAATCAAAACAAATCACACAGAACAGTTTCAAACTTAAAAAGGAATCATTCCTGTATTGTGTCGCCTTAAAAAGGGAAATATGCACATCCCCACTACCAGCAGATGGCACAGTCTACTGTCCAGGGAGCAGTCTACCCTAAGTTAATGACAGTGAGCAGTCAACGTTCCATGAATGCTCTCAGGCCCTATCGATTCCATCAAATGACGAGAAAAATCAACTGACAGAATAGTAGTCGTGGCCAATAACAAAAAACAATAAAGCATGTATTAATAACTATAAACTAAACAAATCCCAAATTGCAGGGGCATATTGTGAGTTGAGAAGAATGTTGTGCTCCTCGTAGGTCCAGTAATAAGGGTTAAGGTGTACCAGTCAGGTAATTAGAGTCTACCCGTGTCGTTAGTCACCTACTCACCTGGCTCAGAGCTGCTGCAGGGCGGGGTGGAGGGGAGGGGACCTTTAGAGCAAGACACAGTTTGATTTCTTTTTCGCTTTCTTCTTTTCCACAGGCGTTTTCCTATTTATCTGTCTGACCAAGTCATAGAAGATCTGCAAACACAAAACCATTGCTAAGTGCTTTGACACATTAAAAAAAAGGCATAGTTAACCGTTTGGATTTATATGGTTAAGTGTCATAATTCATATCACTAGTCAGCAGTTTGATTGTCAGTACTCACGTCGAGGACGTTGATCTTTGACTTTGCGGAGGACTCTAAAAAGGCACAGTGGTTCCACTGTCTGGCCAGGTTCTGACCCTGCTCCTTGCCCACCACCCGCTCATCCTCCAGGTCACACTTATTCCCCACCAGGATCATCGGCACCTGGGAGAGAAGAGAACATGGATGAGGGATAACATCAAAAATGTTAAAGCATTTCACCGGGACCAAAAAAAAAAAAAAAAATGGTTGAAAAATCTAGTTTACACAATTCAATATTATAAAATCGATACTTTGACTCCAAGTATCGATTTGAACCGGACACGGATGTGCTGTTCTGCCCCTGGACAAGGCAGTTAACCCACTGTTCCTAGGCCATCATTGTAAATAAGAATTTGTTCTTAACTGACTTGCCTAGTTAAATAAAAAAATTAAAGTGGGGGCGCTAGTCAGCACCAAAACTCCAGTATTTCTCATCCTTTTGCTTGATTAAAATAGTGAGCCAAACACTATTTCCATGACGGAACAAAACAAATGTTCTCATGCTCCATCTTGTCTCTCTGACGGACATATAGTGAACAATATGTTTGGAACATCAAATCGCAATACATATAGAAGTCAGAGGTTTACACACACGTTGGAGTCATTAAAACTAGTTTTTCAACCACTCCACAAATTTCTTGTTAACAAACTATAGTTTTGGCAAGTCGGTTAGGACATCTACTTTGTGCATGACACAAGTCATTTTCTCAACAATTGTTTACAGACAGATTATTTCACTTATAATTCACTGTATCACAATTCCGGTGGGTCAGAAGTTTACATACACTAAGTTGACTATGCCTTTAAACAGCTTGGACAATTCCAGAAAATTATGTCATGGCTTTAGAAGCTTCTGATAGGCTAATTGACATCATTTGGGTCAATTGGAGGTGTACCCGTGGATGTATTTCAAGGCCTACCTTCAAACTCAGTACCTCTTTGCTCGACATCATGGTAAAATCTAAAGACATCAGCAAAGACCTCAGAAACATTTTTTTGAAGACCTCCACAAGTCTGGTTCATCCTTGGGAGCAATTTCCAAATGCCTGAAGGTACCACGTTCATCTGTACAAACAATAGTACGCAAGTATAAACACCATGGGACCATGCAGCCGTCATACCCCTCAAGAAGGAGACGCCTTCTGTCTCCTAGAGATGAACGTACCCTGGTGCGAAATGTGCAAATCAATCCAAAGCACCTGCAAAGGACCTTGTGAAGGTGCTGGAGGAAACAGGTACAAAAGTATCTATATTCACAGTAAAACAAGTCCTATATCGACATAACCTGAAAGGCCGCTCAGCAAGGAAGCCACTGCTCCAAAAACGCCATAAAAAAAGAGCCAGACTACGGTTTGCAACTGCACATGGGGACAAAGATCATACTTTTTGGAGAAATGTCCTCTGGTCTGATGAAATAAAAATAGAACTGTTTGGCCATAATGACCATCGTTATGTTTGGAGGAAAAAGGGGGAGGCTTGCAAGCCGAAGAACACCATCCCAATGGTGAATCACGGGTGTTGCAGCATCATGTTGTGGGGGTGATTTGCTGCAGGAGGGACTGCTGCACTTCACAAAATAGATGCCATCATGAGGATGGAAAATGTGGATATATTGAAGCAACATCTCAAGACATCAGTCAGGAAGTTAAAGCTTGGTTGCAAATGGGTTTTCCAAATGGACAATGACCCCAAGCATACTTCCAAAGTTGTGGCAAAATGGCTTAAGGACAACAAAGTCAAGGTATTGGAGTGGCCATCACAAAGCCCTAACCTCAATCCTATAGAACATGTGTGGGCAGAACTGAAAAAGCGTGTGCGAGCAAGGAGGCCTTCAAACCTGACTCAGTTACACCAGCTCTGTCAGGAGGAATGGGCCAAAATTGACCCAACTTATTGTGGGAAGCTTGTGGAAGGGTACCTGAAACGTTTGACCAAAGTTAAACAAATTAAAGGCAATGCTACTAAATACTAATTGAGTGTATGTAAACTTCTGACCCACTTGGAATGTAATGAAAGAAATAAAAGCTGAAATAATTTACTATTATTCTGACATTTTACATTATTAAACTAAAGTGTTGATCCTAACTGACCTAAGACAGGGAATTTTTACTAGGATTAAATGTCAGGAATTGTGAAAAACTGAGTTTAAATGTATTTGGCTAAGGTGTATGTAAACTTCCGACTTCAACTATAAGTATGGTAATAATATCGTATTGTGAGCTACCTGGCAATTCCCATCCCTAATCAATACAAGGTGTATGTGTGTGGGTCTGTCACACCCATCCTGACAGTGTGTTCTGGCTGTTTAGGGAGTTAGTAGAAACAATGGCAGCCCCGCCCACGCAGGATACAAATCGGCTTCCTGCCTGCTTCCCTCTGTTTGCATTGCATTCCATGCTCCAGCTGCTCCATGGAATGAAACCATGGCAGACTGCGTGTGTGTCCGGGGAGCAGTACGTGAGATCAGAGAGAGAATAAAGGATGCTGGGTTGAGTTCCCTAATCTCTCCCCACTTTGATGCCTTACTGAAAAGTCTATAAACAGCAGTTCTGTGTAAAAGTTGCCCAAAAACACAGATCTGGGATCTTCTCCTCCGCAGAGCCTAACTTTAACCATTAGGGGGGGGCAGATGAGGGAACGTAAAACTGACCTCAGAACAGTGTCTGGGGGCAACTTCACCCTATTCGGGGCAAGTGCCCTCTCTCACAGGGCTGGAAGGGCAGACGACAGGAAGCAGTTTGGCCTAGCTCCATGGCGGTAGCTCCGTGAAGTGTCAAATCCAAACAAACCCTTAGACGGGGCCGTTGAACGACGGTTGCCCTAAAGTCAGAGTAGAACCGGAGGTATGCATTTCCAGGCTAGCTAACGCCAGATAGGGAAGAAAGTAGCTGTAGAACATCCCCAGTCAGCAACATGGAGGAAGGCAGGGAGGGAAGTTAAGCCTGTGTCCATGAGCCACACCGAGACATACACATGGCGAAATCACAAGTCAGGCATTAACCTACTACTCCAGCTGAACAGACGAGGACTTAGACAGCAGAAGTCACAAGACCTCTTGTGTAAGCTAGTCGTGTGATGGAAGGGGGAAGCCGATACTAGTCCCATCACTTCATTCACCACCTTATGGGTCTCCTCGTTACCATTCAAGGAAATGGGCTTTGGTGTCCAGGTTTGCTCTGGTAAAATTGTCTACGGAGTTAAACACTTGCATTTGCACAATCTGAAATGTTACATTGTAACACATTGTAGCTTGAAAGGAATCCTACCAAAAATCCTCAAAGTGTATTATATAGTGGGACTAATATTCTGAGCACCTATTCAGAGCCTTGCCGTGTGGGTTCTGTTTTGTAGCCTGTGTGTTCCGTATGGACAGTGTCTTTAAATCGAACCTGGCTAGACCATGAGCCGTCTCCTCATTCTCCAACACTGTAGTAGTAAATGGTGTGTGGCATTCCCATCAAGCACTTGGAATGGAAATGGCTGAGCAGCACTGGCCTGCCCAAATTAAACCAAGAATCCATCCCTTCTTTGGGGACACACACACAAAGCATTTCCATTGGTCATGCATTCCTACAAGGGGCAATTTAAAAAAACACGGGGCGAAAAGCTTAAATCGTCAGTAGAATGATAGCTACCACAGAGAGCTGCAGTATGGTAGTTGGCAGATATGCACAAGTGTTGAGTCTTGGGAGTATTTCGAGAGAAAACACTGAGCAAAGGGATGGAACGGGCCTTCTTCCCTGTTGACAGCCAGTGATCCTACAATCGATCCCTAACCTCCATCATGCAATGGCTTTCTAATCTGAACTGCCTAAAAATGTTAAAAAATAAACGGTCTCCCCGGCCCATCCAGTGTTTCTGATGACTAGGGACTTTCGGTGGAAATCATCCCCCGGAAATCACCCACCTCGGGCCAGACCACACGAACCACAAGCCGGCTGGGAAACAACGAGTAACCGACAAGTGATTAAAAAAAAATTTGCCAGTCATAACAAAGTACAGGGGATTTATTGGCACCAGGAGACATTAGCCCCGCCCACACAGAAAGGGAGAGAGAGTACAGGAAAGAGAAAGCTTGAGAGGAAAGGGGTTATACAGATCACCAAAAAAGGGCATCATCCTGCTGAGTGAGTATCTGTTGAGGCCAGGGGACTATGAAGTGTCACTCCGATACTCCAAACACAAGGAGGGAGTGCCAAGAAATGGGACCGTGGTTAATGTGGAGGGGTTGTAATAATATTTCCTTCTCTCATTCTTGCTGCATGAGCTCAGTTGTCATCACACCGCAAAGACTAGCTCATGATCATGGGTAAATGTTATAGTGCTGTGGCAAATAATGGTTGGTTTTTACTAGGGCCAGGAGTTTTCCCTGATCATGTGGTCTAGTTATAATCCAAGGTAGCTACTCACATCTTCGGTGTCCTTCACTCTCAGGATCTGTTCCCTCAGGTCCTGCAGGTCGTTGAACGTGGACTGTGCTGTGATGGAGTACACCAGGGCAAAGCCCTGACCGTTCTTCATGTACAGATCTCTCATTGCAGTGAACTGCTCCTGTAAGACAGGCAGGGGAAAGTAGTATCATGAGTTCTGATGTCATAGTTAATAAGACCTCTATTCCCCTGATCAATTTCATGATCTCTCCCCCCCCAAAAAGAGTTTGACTAATACATGCATTATGTTGCTGCTAGACATCACAGCTCAATTGACTTGTCAGTGGAGGCCCAAGGCACTTCAATATTAGCCTTGGAAGCCCAGCAAATAATTTAAAGAGATTCTGGTACTTTTAAATACTTTTTAGCCAGTAGTTCTGAAAGTAGCACTCATGAGCCAAAAGGTTCCCTGAAATTGTCGTACATCGTCACATAGGTGCAGATATTTGCACAACGTCATTGCTTTCACTCCCTCTCTCTGCGGTGCCCATTGAGCCGTTGGAGTCCGCCCTGCAACCTTATTGGATAATGCTGGGCAGGCCTCTTGCTAGCTGTCACTCAAATCCGAGGGGCTAAAGCTCATTGACTGCTCATAGATTATGCATGTATGAACTACACATCGACACATCTAGCATCAAGCGGGGGTTTAAAAAATATTTTCTTAGTCACCAAAGTACCGGAGCATGTCTTTAAAGAAATATACACTCAGGGTTTAGCCTGGATAACAGAGTTGTGGAGCTGAGCAACATTAACTTACTGTGCCGGCTGTGTCGAGGATTTCAAGCATGCATTGTTGTCCATCTACCTCCACTTGCTGCAGTGGAGAAAAAAAAAACAAGAGGGTGAGAAAGAAAGAGCACAACAGGTTGTTGACCCACAGACCAGCTGAAAGCAATCAGCTTATTCCCTGGCAATTCCTCCCTTACGGGACACGTACCTTTCTGTAGGAGTCTTCTATTGTTGGGTCATATTTTTCCACAAAGATTCCCTGTACAAACTGGACTGTCTGTAAGAGAGAACATGGGCCACAAAAACAAGTCAGATCAACAACTCAAAACACAGGAATATTCAAGGATGGTGCTGTGGATCTTGAGGCCTGGATTTGCATAACCCTGGCTTGTGCTAGTTGGTACATAAGACAGACATCTGGACTAAGCCGAGATGGTCACGTGCGGCTCAGCTGGTAGAGCATGGCGCTTGCGACGCCAGGGTTGTCAGCACGAAAAATTATGAGAATTTATGCAATTTACTGTCAGTCACTCTGGATAAGAGCATCTGCTAAATTACAAAAATGTAGATGGCCCACCTCCAGTGAAATACTCACCAGAGCGGATTTGCCCACGCCTCCCGAGCCTAGCACCACTAGCTTGTATTCACGCATGGCAGGATCTCTTCACGGGACAGCCCAACAGTCTGCACAGGCAGGAGAAAAACAGAAATATCAGTTCTCTCCCAATAAGATCGTAGTATGGTCGGGACAAGTCGCGGCATAACAATGGCAACACCCATAAGCGGAGCTCCAGTGGAACAGGTCAGGAGGAGTTTATGACCCCATCCTCTAGCTAACACAAACCAGCTGTGGGTGTGAAGGGAGAAGTTTGGGTTTGGCCGCCTGCTCCTAGGACAACCATCTGGCCGACATGCATGCAGCACACCATGTCAGACTCAGTCTATGAATACAGAAACTGAAATCCATTGGCAAGCAGCACATGGGCTTGCCCAATGGGTCAACCTGTAGGCCCATCTTTCTGCTGCGGTATACAAAAAAGGGCTCAAAACAGACCATTTAGTCGCATTTAGCGACTGACATGGCTGCGCGAGTGAAATGTTTAATTGGTTGGGTCGGTACGAGTTGCACATTCTACATGGTCAGCTAACTCAGTCACTTTAAAAAATAAAATAAAAATTAAGAAGGCTAAACCATTATTTGGTCAAACCGTAAAGTACATTATCCTCATGAAAGTGTCTGCCCGCCCCCGTTTCGCTGGGGCCTGCTGCTTTGTTGAGTGAGCCGCTCTCCTTTGCCGGGGGAGAAAAAAAACACAGCTAACACATTGTCACAGTTGAAGAAAGGAGGTTCTCAGCTTTCAGTAAGTATAGTTTAGATTTTTTTTCAACTCTATTTTGTGCTCAATAGCAAACATTTTACAACCAAGATATTTGATATGGCTTTGAGATACGTAGTGCGCAAAATAATTAGGCACATTACATAGGCCTCATTGGGTGGTAGGCTACAACGGCAACCTTTTTTGGGACATTACATTTATCAGAACATTCTGGAGCCCTATTAAACAGTAAAATAGATCAGTATAACAGTTGAATCACAACATGAAAATAAAATAATAAAGCTACCATGTCATCGGCTGGTGCCAACAACTGAAAAACTGTTGTTGTTGCCATCTGTTGTTAACGCAAGACAATTAAGAAACAACCACAATGCCGTCCATTTGGGATTTGTGGTGTCCTTCCATTGACAACATGCCCTCTAGGGCTAAATACTCAGGAACACCTCCTACAGAGACCATCAGCTCCTGACTAAAGTCACAAGAGACAAGACAGCCTCATGGGATATGAGACCAATGAATAATTTATGGTGAAGATACTAATCCTCATCATACAGGAGTTATTTATTTATTTTTAGGAGCAAGGGAAAGTACCCCTTCGCACTTGTCTATGCACTTTGAGAAGAAAGTCTACCTGTCAGTGGAACTTTTGTTCCACAAGTCATGAGCTGTGAAAACTGTAATCCATGACAAGTGAAAACTGCAAAGGTAGAGGACAGTAAAGTCCAGAGACTTAGGTATTAGTATTATAAGTGTTGATGCATGCTGGTGTGGATTTAATGTCACTGGTAGCGTAATACACTTTTCACTTCAAATGATGTATGAAAAACAACTTTAAAAAGTGTGATGTAAACTACAACTACTTTTGAATTGATGTGACTATCCTGAGAAAGCCTGCTCCAGTAATGATGCATTCTCTGACTGAGCCCCTTACAACTCAGAAACGTTCACAGTGCTCTCTACGGCAGTCCATTAACTGCGTTACGTGCATGGCACGCTTTCACGCACAAGGCCATGTAAGGAAATTATTTAACTGAACCTCAACCCCCCCCAGTCGTTCCTCAATATCTCTCCCCACAAAACAAATAGCCTAAGTATTTTCCCCCGTAGTAACTAACAAATAAGGAGAGTGAGCCACGCACCACAAACACACTGAAACCATGACATCAGCACCATATAACTCACTCTCTATGGACAGAGGTATGTTTCCATGTAAGGCTTAAACTGGGAAGAAGAGTTGCTGAGAAAGAGCGAGAGACTCCATAGTGTGCTCCCCTCTTAGCCGAGTCACAAATTAGACAAAATCTAAACACTATATGGATTAAGGATGGACACAACAGTTGACATTTCGTAAATATTCATACCTTAGTAGCAGATCAGTGCTCTGACATTTAGCAAGCTTCAGACTTCAGCAGGCTATTTGGAGTATTGTGAGGAGAATTTACTAATCCGTTGACAATGATAGTGAGCAGTCACTGCGCCTGGCCCTGACTCAGCACCACATTTGATAGGCAGGTTCCTATATCTCTCCAGACCAGTGTTGCCAGTGGAAACCACACACCCATCATGCAAGGCCTCACTTTGCACTTGCATATTAATTATAGAAATTGTCATTATGCTGCCCTCATCCTGTGCTGGCAAAGCAGGCACTGAATACAGTTTGAGTCAACCACTTGTGGTTCAGGATTTAAGAGTGCACGAAAAGGTGCTTTAATGTACTCAAAGTAATACTTTTCAAATTGGTGAGATTATGTTTCATGTCTTCCGTTATTACGCAAACAACTTCACCTCAGAAATCCCCCAACTAAGATATCAGGAAATGACAGGGGGGAAAAACACAAAATCATAAGGTCAGAAGAACAGAATCTAAATGATCCTTTTATGAACTACAGTTTATTTGCATAATTCCAAACAGGCCCTTCAATTTTCTTTTTTTATTAAGAAGAGCCCCATTGAAATCCATAAATGAAAATCTGCCATCAGAACATAGAAACACATGTCCTCCATCTAGGCTACTAACTAATGTGGTGACTTTTCTGGTTCATAGCAGACCTAGAGGTTTTAGGGTTGATGTTGAGGCTAAGGGCCACCTCCACTCTAAACTTTGGGCAAGTAAGTCATTGTATTTAACCAAGGCTGTAGCAACTAGTGGATGTAAACGTCATGACTTGACAGTTGAATCAGAGGCAGCCCAAGCGGGGGAAAAAGAACGAAGAACTGCTGATACGGATTTGAGAACACCACATGTGGCGTTAAATTAACGGTGAGCTGTGACACCACACATCCGGTTTCCTGGGCTACCAGCAGTACTCATAATCACAAGCCCATTCGTTTCTCATTTTCTCGTTCCAATTTAGTCATGTGGATGGTCATTCATTCCAATGCTAAAAAATTAGGTGTGGCGTTAATTAGGAAAGTTACGGCCTCAGTCCTTTCTTTTGCCTCATCAATTGGAGTAGGCCTATTCTAGAGCGTTGAGTCGACTAGTCAGCAACACTAATCCTACAAAATCCCTAAAATCCACATCTCTCTTCGTTGACTTCCCTTCACACAGTAGTCATTCAAATTATGTTCACAACCACATTGTTTAGGACTGGAAACAAGTCGATTCAAATTTGTGTAGATGTAAATAGAGAAAAAAAACAGAAGTGAAATTGGGTTACGGTCTGAGAAGTCAGAACGGAAAGAAACATCAAAATAGCTTTTCACTCTCTGTTCCTGTTCAGGACACAAACTGCAATGTTGACTTGGAAACTTCTGAGGAGAGGGAAGTAAGCCGGTTAAGTTAAGTTAAAGCCTAGATCTTATCCTAATGTTTGCAGATTCAGGCCACAGGATGACAGTGATGCATGCTTTATCTCCCAGGGGCAAAAACCTTTTGGTGTATGGTGCATACCAGTATAGTGGTGCATACCAGTATATAGTACTGCATACCAGGCCTAGTACTGTAAAAAAAAAAAAAAAAAAAAAAAAAAAGCATTTAATGGTTCATGTTCAATTTATGTGAAATGTAAGAGAGGCTGGCTTAGTTGAGGGGACTAGTCTGAAAGCTGTCAAACACATGGATGCCTAGCTAGCGACTGAATGTTTGAAATGAGCAACTAATATTAACCACACATCCAGTCAGTGCTATAATGTTAATTCCTGCCAGTGCCACGCTCCTAACATTAGCCGTTTTACAGAAGGGAGTAGTGGCGTAGCTAACTACACTGAACAAAAATATAAACACAAACATGTAAATTGTTGGTCTCATGTTCCAAGAGCTGAAATAAAAGATGCCGAAATGTTCCATATGTACACACAAAAAGAAAAGAAAAAAAAGAGTCTTAAATGTTGTGCACAAATTTGTTTACAATCCTCTTAAGTGACCATTTCTCCTTCGCCAAGAGAATCCATTGACCTGATGTGTGGCATACCAAAATGCTGATTAAATAGCATGAGCATTACACAGTTGCACCTTGTGCTGAGGGCAATTAAAGGCCACTAAAATGGGCAGTTGTCAAACAATGCCACAGCTGTTAAGATTAACATTCAATTCAATTTCTCTACCATAGTTTTAGAGAATTTGGCAGCAAGTCCAACCGGCCTCACAACCGCAAACCACATATGGCGTTGTGTAGGCTAGCATTGTCAACGTTGTAACAGAGTGCCTCATGGTGGAGGTGAGGTTATGGTATAAAATAATTAACATCCAATCACATTAACTGTTACTCTCTCTCTGGAATTCCACTAAAGGTCCGTATGTAGTCAAACGTAGCTGCTGCTCATTCCGTTCCCTCGAAAATTGATAAATGGTTTTTAAAAAGTAAGGCCCGCATCCATAGATACGCATACCAGCTCTACTGGTAGTACTGCTATGACCAGCAGTGCTACACCTGCACTGTTTCACGACTCATCAGTGACATGGCAGGAGATGTTTTGAAACAATTATTGCTTCATATACAAGCCAGTGAATTCTATGCGTTAACAGCCGAATGAGTCAACAGACGTGGCGGGCCTGGCACAGCTCCTGTTATATGTCTGTTAGGTTTATGGGGGGTCAATTAAGGAAGACATCCTCTTCTGCAAACCACTGGAAACCAGGACAGGATATTTTTTAAGTACTGGGCAGCTTTGTGATATCAAATGGACTTTGGTGGTCAAGATGTGTTGGTATCTGTATTTATGGCGCAAAAGCCATGACAGGGAGACATATTGGAATGGTAACGCGCGTGCAAGCGGTTGCTCCTGACGCCACTTGGGTACACTAGTAGCGACCATGTAACGCTATTACAACATACAGAATTGCGCTGGTTATCTATGGACAAAATATTGACACGTTTTTAAATTGAGAGACAAGCTTAAAGTTCTTTACCGACCATAATTTTCACTTGTCTGACTGCTGGCATGATGACGAGTTTCTCATGACTGGCCTATTTGGGTTTTGTTTTTTCCTTGCCTGAATGATCTGAATCTAGGATTACAGAGACTCTCTGCAACTACATTTAACATGTGGGACAAAATTGAGTTTAAGTTGGAGCTCTTCTCTGTCTGCATTAACAAGGACAACACACAGGTCTTTCCATCATACCAACGTGAGAGTGGATTCTCGGCCCTCACTAGCATGAAAACTAAATACAGGCACAGACTGTGTGGAAAATGATTTAAGACAGACTCTCTCCAATACAACATTGCAGAGTTATGCACATCCTTTCAAGCACACCCTTCTCATTAACCTGTGGAGTTTGTTATTCAAAAATTGTGAATAATAAGGTTTTATATGTAAGATGACTAAATAAAGAGCAACATTTATTATTATTATTTGTGCCCTGGTCCTATAAGAGCTCTATGTCAGTTCCCACGAGCCAGGTTGTGACAACAACTCACTCATTCTTATGTTTAATAAAAGTATTGTATAGTGTGTGGCAGGCTTACAATGATGGCAAAAAACAACATTTGAGAGTGTGCTGACCCTGGTGCTAGAGGGTGTAAGCAGCTGCAGGTTGAATGTTTGAAGGGGTACGGGACTATAAAAAGTTTAAGAACCACTGCACTAGGCATGGTAGAGGAAGGCCCCAAAAAATAGTTAAAGACTCCAGTCACCCAAGTCATAGCCTGTTATCTCTGCTACCGCATGGCAAGAAATACCGGAGTGCCAAGTCCAGGTCCAAAAGGCTCGTTACACGCTGCTTATTACCTATGCATAGTCACCTTACCCCTACTTACATGTACAAATGACCTCAACTAACCCATACCCCCGCACATTGACTCGGTACCCCCTGTATATTGCCTCGTTATTGTTATCAATTTCTCGTGTTACTTTTTACTTGTGTTTAGTTTTTTTTTCTTAACTATTTATTGAACTGCATTGTTGGTTAAGGGCTGGTAAGTAAGCATTTCACGGTAAGGTCTTACACCTGTTTTATTCCACGCACCTGACAAATAACATTTGATATCCAGCAATTTAGCACAGCCATTTGAAGAGGAGTGGGACAACATTCCACAGGCCACAATCAACAGCCTGATCAACTCTGTGAAGATGTGTCACGCCCCAACAGTGGTCACACCAGATACTGACAGGTTTTCTGATCCACCCCCCTAGTTAAGGTATCTGTGACCAACAGATGTTTATCTGTACTCCCAGTCATGTGAAATCGATAGATTCATTAGGCCCTAATCTATTTCAATTGACTGATTTCCTTCTGTGAACCGTAACTCAGTAAAATCTTTAAAATTGTAGCATGCTGCGGTCATATTTTTGTTCGGTATTCTTCAGAAGAACAGACATCCACCATGTCAACCTAAATATTATTGTGACTGTACTAGGATTTGGTAGCCTGGTTGCCAAATGACATGCGTGGCATGTTAGCTAAAGAGACTGGTATCCAGTCCCAGACTAATGATTTGGCGCACTACTGTTAACTAGCTAACGTTACCTCTTGCACCCTGTCCAGCTAGCTAACAAACCCCGAGCATACAAACACCACTAGCTAAATCATCACCGCTAACAACCGACAGCTAGCTCAATTCTCTTGCTAACTATCAGTTGACCCAGGTCAACTAGCTAACAACCGAGCTTGATTAGCTCAACTGAATAATGTTACAGCTAAATAGAGTAACGACTACACTTGTGTAGTAGCACATTCAAGTAGATTTAAAACTAATTAAAAATGCCAATGCCAGTTCACTAGCTAGCTTGTTAAGTACCACGCTAATAGTTAGCAAACTAGCACGCGACTGATTGGTAGACTTCACGAACTAACGTAGCTAGCTAACTGCATGCATTCCTGAGCCTCCGCACACAATACAAAACATAAACCAGCATGCACATATTTGGATAGTTATAGTTATGTTCAAATACATTCTAAGTTTGTTATCTACCCTATCCAACAAAATGTAGACTGTTTTAGCTAGCTAACGTTACCTGCCCTTCCGCCTGGCCTTGACTTAAAAATGGGAGTGCAGTTTTTAGTGAGTGCAAATTCCTAATCTCAGTTGCTAAATGCAACATATTCACCGTGCCACGCATTCCTCTCTAATTTATCTCAAATTGTTTGGCCAAACATGTGGTGGCTTTTTGACAGCCCTGTTAGCAAAAATAAAGTTAGCCTTTTTACACTCACCGTTTCTCGCTCGCTCCACTCCGCCACGGTCTGTGTCCCCGGCCTCAGTGCGCAGTAGACGTCATTCCAAACTATTTCTCGGTTTTCTTAAAAGGACAATGTCAAATTTTGCACTGGTTCCTTTTGTGGTGGTAGAGGACAATACAACAACAAAAATACATTGGGTAATTCACAGCTCATAATTGCAATGCTTTATAATAATCACTTATTTATGGATATATGTTCCATGCAGGATTTATTTTTAATCAACATCATGGCCCTATGACACCTGACAAACCCAATCAGTTAACTCAGCCAAAGCATTTATGCAAATATGTCAATCTTATTATCAAAATCAGGTAGCCTTGCCTGGCGGTTAGAGTGTTGGGTTGCTTTAGTTCGAATCCCGAGCAGACGAGGTGAAAAATCTGTCGATGTGCCCTCGAGCAACTTTTATTGCTCCAGGGTCGCCGTTGGTAATGGCAGACCCTGGCTGTGGTCCCACTCTCCGATATTATCTCAGGGAAAGTTGGGATATACTAAATATATATTTCCAATTCACATGCATATTAATACACACTTGTGCATGTGTTGAAATGGGACTAATATAAGCACCCAGCAAATGAATATAAATGAGGATGTGGCATACAGGAGGTAAAGCATAGGTTTGCAGTGTTGTGCTTTGGCCCCTGTACTCCAGCACTTTGGATTTGAAATGATACAATGGCTATGAGGTTAAAGTGCAGACTGTCAGCTTTAAATTGAGGGTATTTTCATCCATATCGGGTGTATATAGTCCATGAGAAAGTTACAGACGCACAAATATCCCCAAGACATGCTAACCTCTCACCATTACAATAACAGGGGTGGTTAGCATTTTTGGGGGGGATATGATACTTATGCCTCTGTAACTTTCTCACTCATTATTACTACAATTAATTCAGCCTTATCCGTAGTCATAGTAGTATAGTAACAAGTCTTCAAGTCCCAGACAACTTAGTTACTGCAGAAAGAGTTAGAGGCACAACAGTATATTGATGGATGGATGTTCAGATTGCCTAAAGAGAATGAAGATGGTGTGTGACAGCAGTGACAGGCAACTTTTTATCATGCTCCTCTACAAACAGATCATTTTTTTATCCAACTGCATTTCAAATTGCCTGTAACTGAGGACAGGTGTGCATTACAGGTAAATAAAGAAAGAAAAATTCTCACAAGTTATAGGGCAACTCCAACCTCATATGCATTATCTTCAGCACCAAACCAGTGTCTACATATGTGAAAACGGTGCATTTCTACAGAAATATAGTGTTAAAAGGTTCTACCCGACACTGTGATGTCACAGAGAAGCATTTTTTAGGATCTTATATTTTTAATGACAAATCACAGATATGCGCCATTTTCACAGTTTGGTGCTGGAGATAAGGATTATGAGGATGAAAAGTGGTGGTAGCCCATTAACCGCGAACAACTCCTGGTAGTCCATTTCACTGAAAAGAAGCTATAAAATATCTCAAATTCACCATGCAGACTGATGAGAGAAAAATAAACTATGGATCATCAAGGAGAATGGTGCATTATACATACAGACTTATACACAAAGCCCACAGACCGCAATACCCTGCTACGTGCGGATAGTATGCATCCCCTTCCCCCCAAGAATGGTTGACCATATAGCCAGTTATGCAGGGTTAAACAAATCTGTAGCCACCAATCATATTTTGACAGCAATGCTAAGAAAATGACAGATAAATGAAAATGAGAGGCAAAAAAGGACAAAACTCTTGATGCTGCAATTCTGAAAATATCTCAAAAACCAAGAGAAGAATTGCTCAAAACTAAACCAAAGGATAAAAACATCCAGTGGTGTAAAGTACTTAAGTAAAAATACTTGAAAGTACTACTTAAATATTTTGGGGGGTATCTGAACTTTACTTTTTATATTTTTGGCAACTTTTACTTCACTACATTCCGAAAGAAAATAATGTATTTTTTACTCCATGCTTTTTCCCTGACACCCAAAAGTACTCGTTACATTTTGACAGGAAAATTGTCCAATTCACACACTTATCAAGAGAACATCCCTGGTCATCCCTATTGCATCTGATCTGGCAGACTCACTAAACACAAATGCTTCATTTGTAAATTATGTCTGAGTGTGCCATCTGGTTTGCTTAATATAAGGAATTTGAAATAATTTATACTTTGACTTTGACATTTGATACTTCAGTACATTTTAGCAATTCCATTTACTTTTGATATTTAAGTACTTTTAAAAAACAAATACTTTGACTTTTACTCTAGTAATATTTTGCTGGGTGACTTTTACTTTTGTCATTTTATATTAAGGTATTTTTACTTTTACTCAAGTATACAATTTAGTACTTTAACCAACACTGAAAACAACGCAACAATCTTCTGCACTAATTACACCAAGTGTTTGGAGAAAATGAAAGCAATCCTGAAAAAGCACTGGCGTACTCTGCAATCTGACAAAAAAAACTGCACACCTCTTCAAGGAACCCTCACTGGTGGTCTATAAGCGTGGTCGCAATATTGGGGATAGCTTGGTGAGGTCTGACATGCCCCCTGAGCCCACTCAGACACTCTTGACACCCATTCCAAAAGGGAGCTACAAATATGGCTCATGCACACAGTGCAATTGCACTACAAAAACATCCTTCTTCAGACATCCACGTACAGGTCGAAAAATCCCTGTTAGGGGTATCATCTCATGCAAGACAAAGGGAGTAATCTATCTCATCACCTGTTCATGTGGGAAAGCCCACATAGGACAAATTAAAAGACAATTAAAACGCATAGCTGAACAACGCCGCTCAATCAGGTGTAAGGACACTGACTATCCAGTAGCAGCTTACTTTGTTGAAGCTAACCATCCTATCTCCTCCCTCAAATATACAAGCATTGAGCATATTACTCTACCAAAGAGAGCAGGTTAACGTTGAGATCCTACTACTAGAGGGAGTCTTACTGGATATCCTGTCTAAAAACATTGACCCCTAGTGGTCTGAATATTGACTTTGATCTCAGGTCCTTCTTATGAACAATTCTTCTTTATTCTCTTTTTTTTTTTTTTTTACAAAGTCTTACAAATTAATATATTATTTCTACAGCTTATCAGCATATACCCAATATGTTCCCCCTGTTGATAATGCTTACTATGCATTATGGTTGAACCAAAAGATTACATGTAACAAATATTAAATTGGAAACAATTAAATGTATGTCAAATGAAATTAAACAATAATGTATGTTGATGCTAATATTATGTATAATATCTAATTATGTTCCATATGAGAACAATAGCCTAATATATTCTATATGCTGTAAACGATTCTTTCAACAGTTTCACTCAATTCATTCTAATCAACCTAATAATTATGACACACCCTTCACTATTGTCATTGGTTGCACTAAATTGCACTGTTTGTCGACATAACCTGGTTCAAGCATTCATGACATTAACCTGTAGAAGGCACAGTGATGCCGAAACGTTGGTGTTTTACCCAATAAATTACTGGGAGTTTATATATAGAGTGTGCGACTCTATTTGTATAGCTTACAGTTTATTCGCTGTTAGTCAGCACCTCTACACTAAATAATTATCTCTGGGTGTGTGCCACCATGCTTTTTACTGAAAAGAAAACTGATATGGACAAATCTTTCAGGATATCTTGTGTATACTGCCCTCTATTGGTGACACCTTTGTGTTTTCTGGTTTTAGTCCTCGAGACAGAGCTCTCCAGGCCGAGATGCCAGTAGCTTCTGAATAACGTCAGCCACTCAACACCAAAGCAAATGGTGTGAAAAGATGTGAGGTTATATTAATCAAGTGGCATGATTTATGTCAGGGGTGGCTATCCCTCATCCAGGAGATGTACTGGGTGTGCAGGCTTTGCTCCAGCCCTGCTGAAACACAATCCTAAAATATATGTTTAAGAGCACACTCAATAACCATACACCAACAAAGACCATTTCAAATATTTTCAGTGTGAAAAAAGTTTAAGGGGAAATAAAGTAGCACTTTGTGATAATTTGAAAGCTAAACAAAAGCTACAAAATGACATTTTATTTGACAACTTTTATTCTTCTGTCATTCAGACAAGTTGTATCAACCCCTTTCATGAGGACCACTGAGCAATTGGTGAGGTTTGAGGTCATCCTTTGCCAGCAGTAATTTGCTTCTCTCTTGGTGTTAAACTATAAAGCATTTAATTATCAACTACCAAAAAAATAAATAAGTCATTATAAAACCTAAGATTTCAGGGACAGCACAATGAATATTTGCCTTTTAATACCGTTCAATGAAATACCAGCCTAGTTATTTCATTTACAAAACGGCACGCACAAGCACAGGATACGATGAACAATAAGGCAAATAAGCAATACATGCCAAATACATGCAGGAAAGCCTTTATATACACATGAAAGACATGATACAAGTTTGATAGAATCAATCTTTGACGGGACATTGACAGCCATGGCACTGAGCTTGACCCAACACCAGCTCTAGTTTATCTGTCACACTTGCAGGGTATACATGCATGTATGATTGCACAAACCCACAAGCTTTTCCCTCGTTCAGATATTTTAACCGATTTAGGGTGAACTAAACACAACTGACAAGGCTGAGGATGGTAGAAGGCAAATCTGTACATCGGCTCTGGAAAAAAAGTGTGAATTTGCCCTTCAGTTCTCTGACCCAGTCCATAATGTTAGGTGCAATTGTAATTGCGTAAAAATTTCCTAAATTTCCTAATTGTAACTTCAAAAAGGCCTAGAGTGTGAGAGGAACCTCTCACTGGTACTGTCTGTAGTCTCCTCCATAGGAGGGGGCAGGCATGGGGGCTGGCTCCTCAGCAAACTGGGGACCTATAGAAAGGGAAGAGTTGAGAGATGACATCAGAGATAATACATTAATAAGACGCCTTGGCAGTAAGCAGTCATTCGTCCATGTTCAATATAAATAACACTATCCAATTCAAGATGGCGGCAGGGCAGTTTTGCTGGAAGTGTTGTGTCACACTGTTTCTTTCAAGTGTTACAAGTTTTTATTACTTAGCAAAACTGTTATAGGCTGCGAGACTTGTCATTAAACAACAGACAAAATCTAAAATCCTACAGGATCAAAGCGTTAAATTGACATCTGCTGGTTTCTACAGGAGATCAAACAGGTGTGGTGCCCTTCCTGAAAGTCGAGAGAGGATACATCTGTGCTGTGACTGACGGTCCAGACACTTGGATGGTCATTTAAAAAAATATATGTTTTAAAAAAATGTATCTGTGTTTCGCCATTCTACCGGAATCTTCTGACTCCACTCCTGCCTTGCTGTGCGGTGGAAACTGGAGGTCGGTATCTGCGCTGTGACATAACGTCTAGATGCGCTGGGCTTCCTAGCCCAGGATACCCCTGCTGGGTGGACTAGCCACTGTGCCCGCTCTGCCTCACTGTGCTGTAGCCTACTGCAAGGCGACTGGGTGCATTGACCAGACCCACACATTGGGCGAAATACATGTCAGTACATTCCTGCAGCGGCTGTTGAATGCGCTGACTGTTTTAAAGGCAAGAACGCTCGGGCACACACTTTCTTTCTAACTCTACTAGATTTTTTTTAGGGAATTTAAGGTTTCAAAAGATTGACTCAGAATATATTTATTTATGTTTTTGTGAATTGTTGGATTCAGTGGTAAAAAAAGGTGTATTTTTGTACAAATGGTTTTAATTGCTGCTTTACATGGGTTATGGCTCATTGCAAAGTCTAAATGATCAAAAACAAATCTCCCTAACCCAGAGATACCGCTACACCCTATTTTAACTGATGGTATAGCAGCTGTAGTCTTTCAGAGGGATCACATTGTGTTACCATTTGACTCTTACTGTGACATGCTCAAAAAACTCTCATCTACAGGGTTTGGTCTGGCTAAAAACTTTGCTGTATCAGACGACTGTAGATTGGATTGCACGCTCAAGGTCCTAAACGAGATCATAACCGTCATCGATAAAAGACAATACTGTGCAGCCGTATTCATCGACCTGGCCAAGGCTTTCGACTGTCAATCACCTCATTCTTATCGGCAAACTCAAATGACTGCTTCGCCTGGTTCACCAACTACTTCTCTGATAGAGTTCAGTGTGTCAAATCGGCGGGCCTGTTGTCCGGACCTCTGGCAGTCTCTATGAGGGCGCCATAGGGTTCAATTCTCAGGCTGACTCTTTTCTCTGTATACATCAATGATGTCGCTCTTGCTGCTGGTGATTCTCTGATCCATCTCTACGCAAATGACACCATTCTATATACCTCTGGCCCCTCTTTGGACACTGTGTTAACAAACCTCCAGAAGAGCTCCAATGCCATACAACTCTCCTTCTGTGGCCTCCAACTGCTATTAAATGCAAGTAAAACTTAATGCATGCTCTTCAACCGATCGCTGCCCACACCTGCCCGCCCGTCTAGCATCATTACTCTGGACGTGCCCTCTCGGTTCATAGTCAAATGAAATTTTAGGCAGTTCGGAGAGCAGGCATTCCTGCATGAACTTTATGCATGCAACTGGGATAGGATTGCACTTATTCCAGATATCGAAGAGGTATTCTCCTATTTTCATTCTATAAACACACCCCTCTCAAAAAGTACCAGGTAAGAGGTAGAAACAATCTTGTTTACAGGTGAATTATCTGATTTGATCCAAAAAACGAAATACACAATGGGCCAAAGCCAGAAAGGGTAATTCCCAGACTGAATGGCAGTTATTCAGGGCACTGAGAAATAAGTGCACCGTGCTAATACAGAAATACAAATCTAGCTTCTACTACGAATCTACCAAGGCAAACCTCAATAATCCGACGAAATTATGGAAAACCATTAAATCCATGAATGCTAACACAAACTCCTCTGGTCTTGCGCTGAAATTGACCTCAAATTCATTGGATGTGACTGAGAAGAATAAACTTGACATGTTTAATGAGCATTATGCTAAAGCTGGGCATTTATTTGATAACGAACTCCTTCCTAACATCTCAAATGAGGCGGTGAATGAAACAGCCACATGTCGGCCTATGGTTCATCTATTTCATTTTACAGAGACTGAGCTTTCAGAAGTTGTAAAGGAACTCAAATCTATTAATATTAAGAAAGCAGCTGGCCCGTGTGAATTAAACCCGTATTTTGTCAAAATTTGTGCAGAGATCATTGCTGCCCCTCACTCATATTTTAAATATTTTATTGGCGAGTAACACCATTCCAAAAGTCTGGAAAGCAGCCTATGTCACGCCTTTACATAAAGGTGGAGATCCAGTTGGATAACAATCGTCCCATATCTAAACTGTCTGCTTTGGCAAAAGTTTTAGAAAACCTTGTGAACTCACAGTTGAAAGACTTTCTTCATAATTACTCAGTTTTATCTCAATTTCCTTCGCCTCCAACCCGTTTCCATGTGTGGAACGGATGTGGGTGGGGCTAGGTCTACATAAGGGTGCTAATTTTTTAAAAATCACAAAAGCTCTGACAAAGGCCGTGAGGCCGATACATAAGCTTATTAAAGATCAGTGATACTATCAAGAGCAGTGTGCGGTTTCCTTTTTCATTCATCTTGTTCAACTGTTGCCATGCACCTGCAAAAGGTTTGCTCAGATGTGCGAGTGCCTTTTGAATTTTGAGAGCCAAGCACAGTACAATTACTGCTGTTAGTAAGGTTGTAGGTGATATTCTAGATGCTCAGGACATCACTTTTTATTAACTTATCGAAGGCCTTCGACACTGTTGCCATGCCCAGCTGTTGAAGACTAAAAAAGGTTGGTTTAAGTGTTGATGCATTGGATTGGTTCCAAAACTACCTTTCTGACAGAACACAGTGTGTAGCTCAGGAGGGTATGAAATCTGAGTTTCAAAGGCAGCTTTTCCAATTGAAACTTGTGCTCAATGAAAGGAAAACAAAGTTTATGGTTTTCTCTTTCCTTAAAGGAAACAGATGGACTCACTTGCAAATTCGAACTATAACAGGCCAGCAAATTGATAGGTTTTCCTCCTATAAGTATCTTGGGATGTGGTTAGATGAGAGTTTGAATTTTAAACAGCACATTGATAACTTGACTATGAAACTGAAGTTGAAAATGAGTTTCTTATTTCATGAACAAATCTGGCTTTTCAATGTAAGTCAGAAAATAACTTGTTCAAAGCACTTTTAAAAAAAAATCAGTGCTGGATTATGGTGATATTGTCTATATGAAGGCCTCAGCAAGTACCTTAAACTCTGGACACAGTTAATCATGGTGCTTTAAGATATATTACAAATGCAAGTTCACTTACCCATCACTGTGATTTGTATGCTATGGTGCAATGAACCTCTCTCTCCACCAGGAGGCTAAAGCACTCCTACACTTTTGTCAACAAAGCATTGATGGGACAACTCCCGTTGTATCTCTGTTCTTTACTGACCAGATCAGTCACTCAATATATTCTTTGTTCACAGTTGCCTTATGTTCCTAAGGCTAGAACTGAGATGGGACCATCTTTTTCCCATAATGCCCTGTCATCCTGGAACATGCTTCAGAAGGTTGTAAAGTAAGGGGAGTTAGTGTCCTTGCCTGTTTTTAAGACTCTGATCGACAACACCGTTTGTGATAACTGCAGTTGTTTCTAATCTTCAATTGTATCTTTAACTTGTGACACTTTGTGTTTTGTGTATACTCTGTATTCTGTAATGTTTTATGGACACGCTGCCATTTCCCGGTTTTGCTTTCTTGCCAGGTCGTCCTCGCAAAAGAGGTTTTTAACCTCAAATGGGTTTTACCTGGTTAAATAAAAGGTTCAATAAATTAAATAAAACATTTGCACTCCCTATAACCCTTCATTGTAGCCCTGTAAATCAACTACAGAATAAGACAGCATTCGTCAGAGAGGCACACTGACCAGTTGGGAACTGTGACAAAGCAAATCTAGTGAGCAGGATTCCAGCTCCCTCTATCAATGCCAGTAGTATACCTCCCATTGCAGCAGAGCCTACCATGGCCACTGGTCCATCTGAGGACAAACAATAAAGGAATCAGTACAACATAGACTAGCAATTAGTCTTTACAGTAAATAAAATAAAATAACTACATTTACATTGAACAAACACTGGGTCTACGTGAATGCCCTGAATTTACAAGCCCATGTTGTATGTTAAGCATGCGGAAATACATTAAGTGTGTTCAACAAGGAACCAATGGTGAACTTTGTGCAAAAGTTATTGTAAGATAGCTGTATAAGGGCAATTTTGTTTGTATGAGTATGTGTGTGAAAGTGTGACAGAAAAACAGCGCGAGGGCCCCTTCTTCACAGCAATGCCTGTCTTAAAAATGGGAATTATTAAACTATCACTCACTTCTTGCTGCAAGGATGGCTCCAGTCATGGCCCCGCTTGTGATGGAGTTCCAGGGGTCCTCTTTCCCCCGTACCTTTACCAACCCACAGTCAATCATGGAGAAGAGGCCTCCCCATACTGCAAAGCTACCTACAATACAACATAACATAATTCACGCGGTTTCAGACAGAGCAAGGAACAATGACTTGCAGTCTGAGAACAAAAGAGCCAAATAAGCTTGAACTTGACGTGTACTTACCCCCCAACTGTGGGGCTCTGGTCTTGATGGCTGTCATGCTACCTTTCAATCTGTGGCTCATCCCCTGAGAACAAAAAGAAGATGGCATCAAAACTCCTCATTCTTCACACCTCACTATGCCCAACCCATTCAGCACAGTACAAAATTCAGTCAAACAGTTCTCTAATTGACTTAACTGTTCCTTCATATCCCATAGGCTAGCTAAATATAAAACACAAAATGCAACAATTTCATTTTTTTTATAGAGTTACAGTTCATATAAGGAAATCAGTCAATTTAAATAAATTCATTAGGCCCTAATATATGGAGTTCACATGACTGGGAATACAGATATGCATCTGTTGGTCACAGATATCTTAAAAAAGGTAGGGGCGTGGGTCAGAAAACTAGTCAGTATCTGGTGTGACCACCATTTGCCTCATGCATGGGCGACATCTCCTTCGCATAGGCCTGTAGAATGTTGTCCCACTCCGCTTCAATGGCTGTGCGATGTTGTTGGATATTGGCAGGAACTGGAACACACTGTCGTACACGTCGATCCAGAGCATGTTCATGTTCAAACATGCTCAATTTGTGACATTTCTGGTGAGTATACATGCTGTCATGTAAACATCTTCCTAGCGTGAATTAGTTTCCAACCGTTCTGATTGTGACGGCATGCTTTGAAATTTCTCCCAGTATGAAAAAGATCCCAGTTCAATAAATGCATGCCATCGCTTTATGTGGATGGCTGAGCACATGCAGATGTTTCTCTCACACCCTCCCTCAAACGCGAAAATCTTGTGTGTGAAGCAAATCCGCGTGCCCACATCTGCCAATCAATGGTGGCCAGGAGTATTGACTTTGACCAATCACAAGCTTGTTGAGGTGTGAGGTCAGCATGTAAATACACGGAATCGCATGTCAAAGTGCTGAGGGTTATGTGAGGAGAGATTTTTTGCCATTGCAAAGACTTGGGCGACTACGTTTTCGATTGACAGTGCATACATTTCTTACATTTACATTTTACATTTAAGTCATTTAGCGACTTACAAATTGGTGCATTCACCTTATGACATCCAGTGGAACAGTAGTGCATCTAAATCTTTTAAGGGGGGGTGAGAGGGATTACTTTATCCTATCCTAGGTATTCCTTAAAGAGGTGGGGTTTCAGGTGTCTCCGGAAGGTGGTGATTGACTCCGCTGTCCTGGCGTCGTGAGGGAGTTTGTTCCACCATTGGGGGGCCAGAGCAGCGAACAGTTTTGACTGGGCTGAGCGGGAACTGTACTTCCTCAGTGGTAGGAAGGCGAGCAGGCCAGAGGTGGATGAACGCAGTGCCCTTGTTTGGGTGTAGGGCCTGATCAGAGCCTGGAGGTACTGAGGTGCCGTTCCCCTCACAGCTCCGTAGGCAAGCACCATTGTCTTGTAGCGGATGCGAGCTTCAACTGGAAGCCAGTGGAGAGAGCGGAGGAGCGGGGTGACGTGAGAGAACTTGGGAAGGTTGAACACCAGACGGGCTGCGGCGTTCTGGATGAGTTGTAGGGGTTTAAAGGCACAGGCAGGGAGCCCAGCCAACAGCGAGTTGCAGTAATCCAGACGGGAGATGACAAGTGCCTGGATTAGGACCTGCGCCGCTTCCTGTGTGAGGCAGGGTCGTACTCTGCGGATGTTGTAGAGCATGAACCTACAGGAACGGGCCACCGCCTTGATGTTAGTTGAGAACGACAGGGTGTTGTCCAGGATCACGCCAAGGTTCTTAGCGCTCTGGGAGGAGGACACAATGGAGTTGTCAACCGTGATGGCGAGATCATGGAACGGGCAGTCCTTCCCGGGAGGAAGAGCAGCTCCGTCTTGCCGAGGTTCAGCTTGAGGTGGTGATCCGTCATCCACACTGATATGTCTGCCAGACATGCAGAGATGCGATTCGCCACCTGGTCATCAGAAGGGGGAAAGGAGAAGATTAATTGTGTGTCGTCTGCATAGCAATGATAGGAGAGACCATGTGAGGTTATGACAGAGCCAAGTGACTTGGTGTATAGCGAGAATAGGAGAGGGCCTAGAACAGAGCCCTGGGGGACACCAGTGGTGAGAGCACGTGGTGTGGAGACGGATTCTCGCCACGCCACCTGGTAGGAGCGACCTGTCAGGTAGGACGCAATCCAAGCGTGGGAGGCGCCGGAGATGCCCAACTCGGAGAGGGTGGAGAGGAGGATCTGATGGTTCACAGTATCGTAGGCAGCCGATAGGTCTAGAAGGATGAGAGCAGAGGAGAGAGAGTTAGCTTTAGCAGTGCGGAGCGCCTCCGTGATACAGAGAAGAGCAGTCTCAGTTGAATGACTAGTCTTGAAACCTGACTGATTTGGATCAAGAAGGTCATTCTGAGAGAGATAGCGGGAGAGCTGGCCAAGGACGGCACGTTCAAGAGTTTTGGAGAGAAAAGAAAGAAGGGATACTGGTCTGTAGTTGTTGACATCGGAGGGATCGAGTGTAGGTTTTTTCAGAAGGGGTGCAACTCTCGCTCTCTTGAAGACGGAAGGGACGTAGCCAGCGGTCAGGGATGAGTTGATGAGCGAGGTGAGGTAAGAGAGAAGGTCTCCGGAAATGGTCTGGAGAAGAGAGGAGGGGATAGGGTCAAGCGGGCAGGTTGTTGGGCGGCCGGCCGTCACAAGACGCGAGATTTCATCTGGAGAGAGAGGGGAGAAAGAGGTCAGAGCACAGGGTAGGGCAGTGTGAGCAGAACCAGCGGTGTCGTTTGACTTAGCAAACGAGGATCGGATGTCGTCGACCTTCTTTTCAAAATGGTTGACGAAGTCATCTGCAGAGAGGGAGGAGGGGGGAGGAGGATTCAGGAGGGAGGAGAAGGTTGCAAAGAGCTTCCTAGGGTTAGAGGCAGATGCTTGGAATTTAGAGTGGTAGAAAGTGGCTTTAGCAGCAGAGAGAGAAGTGGAAAATGTAGAGAGGAGGGAGTGAAAGGATGTCAGGTCCGCAGGGAGGCGAGTTTTCCTCCATTTCCGCTCGGCTGCCCGGAGCCCTGTTCTGTGAGCTCGCAATGAGTCGTCGAGCCACGGAGCGGGGAGGGGAGGACCGAGCCGGCCTGGAGGATAGGGGACATAGAGAGTCAAAGGATGCAGAAAGGGAGGAGAGGAGGGTTGAGGAGGCAGAATCAGGAGATAGGTTGGAGAAGGTTTGAGCAGAGGGAAGAGATGATAGAATGGAAGAGGAGAGAGTAGCGGGGGAGAGAGAGCGAAGGTTGGGACGGCGCGATACCATCCGAGTAGGGGCAGTGTGGGAAGTGTTGGATGAGAGCGAGAGGGAAAAGGATACAAGGTAGTGGTCGGAGACTTGGAGGGGAGTTGCAATGAGGTTAGTGGAAGAACAGCATCTAGTAAAGATGAGGTCGAGCGTATTTCCTGCCTTGTGAGTAGGGGAAGGTGAGAGGGTGAGGTCAAAAGAGGAGAGGAGTGGAAAGAAGGAGGCAGAGAGGAATGAGTCAAAGGTAGACGTGGGGAGGTTAAAGTCGCCCAGAACTGTGAGAGGTGAGCCGTCCTCAGGAAAGGAGCTTATCAAGGCATCAAGCTCATTGATGAACTCTCCGAGGGAACCTGGAGGGCGATAAATGATAAGGATGTTAAGCTTGAAAGGGCTGGTAACTGTGACAGCATGGAATTCAAAGGAGGCGATAGACAGATGGGTAAGGGGAGAAAGAGAGAATGACCACTTGGGAGAGATGAGGATCCCGGTGCCACCACCCCGCTGACCAGAAGCTCTCGGGGTGTGCGAGAACACGTGGGCAGACGAAGAGAGAGCAGTAGGAGTAGCAGTGTTGTCTGTGGTGATCCATGTTTCCGTCAGTGCCAAGAAGTCGAGGGACTGGAGGGAGGAATAGGCTGAGATGAACTCTGCCTTGTTGGCCGCAGATCGGCAGTTCCAGAGGCTACCGGAGACCTTGAACTCCAAGTGGGTCGTGCGCGCTGGGACCACCAGATTAGGGTGGCCGCGGCCACGCGGTGTGGAGCGTTTGTATGGTCTGTGCAGAGAGGAGAGAACAGGGATAGACAGACACATAGTTGACAGGCTACACAAGAGGCTACGCTAATGCAAAGGAGATTGGAATGACAAGTGGACTACACGTCTCGAGTGTTCAGAAAGTTAAGCTTACGTAGCAAGAATCTTATTGACTAAAATGATTAAAATGATACAGTACTGCTGAAGTAGGCTAGCTGGCAGAGGCTGCGTTGTTGACTATGTAGGCTAGCTGGCAGTGTCTGCGTTGTTGACACTACACTAATCAAGTCGTTCCGTTGAGTGTAATAGTTTCTACTGTGCTACTGTGCTGCTATTCGGGGCTCGCTGGCTAGCTAGCAGTGTTGATTACATTACGTTAAAAGAACGACAATAGCTGGCTAGCTAACCTAGGAAATCGCTCAAGACTACACAATTATCTTTGATACAAAGACGGCTATGTAGCTAGCTATGTAGCTAGCTACGATCAAACAAATCAAGCCGTTGTACTGTAATGAAATGAAATGAAAAATGTGATACTACCTGTGGAGCGAAGCGAAATGCGACCGGATTGTTGAGTGCGGAAGTTCTGTTCGGTAGACGTTGGCTAGCTGTTGGCTAGCTAGCAGTGTCTCCTACGTTAAGGACGACAAATAGCTGGCTAGCTAACCTCGGTAAATTAAGATAATCACTCTAAAACTACACACTCTAAACTACACAATTATCTTGGATACGAAGACAGCAAAGACAACTATGTAGCTAGCTAACACTACACTAATCAAGTCGTTCAGTTGAGTGTAATAGTTGTGCTGCTAATCGGTAGACGGTGGACTAGCTAACGGTGGACGTTAGCTAGCTGGCTAGCTGCAGGGCAGTGTAGACTGCGTTAGGACGACGAAATACGATAATTACGCAATTATCTATGATACAAAGACGGCTATGTAGCTAGCTAAGAAGAAATTGCTAAGATTAGACAAATCAAACCGTTGTACTATAATGAAATGTAATGAAATGTAATACTACCTGCGGACCGAGTGCAGATGCGACCGCTCGCTCCAACCCGGAAGTGCCTTAGTTAGCTAGGTATGCAAACAAGTTAAGACTGCACACCTCTAAGAACAAGCCAACCAGCTAATTATGCTTGTTACCTAGCCAAATCCAGGGTGAGGGGGTGTGAGAGAAACAGCTCCACAAGCTCAGTAATCCACACAGACGCGTTCAATTACATTTACATTTACATTTAAGTCATTTACCGGACGCTCTTATCCAGAGCGACTTATTGACTGGAAACATTTTCACGCCATCTAGATTTTTACATGACACAGGCCATGGAATAACTGGGACATTTTCAGCTTCCATGAATTATGTACAGATCCTTGTGACATGGGGGGGCGGATGAGTGGCACGACAACTGGCCTCGGGATCTCATCACGGTATCTCTGTGCATTCAAATTGCCAACGATAAAAAGCAATTGTGTTCGATGTCCGTAGCTTATGCCTGCCCAACCCATAACCCCACCATGGGGCACTCTATTCCCAACGTTGACATCAGCAAACCGCTCGCCCACAAAACGCCATCCAAGCTGTCTGCCACCTGCCCGGTACAGTTGAAACCGGGATTCATCTGTTAAGAGCACACTTCTACAGCGTCCCAGTGGCCACCGAAGGTGAGCATTTACCCACTGAAGTCGGTTACGACACTGAACTGCAATCAGGTCAAGATACTAGTGTGGATGACGAGCACACAGATGAGCTTCCCCGAGATAGTTTCTGACAGTTGGTTCAAGAATTCTTTGATTGTGCAAACCCAGTTTCATCAGCCGTCCGGGTGGCTGGGACGACAACAAGGTGAAGAAGCCGGATGTAGAGGTCCTGGGCTGTCATGGTTACACGTGGTTGTGAGGCCAGTTGTACGTACTGCCAAATTCTCCAAAACGAAGTTGGAGGCAGCTTGTAGTGGAGAAATGAACTTTCAATTCTCTGGCAACAGCTCTGGTGTACATTCCTGCAGTCAACATGCCAATTGCACGCTCCCTTAAAACTTGAGACATCTGTGGCATTGTGTTGTGCGACAAAGCTGCACCTTTTAGAGTGGCCTTTCATTGTCCCCAGCACAAGGTGCACATGTGTAATGATCATGCTGTTTAATCAGTTTGTTGAAATGCCACACCTGTCAGGAGAATGGATTATCTTGGGAAATGCTCACTAACAAGGATGTTAACAAATTTGTGCACAAAATTTGAGAGTAAAGCTTTTTGTGCGTACGGAACATTTCTGGGGACTTTTGTTTCAGCTCACGAAACATGGGACCAACACTTTATATTGCGTTCATACTTTTGTTCAGTGTCATTTTGCACATGGGGGAATTTATTGGCATGGCTGAACTTACTGCAGGTGAATTTCTAAAGCCCTTGACAGCCTGGAAGATCCCTCCTCCAATGGCCCCCATGGTGAAAGCACCCCCACAGTCATCCACGATTCTCCACGGACTGAAAAAACACAGTATGGTCAATGAACACACACAGGCAGATAACACACAGGTCTTTACCAGTTTGCTTCAGGGTCATAGGTGCATTTACATGCATGATACATAGCTAGCTAGTGTAAAGTAGCCTGAAGGCTTGTGTCAACTGGCTATTAAAAGTGTGTGATTGCCACCTAGTAATGTTAGATAACGGTAGGCTAGTGTTGCAATGTACACCGGTACCACGGTAATATCACGGTACCAAAACGTCATGATACATATAACAACATTTTAGAATTCCATAGTACCGTTTTATATGACACTACCACACTTTGACACTTTTCAGTTGGTAATTACAGTCTTGTCTCATCGCTGCAACTCCTGTACAGACTCAGGAGAGGCGAAGGTCGAGAGCCATGCAACCTCTGAAACACAGCCCAGCCAAGCCGCACTGCTTCTTCACACAATGCACACTTAATCCAGAAGCCAGCCATACCAATGTGTCAGAGGAAACACTGTACACCTGGCGACCGTGTCAGTGTGCATTGCGCCCAGCTCGCCACAGTTGTTGCTAGAGCGCGACAAGAACATCCCTGCCAGCCAAGTCCAGGCTCTGGCTGGGCCACTCTGTCCCGAAGCCACTCCTCAGTTGTCTTGGCTGTGTGCGTAGGGTCGTTGTCCTGTTGGAAGGTGAACCTTCACCACAATCTGAGGTCCTGAGCACTCTGGAGCAGATTTCCATCAAGGATCTCCCTGTACTTTGCTCAGTTCATCTTTCCCTCGATCCTGACTAGTCTCCCAGTCCCTGAAGCTGAAAAACATCCCCACAGCCTGATGCTGCCACCACCATGCTTCACCATTGGGAAGGCGCCAGGTTTCCTCCAAACGTGACAATTGGCATTCAGGCCAAAGAGTTCAATCTTGGTTTCATCAGACCAGAGAATCTTGTTTCTCATGGTCAGAGTCCTTTAGGTGCCTTTTGGCAAACTCAAAGCGGGCTGTCATGTGCATTTTACTGAGGAGTGGCTTCCATCTGGCCACTAACACAAAGGCCTGATTGGTGGAGTGCTGCAGAGATGGTTGTCCTTCTGGAAGGTTCTCCCATCTCCTCAGAAGAACTCTAGAGATCTGTCAGAGAGACCATCAGGTTCTTGGTCACCTCCCTGACCAATGCCATTCTCCCCGATTGCTCAGTTTGGCTGGGCGGACAGCTCTAGGAAGAGTGTTGGTGGTTCAAAACTTCTTCCATTTAAGAATGATGGAGGCTACAGTGTTCTTGGGGACCTTCAGTGCTGTAGAAATGTTTTGGTACTCTTCCCCAGATCTGTACCTTGACACAATCTTCTCGGAGCTCTACGGACAATTCCTTCGACCCTATATGGCTTGGTTTTTGCTCTGGCATGCACTGTCAACTGTGGGACCGTAAACAGACTAGAGGTCGACCTATTAATCGGAATGACTGATTAATTAGGGCCGATTTCATGTTTTCATAACAAATGGAAATCTGTATATTTGGTCACCGATTTGGCAACAATTTTTTTTTACACCTTTATTTAACTAGGCAAGTCAGTTAAGAACACATTCTTATTTTCAATGACGGCCAACGAATGGTGGGTTAACTGCCTTGTTCAGGGGCAGAACGACAGATTTTTACCTTGTCAGCTTGGGGATTCAATCTTGCAACCTTACAGTTAACTAGTCCAACACTCTACCCACCTGCCTCTCATTGCACCCCACGAGGAGCATGCCTGTTACGTGAATGCAGTAAGCCAAGGTAAGTTGCTAGCTAGCATTAAACTTATCTTATAAAAAACAATCAATCATAATCACTAGTTAACTACACATGGTTGATGATTTTACTAGCGTGATGGTTGATGATTTTACTTACTACTACTATCTAGCGTGTCCTGCTTTGCATATAATCGATGCGGTGCGTATTGTCCTTGCTCCAATGCGTACTGTCCTTGCTCCAATGTGTACCTAACCATAAACATCAATGCCTTTCTTAAAATCAAAACACAGAAGTATATATTTTTTATCCTGCATATTTAGCTAAAATAAATCCAGGTTAGCAGGCAATATTAACCAGGTGAAATTGTGTCACTTCTCTTGCATTCATTGCACACAGAGTCAGGATATATGCAACAGTTTGGGCCGCCTAATTTGCCAGAATTTTACATAATTATGACATAACATTGAAGGTTGTGCAATGTAACAGGAATATTTAGACTTATGGATGCCACACGTTAGATAAAATACGGAACGGTTCCGTATTTCACTGAAAGAATAAACGTCTTGTTTTCAAGATGATAGTTTCCGGATTTGACCATATTAATGACCTAAGGCTTGTATTTCTGTGTGTTATTATGTTATAATTAAGTCTATGATTTGATAGAGCAGTCTGACTGAGCGATGGTAGGCACCAGCAGGCCCGTAAGCATTCATTCAAACAGCACTTTGTGCGTTTTGCCAGCAGCTCTTTGCTGTGCTTCAAGCATTGCGCTGTTTATGACTTCAAGCCCATCAACTCCCGAGATCAGGCTGGTGTAACCAATGTGAAATGGCTAGCTAGTTAGCGGGGTGCGCACTAATAGCGTTTCAAACGTCACTCGCTCTGCGACTTGGAGTAGTTATTCCCCTTGCTCTGCATGGGTAACGCTGCTTCGAGGGTGGCTGTTGTCGATGTGTTCCTGGTTCATGCCCAGGTAGGGGCGAGGAGAGAGACGGAAGCTATACTGTTACACTGGCAATACTAAAGTGCCTATATGAACATCCAAAAGTCAAAGGTATATGAAATCAAATGGTATAGAGAGAAATAGTCCTATAATTCCTTTAATAACTGCAACCTAAAACTTCTTATCTGGGAATATTGAAGATTCATGTTTAAAGGAACCACCAGCTTTCATATGTTCTCATGTTCTGAGCAAAGAACTTAAGCGTTAGATTTCTTACATGGCACATATTGCACTTTTACTTTCTTCTCCAACACTTTGTTTTTGCATTATTTAAACCAAATTGAACATGTTTCATTATTTATTTGAGGCTAAATTGATTTTGTATTATATTAAGTTCAAATAAGTGTTCATTCAGTATAGTTGTAATTGTCATTACTACAAATAATAATAATTTATATATTTTTTTAATCGGCCGATTAATCGGCATCGGCTTTTTTGGTCCTCCAATAATCGGTATCGGCGTTGAAAAATCATAATCGGTCGACCTCTAATACAGACGGGTGTCTGCTTTCCAAATCATGTCCAATCAATTGAATTTACCACATGTGGACTCCAATCAAGTTGTAGAAACATCTCAAGAATGAACAATGGAAAAAGGATGCACCTGAGCTCAATTCCAAGTCTCATAGCAAAGAGTACTTATGTAAAGGTATTTCCGGGGGATTTTTTGCAAACATTTCTAAAAACATGTTCTTGCTTTATCATTATGGGGTATCGTTTGTTGATTGATTTTTAAGTTGGGAGTAGTGTGTGTATGTTTGTGGGTGAGAGAGTGGTGTGTGTGCTTGAGAGATGGAGATAAGAGTGGCTAAATCCCAAATCCCCCTCTGCCCTCGCCTCTTTCATTTGCAGAAGTGTCCCAAAGCAGAGGGAATGAAAATTATCGAGGGCGTAGGGGCTAATTAGCCCCTCCGGTAGGCACTTCGACTGAGCCTGCAACGCTGCCGGCTTCATAGCGAAGTGGAATCCCATAAGACACGGCGTCATTTTTTGGTTTGCACAATTTCACACAAAATAATGGAGTGGCGTGCCTATTTATACGACACATGTATTTGTTTATGTATGATGTCGAGACTTGACACGTTTAACAAATGAAATGTTTAACGGTTACTGAGGTTTATATTTCGTAAAACGACGTTCATTTGAATTTCTTGCTCTTTTTATTACTGAAATGGAGAATATGAATTGCATCACTCAAGTCCCGAGTGTGTTCCGAAGTTGATCGGTTTATTGATCTCCTCACCACTCTCTGGAAGTCCCCCACGATTTCGGCAGCAACACGTGACTTCAGACACGTGACCACCGACTGTGTTGGTAGGGCGAAGGCGGTGGTACCACCAAGTGTGTGAGGGAACGTGTGTGTGTGTTAACTGAAGAGTAAAGAAGGTTTCATACTGTGTTTTCCTCTTACTGCCACAAGGACATGCATAATTCATTGTATGTATATTCCTTCCCCAATACATGTCAGACATGCTTTTAAGTTATGTACCCAGTAGGTCCCTCAGTTCCTCTGGCACTGGCGTTTTAACTATCCCAATGCCCAAGAGGCATGGAGGCAGCCTTTAGTTATTATGTCCCCAGCCTCTGGAATAGCCTGCCGCAGAACCTGAGGGGGGCTAAAACTTTGGACATATTTAAACGATATCTTTAAACATATTTTTAGCTTTGCTTTTCCTTAGGGTGCTTTTAGTTATTTCTTGTAGTAAATATTTCTGCTTTTATTTTACTTGTTTTTTTTCTTCCTGTAAAGCACATTGCGTTGCGTTCCATGTCTGAAATATGCCCCCTTCCCAATTGTATCGCGATACTTGTCCTGGTATCGTGACAACACTAGTAGCAAAGTTGTGCTAGTAGGTTAGTCACCTAGCTAACTTGCTACTGTAGAATCTTGAAAGGTAGCTAGTAACACAGCACATTATCTGAGCAACTTTAGCCCTTGCAATTGCTAGCATATCACATTAGCGAGTGGACTAACGGTTATCATTAACTTACGATCGGTGTCTGATAATTACTTCATATATATGCTTTCGTATGAGGGAGCATGCAGACGTGTCGTTACATCATACATTGTAAACTGATTGAGCTGGCAGCAGGGCTAACTACATGGGCATTAGCTAGTTATTAAGCAAATGTGGGAATTATTCATATTAACTTGTGGTGAATGATGTGTATCACACAATGTACACGTGAAATTACAGCTAAACGTTTGACATATCAAACTGCAGCGTCTGAAAGCTCAACAAGGTCACTGAAGTGGGCTAGCAACTCAGCTAGCTAGCATCTTCGGAGTCGGACGGTTTAGGGGTTTCAAATATTCGTTTGGGTTAAATATATATTTCATCTATATTTTAACAGATTATATGGCTGTGCTGTTACGACACCAGCAACACTGTGTTGCAATTTAGTTCACTAGATGCTTTCACTCACCATGGCTCCCGTGCGTATTCCTCCATTTTGTTCTTTCACTGTTCCCTTCTGACGTAATTGCCGCGTTCAAAACAACTGGGAACTCGATAAGGTCTGACTTCAGTGCCATTCAATGCCGCATTCAAAACAACTTGGAACTGGGAAATCTCCGACTTCGGTGCGTTCAACACTGGGAATTTCAAGTCAAAAGCTCGGGCCTCTTTCTAGAGCTCTGACTTTCCAACCTGAGATCACTGACGTCATTATTTGACCTCGTTTTTTAGAGAGTTCCCAGTTATCTTGAAAGCACCAAACAACCGAAGGAAGATGACATGTTTTATTTTTTAAATTGAACCTTTATTTAACTAGGCAAGTGGGTTAACTGCCTTGTTCAGAGGCAGAATGACACATTTTTACCTTGTCAGCTTGGGGATTTGATCTAGCAACTTTTCGTTTGCTGACCCAACACTCTAACCACTAGGCTACCTGCCACCCAAACATCACAAAATAAATAAAAACGTATTTTCTTTGTGCATTATTTTATCTTTATTAGGGATTTACAGAAAATACTTGGTTAGTTGAATCCTTTGTAATTCCACTTCACAATGGCTTATCAACTTGGAACTTTTTCAGGTAATCAAAGACATTACCATGAACCATATTTTGTTGGAAAGAATAAGGAAACTATTAACAATTCACTTTTTTGACTATGTAACGCTAATGCTTAAAATAACCATAAAACATCTTCTCATGGACTAAAAGTCCAAATTTGGTCTTTCGGATTCAAAGATGGCCACACTACACCAGTAGATGCATATTAGCACATATACTAATATGCTAAAAAATATATATATTCTCATAAACTATAGGATCAAATTACACTAAACTTTGTTTGAGAAAAGCTAAGGGATTGGTCAAAAGATGGCTTGAGTTATTTACAAATGTCCATTTAAACCACTGTATATCCACTCCACTTGAAACTTGTCATCGCTATCATGGACGTCCCTAAGGCAAACCACACTGAATTTGGTATTTATATCAACAACAAAAAAAGGAACTATTAACTAATTCTTTGCATATATGACGATAATGCACAAAATCATCTGCATTCCTCTTCTCCTCATGAACCATACGTCAGCTTCACTTCACTCTAAAGGAAGATATTTCTTACATTATAGAGTACTTGCTTTGTTATTCAGTTGATCTTGTGTCCTTTCTGTCATCCTGTGAACCCCATTCATTGCTGCTCACAGCTATATTTTTAATTTCTATTGTTTTATCTTCACGGATAACTTGTCACTAAAATAGAAATAAGCCAAGAAAAAACTCGGAGCCCTATGGCCAGAAAACAACTTGTGTCCCTTTTAGATTTGAATTGCTATTCCAGTTTTCCAGCTAGTTCTCCAAGTACTTTTTGGTTAAATGCTCTCCAAAAACCAAACTCTTTCTTTATTCTCTCATTTAAATGATTCAGGCCAGAGCTTTTCCTGACCACGTGATCTTACCAGAAACAATTATCAGACTACAGGTCTGATTTTCCACCTCTCTGGTCATATGGTTAGGAAAAGCTCTTATGAAGTGTAATTACAAAAGGCAATAATTTCTTAGGAGATTCAGGAATAGCCCACTGTTTGCATTTAATCCCCCCCCCCCCCCCCTCTCCTCCATTCCCTCTCCCCATCAGACTAGTGTTCATGTGGAGAGCCAGACAGACCGCTGGCCCACCTCCCATTATTAAGAACAAGAAAGGAATGAATCACTGTGCAAGTCTTCATTGAGAAATGACCAAATATAGGCATTTCGTGGATGCCGAGGCAGTCGAGACGTAAACTGGCCTGTCGCTATCCCTCTCAACCCCCAGTGTCAGATGTCAAAACATGATATCACATATTCACTATTAGAAGTAGACAGTTAAGTTCCCTACTTTTGTCAGTTGTGTGAAGGACATGATCTTGTAGGTGTGAATCTGTTGGAAACAGTGTATACTCTCTCTCACTAAAGGTCACATTCCATTTAGTGTTGTCAGCCAGACGTGTGCAGAAATGGAAATCAGATTGAAATACACACACACAACAGTGCATTAGATCATTAGCTTTGCTAAGGTACACTTCATTGCTCTGTGTGTGTGCACAGAAACCTTTCATTATAATCTATTTGACATCTTATACTTGGCGTGGCACACAGAATTGTCCATTTGGTCACAAAATGTCCTCTCACATCAGTTTCAATATCTTTGCAGGTTACAGGGCTCAACTGAGACAACATATCTTATATAGATATTGGAAATAATTTCTGATTCCGTCAACCAATCAATAGACAGACTGACATAGACGACTTAATATTTCTCAAGCAGTATAAATTGTATTATTAAGATATATTACATTGAAAACCGGGGAAATGTCCACCTGAAAGGAAAATATTGTATGTACAGGTTAAACATTCAAACAAAATACAGTAAATGTATCAGTTGCCTACTGTACTGTATTAGACTACCATCAAATAATGGACAGATGTGTCTCCATCCTGTATCTTCATGTAAAAAAAAATTGAAGATGTACTTGATTGTGAAGTTATTATAATAAAGTGTATTATATTACACTTTTAATTGCAAACATACCAGTACATTTTTTATAGGCTCTGTAACATATTAATTGAAGTCCAAAATGAAACATAAACCACATTATGGATACAATAGTCAATAGTCACTTTTAGAGTGGCAAACCGCTCTGTACAATATCATCACACTGAAAGAGACATTCATTTTGCTCTGCCATGGTAATAAAATAAACTGTTTTAAAATCTTTAGTCGTAAGACTTGACTTGTAGTAAGACATCTAGCCTGGAATATGTTTTCATTGTTGTCGCTGTAAATAGTATTCTGTGATTTGTTTTCTTTGCTTTTGACATTCTCATTTCTTTCTATGTTAGAATCATTATTTTGAGCAAAATGTATGAAAATATATTTATAAATAGCATTGTTATTACTAAACGTTGTTGTATAACTTTGTTAGTACTTAAAGGTTGACCATACTTAAATCCCCCCAAAACTTTACTTCCTTCCTGAGTCTTTCTAAGAAGACTGGGATTCTAGGTTGCTTTTTATGTGTAAAACTTTGCCTGAGATGTCAGTCTTGAGATTTGGCAATGACACACATTACAAACCACCCTTTCTCCCCCTGTGAATTGCTGAAATCGAACCCCATTTGAATTCCCTGATAATATGCCATGGAGAATCAGCAGTTTGGGCAAAATTCCAAGTGATTCCCTCCACAAACAAATAAAATGTCAAATTACCATCCAATATTTCAATGAATGTTAAAGTAGTTTTGTATATTTTTTTTTCATAGAATTTTACACGCCCCCACATCTTACATGCTTTTGTCACCGTATGAACTGCTTCATAATCTAGTGCAAATGACAGGCAAAGCATCAACACAGACAAAGGCAGACAACTAGGACCCCAGGGCACGTCCTGCTGCAAAACTCTGCCCTCTTCTCCCTCCACGGGGTCCCTGCGGTCCAGTGTTAAGTTTGAGGAGAGAACTCGTGGCACAGTGAAGGCTGTACATCCAATAGAAATCTCCATTTTCACTCTCTGCTTGCCTGCCTTAACCATCCCGCAGCACAGTGGTAAGACTGGGTGTCAGTCTGTGCGTGGGATGTGTTGGAGTTTCGATCCCCCGTGAGATCTGTGTCCTTCCTCTTCCTTGGCTTTCACTCTCCATTCCAGGGGATTACTGCAACAGTTTTGGTACCGCAACCTGTAGGAAGAGAGGGGAGAGTGTATGGATACTGTATGCACATACAGTGCCTTCAGAAAGTATTCGTACCCCTTGACTTATTCCACATTTTGTTGTGTTACAGCCAGAATTCAAAATGGATTAAACAGATTTCTTTCTCACCCATCTACACACAATATCCCATACTGACAAAGGGAAAACATGTTTTCAAATATTTTAGCAAATTTATTGAAAATGGAACTAATATACATAAGTATTTACACCCCTGAGTCAATAGTTTGTAGAAGCACCTTTGGCGGCGATTACACCAGTGAGTCTTTTTTTCGGTAAGTCTAAGAGCTTTGCACACCTGGATTGTACAATATTTGACATTTATTATTTAAAACATTCTTCAAGCTCTGTCAAATTGATTGTTGATCATTAATAGACAGCCATTGTCAAGTCTTGCCATAGATTTTCAAAGCAAATTTAAGTCAAAACTGTAACTAGACCACTCAAGAACATTCAATGTCGTCTTGGTAAGCAACGCCAGTGTAGCTTTGGCCTTGTGTTTTAGGTTATTGTTCTGCTGAAGTATGAATTATTCTCCCAGTGTCTGTTGGAAAGCAGACTGAACCAGGATTTTCTCTAAGATTTTGCATGTGCTTATAACTGTATTCTGTTTATTTTTCCCCCACAACTCCCAAGTCCTTGCCGATGGCAAGCATACCCATAACATGATGCAACCACCACCATGCTTGACAATATTAAGAGTCATACTCAGTGATGTGTTGTGTTGGATTCGCCCCAAACATAACACTTTGTAATCAGGACAAAAATGTAACTTCTTTGCCATATTTTTTGCAGAATTACTTAAGTGCTTTGTTGCAAACGGGATGCATGTTTTGGAATATTTTTATCCTGTACATGCTTCCTTCTTTTCACTCTGTCATTTAGGTTAGTATTGTGGAGTAACTACGTTGTTGTTGATCCAATCCTCAGTTTTCTCATTACACAACCATTCAACTCTGTAACTGTTTTAAAATCACCATTGGCCTCATGGTGAAATCCTTGAGCAGTTATCTTCCTATACGGCAACTGAGTTAGGAAGGATGCCTGTATATTTGTAGTGACTGAATGTATTGATGCACCATCCAAATCCTAATTAATAACTTTGCTCAAAGAGATATTCAGCATCTGCTTTAGAATTATTTACACATCTACCAATCAGCGCCCTTGTTCGTGAGGCATTGAAAAAAACTCCCTAGTCTTTGTGGTTGAATCTGTGCTTGAACATCACTACTCGATTGAGGGATCTTACAGATAACTGTATATGTGGGATACAGAGATGGGGTAGTTATTCAAAAATCATGTTAAACACTATTATTGAACACGGAATGAGTCCATGCAACTTATTATGCAATTTGGTAAGCACATCTTTACTCCTAAACATATTTAGGCATGCCATAACAGAGGGGTTGAACACTTATTGACTCAAGACATTTCAGCTTTACATTTTTTATTAATTTCTAAAACATTTCTACAAACAAAATTCCACTTTGACATTATGGGGTATTGTGTGTAGATCAGTGACACAAAATCTAAATGTAATCCATTTTAAATTCAGGCTGTAACACAACAAAATGTGGAAAAAGTCAAGGGTTGTGTGACTACTTTCTGAAGTTACGTATAAATGTGTTACAATCTGTGACTGAGCATCCCTGCCAACCCTAACTCTTTCAATGTCTATCAGCAATGGATCTTTGCCCCATCTTACCTTCTTCAGTTTCTTCATATTGGTATTCCTAATGGAGTCCAGGAGTTGGTCCCTAGAGTTCGTACCACCGGCTTTGTTGGCCTTATCATCCATCTTCCTCTGTGATGCGGGCGTCAGGGAGTTTCGCAGGGAGTCTATGTCCAGCATGGGGGGTGGAGGTGGGGGTGGGCCCCCAGGAGGAGGGGGTGGAGGAGGGGCCCCTCCTGGTCCTCTTTTTTGAGTCAACTTTGGGGAGGGTATTGGTGAGGGGTGTGGAGAGGGTTTAGGGGAAGACTTGGGGGAAACCCTGAGGAATCCCCCAGCAGTCTTGGGCACCTCCAGCATCCCTTTCTTCTCACCGTTGGCCTGGGCCAGCTTCTGCTCCTGTAGGCGCCGCTGTCGCTGCTTGTCCATGTTGCGGCTCAGGATGTTGGTCATGGTCATGCGTGGGCCGGCTAGCTCAAAGCCGTAGCCCAGCTTCAGGAGGGTGGTGTTGTCTTTCAGTATCTTGGTCATCTCCATCTCTGTCTTGCCTCCGCAGATGTGTCTCTGGTTGTGGAAGCGCAGCTCGGTGAGTGTAGTGTTTTTCTGCAAGGCCTGGATCAGGGCCATTATACCCTTGGGGGTGAGAAGGTTGGAATCCAGGTTGATGCTTGTGATAGACGTATTGGTGCGTAAGGTGCCCGCAATGGCGTAGGCCACGTGGTCATCAGCACGGCAGTTGGCCAGGGCAAAAGTCTTAATGTGGGTGTTTTTATTCAAGGCCTCTGCAAACTGGATGAGTGTTTTAGCCTTGATGACCTCCGAGTTGTTCACGTTGAGCTCTGTCATGGTGGGGTCGTTGCTGCAAACTTGCTCTATGAGGTCACTGAACATGCTGGAGTCCTCATCTTCTTCCTCCTCTACTTTGGTCTTACTCGGTGTGCTCTTGTTCGTCACACAGTTCCCACGCTGTTCCTCACCCTTGCTGGATTTTAGTCCTTCGTTTGCATCTTTTCCCCTTTTCTCCTCGGTTTCCCTTTTCTCTTCTCTTTCCTTGTCTCTAATACTCCTCCTGTCTTTCTCTTTTATACTTTCCTTACGCTTTAACCCCACATCTTTCTTATTCTCCTTACCGTCTTCTTTCGCTTTCTCCTTGGGATCTTCCTTCTCCTCTTGCTTCTCACTTCCGCTCTCCTTCTCGGCTGGCGACTGTTGTCTCTCAAGTTTCGAGTCAGACTTGTCCTTCCCTGGCTTGTCCTTCTCTTCCACTCTGTTTTTTTTATCGTCTGTTTGACTCGCTTCAACCCGACTTTGCTTCTCCACAAACTTTGACACAAGTCCCCTTGTCTTGTTCTCATCTCTTTTTTTCATATCCTCTTTTCTCTCTTTCCCCTTGATCGCCTCGTTTTCTTTCTTCTCTTGTAACTTGGAGATCATTTCCTTTGTCTTATTACTGGTGCTCAACCTCTTGTCTCTTTTCTCCATAAGCTTGTTGTCCTCGTTCCTCTCCCTTTCCTTGGCATCCCCTTTCTCTAAACTGTCTCGACTCTCCTGTCTCCCGAATCTGTCTCTAGACGTTTCTTTAACATCACCGTCCCTCTTCTCCCCTCTCCTGTATTTTTCTCGAGTTGTATCCTTTACATCGCTGTCATTATTTTCCTCTCTCCTGGATCTGTCTCCAGTTGTGTCGTTCACTTCAGCGTCCTTCCTCTCTTCTCTCCTGAATCTTTCTCTAGAGGTCTCTTTCACTTCTTTGTTCTCCTCTGTCCTATATCTATTGGACAGGCTGACCCTGTCCTCTTTAGTGCGGTCTGGTCTTTTGTCATTTCTCTCCTCCATCTTGTTCACTCGTTCTGTTGTGATACTTGATTGCCTTCTGATCCCCCTTCCTTCTTTCCCCTCCTGACTCAGGCCCATCTTCCTCAGGTACTCTTGTTTCCGGCTCTCCTTCTTGGGTTCCGCCTGCAGGAGAAGAAACATGACATAGGGACGTTTCCACGAATCGGAAAAGCATACACTTACATGACTTTCAATAATCTACACAAGAATCTAATCGTTTTCTACTGTCAAATCCAGTTAGAGTGATGTGTTCTCAGTCGTAATGTGCCTTGCCTGTTATGGTCATCACTGCATGACCACCAACAGCCCTATCAACATGACTAATCATATGCCTGTCCACCAGCTACAAATCAGTTTGTGTCCATGATGACCTAACCTTGCCTTTGCTGTTTCTAACGATTTACACAAAAACATGCATTAGTTCATTCATGTTCTCGAGAAATATCAGGTATTCAAACGAGTCTTTGTTTGTGCTCAACTTGTCTATGTGTGAAGCGTAACTTGTAGGCATGGAGAGGACAGTACGACATAAGCCATGACATAAGACCGCAGCGTGTAATGTAAACTTGACGTTAGACACCGCGTGTTTACAGTGTGCACGGGGGGAGTCTGTTAGTAGTGCAGAAATGCATTTGCGGAGCAGCTACTCTGAGTGTTTGAGTTGTGAGCCTTGCTCCATCTGTTTGGTTTGCTCGAGGCTGCAGCCCTGGCAGATGTTTCCTTAAAAGGCATTGAGCAGCACAGGAGCAATCAACCAAGGAATTCCATCATGCCGGGATTAAGGAGCTCCACAGGGCCCCGGATCCATCATTTGAAGTGCTCTTCTCTATACACGTCCAACAGTTATCCCCTGGCTCTGTTTTTCCCTACCCGGCGGGGCCCTGCGTCAAAAAAGCTGTCCACTAAAAACAAACTCAAACTCATCGTTGACCTATAAACTACAAAGCGACAGCAAAATCAGGCGACACTGTGCACAAGATTGCTTTGATGGCTGCATCTTTAAGCATTTTCTCTGTTTACCAAAGGGGACTTGTGCGAAGAATGTGAAAGGTATACATGAGTGTTTTCTTTCCTGCCATAGGAACGAACAGCAGCGGAGCACCGTTTGTGAACTGCTGGAACATCCAGTTGGCAGGGGAATATTTCAGAAGTATCATTAAAATACCCGTTTAAGGAACAGGAACGTAAATGAACTATCTTTCAGACATTTTTGAATTGTAATATGTTTATCTGGTTTCCAACAGCCAGTCCTATTGACCAGACTGAGGCTTGTTACCGTATAAGAGTAAATAAGTGAAACGGGTGGAGCGGATGTCTGTCTGAGAGGATGTGATTAACTTCCACCACTATCAGTTTTGTCAGTATCCCTGAGATTAAACATACCCTAGCAAAAGAGGCAGGTAAGGGATCAACCGGGTAGAAAAACATAGGATAAACAATTAAGGTGACAGATTGTGTCAGTAAAACATCTCACAAGGTGGACTTCAGGCCAACTCTGTCTCACACATAATAAACATGAACTGTGGGGGAGTTCCACTGTATGACTCGACGTTTAGTAATCATACCTCAATAGACTGTTCCTTTTGGCTGAGCTTCCCTGGACACTCCCGGCTGTCCAGCTTAGCATCCCGGTCCCGGACAGTGTTAGTGGCAGGCTGCTCTGTGGCTCTTTCCTCATTGGGATCCAGGTTGGGGGCCACCAATACCTCCTTCTCCAGCTCCTCAATCTGCTCAGGGGACAGGTTGGACAAAAGGACATCCAGGTCAGGGTCCTCGCTCACCTGCCGCCCTGTCCGCGTCAGTCCCCTCACCTTCCTCCTGGACATGGTCGCCTCTGGCTGGAGAAGAAAACACTCTCACAGCAGAACAGATGAAAAGACTTCGTAGCCTACAAGCTGTACGGTGTCTCCTTTAGAAAAGTGTGCTTTCCTAGTGTAGGAGCCTGCAGAATCTCCCCATGGGCCGAAGGTGGTGTCCGTCTCACTGAGAAGCCAGCAGAGGCCTCAATCCTGGTGCTAAGAGGGAGGACTTGAGACTGGGCTTGCAGTCAGGGTACCAGTATGGAGTGTGTTAGTCTATTATGAAAGTTGGTCTGAAAGGCTGGGACATTCTTTGAAATCCTTTGAAACTGCATGTCCATATTTAGTGCAGGGTACATAGTCCTTTAAAGGCAATGGGAAGGGCTGAGTTTATGAGAAATGCCAAAGCATGGTATAACACAGTGCTACTTCCTCTTTCATGATTACAGCATTAGTTCCAAGAGGGTTTGGTGTTCAATGAACACAGACAATTATAAATATTTTTTAAACAATGAAAGTTGAATTTGTAGGCTTTGAAGAGGTGTCTATTCTATTGAGGTGTTTTATGACATAGTTGAATGAGCTAATAACTAATAACAAGCTAATGACTACAAAATACGTGAGAAAATTGTTACAACAAAGTGCAACATCGTGTTCATAGGACATAGTTCACAAATATATTTTTTAATGTAAAACAGATTTTTCACTTGGCTGCAAAGTATCAATTTTAAGGACATCTAGTGGTCAAAATGCTGTAGTAAAATTGCATTACTGTCATAGCCTCCGCAATTTGATTCATTCAGTTATAAATTGACTGGGTTTGAAAGCCAATACTTACTTTTCTGCCTTCCAACTAGATTCAGAATCCACCTCTAAGAGGGCGTCATCACCCAAACTTCTCCTAATAAACTAAAGTTCCACACACTCACAGTAATGATATCATTGATTTCAAGGCGACACATCAAAAGGGTTGTTTGTTTGTAAACTATTTGAAAGCGCACCATGCAATACACGACAGTAGTCTGCTGGATTTTACATTTCAAAGTTATAATTTATGTTATTCGAAAGAAAAAAAACATAGCACTTATTGTATTACAATGTCTTACCATCCATTAAACAACAGACAACCAACAAGTAAGAGCTGGGAACTGTTCTACTAGTAACAGATGCGATTTACGCTCTGCTAAAATGTACAACAAAAAAAGAATTGCATTCAAAATTTAGAAAGTTTTTTTCAATTATGTGCTTGTGAACTTGTGATTTTTTTCTATTTCTGCTTACATTTTTACCTAAAATGTCATAATAGATGTGAACATGTTTAATCAAATAATACAAAAACAATTGTACATTTACATTTCTTTACTGAGACAATTGATTCAATTTCTTTGTTAGGAAAAGTATGTGAACCTCTAGATTAATCATCTGCATTAAGTGTATTAAAGTAGTCAAAAGTATAGTATTTTGTCCCCCTATTCCTAGCATGTAATGACTACATCAAGCTTGTGACTCTACAAAAACTCTGGATGCATTTGCAGTTTGTTTTTGTCGGGTTTTGGATGATGTTCTTCCCAATAGTAACCGAATGGGGAATGATGACTGGAGTAATTGTATTTTTAATTGAGTAGATAAGACGTTTGTAACCTTCTCACTTAACATCATTCATGATCTATTCATGATTATCCACCATGGCGGTAGCATCCACATGAATGTGGAAACGTTCAAAAACATGCTCTATATTCTTACCTAAAATAAAAGTGACTCCAAAAAGACAAGCTGTCACGTTTCTGTTGGGCAAAACATAAACCAAAACACTTTCAAAACAAACTGCAAATGCATCCCAGGAGTTTATAAAGTCACAAACTTGATGTAGTCACTGCATGCTAGGAATATGGGACCGAATACTACACTTTTGACTACTTTAATACACTTAATTAAGATGATTAATCTAAGAGGTTCACATACTTTTTCCAACGAAGAAATGTAATGTTGGATCAATTTTCTCAATAAAGAAATTAAAGGGTTCAATTGTTTATGTGTTATTTGTTTAAAATCAGGGTAAACTTGATCTATTAGTAAGACTTAGGTGAAGACCTGATCACATTCTAGGTCAACTGTATGCAGAAATTCTAAACAGTTCAAACGTTCTCAACCCACAACATGTTCACTTTACATGTTGACAATAAATATTACAGTAATCCAATTCAAATAATAAAATATCATTAGGGTTTATGAATAAGAGTATGTCACTGTTTTACATTGACACGTTTAAACACGGGCTGGCCAAGAAGAATCTGTATATCTATTGCACGTTTGCTTCATCATTCCTCTCTGAACAAATATGCTAAAACTCTCAAAATGATTCCATAGAAAAATCTGTTAAGAATCTCAGGGTGGGTAAAATAGAATGTCACCTGATCCGACACATTTGACCTGGGACGAGCCCTTCAGTGGTTACTAATAGTAAACTGTACAACATGCTCAACACGTCAGGCTCTACTGTACAGTTCAAACATCCTACAAGGGGCACAACAATGGCTCAGAGAAAAAGATCATAGCCAAAAATAAGGCAGTGTGAGGAAATGCTCGAAGCATTTCATGGTCAAACATTAAAAAAAAAAAGTTGTGTCTGTTACAACAATTATAAGACATGTTCAAATATTGTCAACAAAATATGTCTTGAAACAGTTCCTTGAATTCACATTGACACGAGGCTCAGATGTGTTATTTAAGTTAAATATTGGCTGGATATATTACTGAAAATTAACATTCACACAGATTCCACTAATAAATAAACGTATTTCTGACAACTTGAATACCATGACAAATTGGTATGTAGCAGAACATGTACTGTCTAACTGACGTTCTAATATACATAAAGTAAATGTTAATCTATTACAGAAGATAAGCTGAGCATGAGTTAACAAAGAAATCCCCACAGAGAGCTGACTAAAAGGGGTCCGACAGAGCGAGAGGAGCAGTCAACTATTCTGAGCATTCTGACTTTAATACAACAGATAAGAGTCAACCAGCTCTCATGCACACCCTGTTATCTGCAGGTATGACCCTCGCTCTGTCCACTACCGGATTAAAGCCAAGCAAACATGTGAGAAACAGGCGTTCACCATTCCTCAAGTCAAATGTCTTAAGCAGAGAATTCATGTCAAACAAAGCATGTGACCTTGAAAAACGCCATCTTGGGTTACGCTAATTGCGAGGGATAGATGTCAGAGTAAGTGCACGGATGAAGGATGCAGGTGGGTTAACCTCACTTTGGAATGGTGTGACATTTTCCACATTAGACTGTCAGGAGGAATCAAGTTCAGTGCCAGAACAGACAGGAGAACCCCCAACTCAGCATATGCTCCTGTTCCTTTAAAGGACGTAGAAAATAAAGGACAATAAAGTGCCTCTGGTTATCTTTCACGAGGCAACCGCTAGGAGAGCCGGAGCCATGGTTGCCTTCTTGTGGTCGCCTTCTCTTCTTGACGCAGTGCTTAGTTTGTTTCTCCTCTCCATGTACAGTACTTGCTTTCATCCCATCAGTGACCGGGGTGGGGAGTGTACTGTGGCGGGGAGTAAGGAGGGGGTGCTGCAACACACAACAGTAAAAGCTTTTTGTGTTTACTCTTCAGACACTGATATGGCATTCGTCTACAAATCACATCAATCAGTAGTTTTTTATTTATTTTACCTTTATTTAACTAGGCAAGTCAGTTAAGAACAAATTCTTATTTTCAATGACGGCCTAGGAACAGTGGGTTAACTGCCTGTTCAGGGGCAGAACGACAAATTTGTACCTTGTCAGCTCGGGGGTTTGAACTTGCAACCTTCTGGTTACTAGTCCAACGCTCTAACCACTAGGCTACCCTGCCGCCCCAATCATAAAGGTGTTTCAGGTTGTCCTCTTACCTCCCTGAGGGTAGCCAGGGTCTGCCATGGGGTACGGTGGGAACGGCCCGGGTTGCATCATGGGGTATGGCTGGGGCATGCCAGAATACTGAGGTGCCATTGGGTAACCAGGGTGCTGATAATCAGGATGTCCCATCACCAGCGGCTTGCCGTAAGCGTCATACATGGGCTCCACAGGGTAGCTGGCCATTGGGATGTGCTGGGCTGAGGTTGAAGCATATCATTGAGTCAATATAGGAATACGGTATACTGTGATGATCGCACTAATTCAATGAACCCCCCCACCCCAATTTTCGCCTTGTATAAGTCCCAAATTCTTTTGACAGTATAACTCCGTCTGACATAATAACATTCAAAAGCAGGCAGACTTCAAACCCTTTCCAACTGCAATTCCAAATGACAATTTTGCGAAAAACACCACATTGTATACACACATCATCTGTCATATTAACACATTCTGTTAGCAATTATCCATCATGCTACCGTCATAGGGAGTCCTGCCACGCTGCTGTCGTTGCTGGTAAAGGTAACAGCAGGAACACATGAAGCAGCACACCATGGTAGCAATGATAGCCACGAAGAGCAGGATGGACGAAGCAATACCAGCGATGGTGGTAGGGCTAGGAGAGGAAGGGAGGGGAAACCACCTCAGACTCTTTCTAAAAGCTTCCACAGAGTAATATCAACACATTATCTACTTCATTCTAACATTAAGTGCAAAAGTATCAATACAGCAATTAGCCAACTGTTTCATCCACAGAGTTACCCTGTGACCCCATAGTTCCAAGGTTCATAAACTGCTATCCAGTCCCATCTCTGCCTCAGCTCAGCTATTCACAAAGCGTCTCATAGTATAGGGGTGCTGTCCTAGGATCAGTTTGACCTTTTAGATCATAATGAATACGACGACATGGTCAGAGGTGACTGATCCTATATCAGCACTCTTAAACTGAGAAGCGTTATGAATTGTATTTGTCACATGATTCGTAAAAAACAGGTGTAGGCTAACAGTGAAATGCTTACATAAGGTCCCGTTCCAACAATGGAGAAAGAAAATAGAGAAATAATAGAAAAGTAATAACATGTAATAATACAATTAATAAATACACAATCTGTAACGATAACTTGGTACGGGGTACCAGTACCGAGATGATGTGCAGGGGTATGAGGTAATTGAGGTAGATATGTACAGTTGAAGTCGGGAGTTTACATACACCTTAGCCAAATACATTTCAACTCAGTTTTTCACAATTCCTGACATTTAATCCTAGTAAAAATTCCCTGTCTTAGGTCAGTCAGGATCACCACTTTATTTTAAGAATGTGAAATGTCAGAATAATAGAAGAGAATGATTTATTTGAGCTTTTATTTCTTTCATCACATTCCCAGTGGGTCAGAAATTTACATACACTCAATTAGTATTTGGTACCATTGCCTTTAAATTGTTTAGCTTGGGTCAAACGTTTCGGGTAGCCTTCCACAAGCTTCCCACAATAAGTTAAGTGAATTTTGGCCCATTCCTTCTGACAGAGCTGGTGTAACTGAGTCAGGTTTGTAGGCCTCCTTGCTCGCACACACTTTTTCAGTTCTGCCCACACATGTTCTATAGGATTGAGGTCAGGGCTTTGTGATGGCCACGCCAATACCTTGATTTTGTTGTCCTTAAGCCATTTTGCCACAACTTTGGAAGTATGCTTGGGATCATTGTCCATTTGGAAGGCCCATTTGCGACCAAGCCTCAACTTCCTGACTGATGTCTTGAGATGTTGCTTCAATATATCCACATAATCCTCCTTCTTCATGATGCCGTCTATTTTGTGAAGAGCACCAGTCCCTCCTGCAGCAAAGCACCCCAACAACATGATTCTGCCACCCCTGTGATTCACGGTTGGGATGGTGTTCTTCAGCTTGCAAGCTTCCCCCTTTTTCCTCCAAACATAACGATGATCATTATGGCCAAACAGTTCTATTTTTGTTTCATCAGACCATTTCTCCAAAAAGTATGATCTTTGTCCCCATGTGCAGTTGCAAACCGTAGTCTGGCTTCTTTATGGCGGTTTGGAGCAGTGGCTTCTTCCTTGCTGAGCGGCCTTTCAGGTTATGTCGATATAGGACTCGTTTTACTGTGGATATAGATACTTTTGTAGCCGTTTCCTCCAGCATCTTCACAAGGTCCTTTGCTGTTGTTCTGGGATTGATTTGCACTTTTCACACCAAAGTACGTTCATCTCTAGGAGACAGAACGTGTCTCCTTCCTGAGCGATATGGCGGCTGCGTGGTCCCATGGTGTTTATACTAGCGTACTCTTGTTTGTACAGATGAATGTGGTACCTTCAGGTGTTTGGAAACTGCTCCCTTGTGGAGGTCTACAATTTTTTTCTGAGGTCTTGGGCTGATTTCTTTAGATTTTCCCAAGATGTCAAGCAAAGAGGCACTGAGTTTGAAGGTAGTCCTTGAAATACATCCACAGGTACACCTCCAATTGACCCAAATGATGTCAATTGGCCTATCAAAAGCTTCTAAACCCATGACATCATTTTCTGGAATTTTCAAACTGTTTTAAGGCACAGTCAACTTAGTGTATGTAAACTTCTGACCCACTGGAATTGTGATACAGTGAATTATAAGTGAAATAATCTGTCTGTAAACAATTGTTGGAAAAATGACTTGTGTCATGCACAAAGTAGATGTCCTCACCGACTTGCCAAAATTATAGTTTGTTAACAAGAAATTTGTGGAGTGGTTGAAAAACAAGTTTTAATGACTCCAACCTAAGTGTTGGACTTCCGACTTCAACTGTACATATAACTAGGAATAGAGTGACTAGGTAACAGGGTAGATAATAAACCGTAGCAGCAGCATATGTGATGAGTCAAAAAAGTTAGTGCAACAAGGGTCAATGCAAATAGTAAAATAGTTAACCAATGGATGCTGGATGTTAATTTCTCTACCATAAGCCGACATTGTTTTACTAAATTTGGCAGTACGTCCAACCGGTCTCACAACAGCACACCGCATGTATGGCATCATGTGGGCGAGCGGTTTGCTGATGTCATCGTTGTGAACAGAGTGCCCCATTGTGGCAGTGGGGTTATGGTATGGGCAGGCATAAGCTACGGATAATGAACACAATTGCATTTTATCAATGGCAATTTGAATACCTTGACAAGATCCTGATGCCCATTGTTGTGCCATTCATCCACCACCTCATGCTTCAGCATGATAATGCACGGCCCCATGTCACAAGGATCTGTACATAATTCCTGGAAGCTAGTTATTCCATGGCCTGCATACTCACTAGACATGTCACCCATTGAGCATGTTTGGGATGCTCTGGATAGACATGTATGACAGCGTGTTCCAGTTCCCGAGAATATCAAACAACTTCGCACAGCCGTTGAAGAGGAGTGGGACAACATTCCACAGGCCACAATCAACAGCCAGATTAACTCTATGCGAAGGAGATGTGTCGCGCCGCATGAGGCAAATGGTGGTCACACCAGATACTGACTGGTTTTCTGATCCATGCCTTGTCTATCTGTATCTGTGACCAACAGATGCATATCCTTATTCCCAGTCATGCGAAAACCATAGAATAGGGCCTCATGAATTTTTTTCAATTGACTGAATTCCTTATATGAACTGTAACTTAGCAAAATCGTAGAAATTGTTGCATGTTGCGTTTATATTTATGTTCAGTATAGTAGTAGGTGCAGAGGACTCTTCTGCTTCACCTTTACAGTGTTTTCAAACTGGGTCATGCTCATTAGGACGAACGGAAAGCAAAAACAATGAGTCAAAGACAAGTTAAAGAACTCCAGAGTGGCACAGTGGTCTAAGACACTGCATCACAATTGTAGCTGTGCCACTAGAGATCCTGGTTCGAGTCCGGGCTCGCCTCTCCCGAGTCTGTACGGGAGTTGCTGTGATGAGACAAGACTGTAACTACCATTTGGATATCACGAAAAAGGGGTACAAGTTTTTAAAAGTACCTCCGTTTCACTCCAAGGTTAAATACATTTTAAAAATCACATCTTCTCCCTACTGGAAACCACCCTGATCTCCAGTTGGGTGTTACTGCTCCCAGTGTGCTCAGTGGTGTTAAGTGATGATGAAAGCTTTTTATGGTGTGAAAAAAATCTGTAGTGTTGTGTCCTCTCAGATGCAAGATCACTTACCACAACATTACACCAATCTCCGAGAGGGAATACAGAGTGACCACTAAACTGTATTGATACATGCCCAGCTAGCACACTGGGTCGAGCTTCAGACTCAGCCGACGTCATGTGGCCCGAGCCTGGGCCACCTTCGGCAGTATTACTTATGGCTAGGACGCGGGGATTGAGCTCGGGCCGATTCCGGTGTGAGTTATCTGGCCCAAATGTATTACTTGAGGCTCGGGGCGACTCTCTGTCGGATAATTACATGGGTTGCTTTATCTAATTAACATTTCATAATTTCACAATCCTCATTGTTTCTGTGATCAGAAAATACAATTAACATTTTAAAGACATTCTTTAAGAGTCCTGTGTAGTATTGTAGTATTTTGATACTTTGTGCAAGGCAATTGATAAGCGTTAAAAACTTTGTGGATGGAGCCTCCCGAGTGGCGCAGCGGTCTAAGACACTGCATCGCAGTACAAAACTGCGTTTCTACAGATGCTTGTTTGAGGTCCGTGCCGGCTGCGCCCGGGAGACCCATGAGGCGACGCACAATTGGCCCAGCGTTGTCCGAGTTAGTGGAGGGTTTGGCCAGCCGGGATGTCCATGTCCAATCACGCTGTAGAGACTCCTGTGGCGAGCTAGGTGCATGCACGCTGACACGGTCACCAGGTGTATGGTGTTTCCTCCGGCACAAAATGTTTTTTTTTTTTTTGTGGATGGGTTTATTTTTATGTATAAAATGTATAGTAGTAATATTTAAAATTACTAAAATCTGGTAATTTTATATACATTTATTTAAATTTGCATCTGGACACTTCTGGGGGGATTCTGGTAAGATGCTGGCAAAGTCAGCTGAATTCTGTTAGACGGAAACGATGTACTTGGGCCGATTCTGGGCAGTCGTTCATTTTGACTCCGGGCCGAGTCCGACACACGATTCAGGGCCGATTCAATCAGTTCCGGCCCCCCGGAAGAGGGCCGCTTCTGGGCGGTTTCTCAGAGAGAAATATAGTGCCGAGGGTAGCAATGTAATCAATTAGCAAAATATGACCCCTGTGTACTCTGACATTTAGTGAGCCAGTCACGCAAACACACACACACCTGAACTGGAAGAGCACGCAACGCTTCTGCTCCCTCTCCGTGATCCTCTTGAGGCCATCCAGGCAACAGTAGCGCTTGTGGCAATTCCCACAACAGAAGGTCATCGGGGGACAGGGGATACCGTTGTGCCACGTACCATTCTTATCCACATACCACAAGCAGTCATCAGTGGCACCCACTGCAGATACCGACAAGGAGAAACAGACAGAGCCAGACAAGACAGATTCAGAAGGGTGGACTGACGGAGGCAAAAGAAAGCTGATTACACTTGAGACTACTCAGTGGACTTAATATATTTAGTAAGACACCAAACAGCCCATCGGCTCCATCTCAACACATAATTACTGTGTAATTACACTTGGAGGTTGAAGAATGACACAGTAAAAATGTTTAGTGGTTATGTGCGTTAGGCTGCCCTGTAGGCCCCGATGCTATACATAGGTCAGGTGCATTCAACTCTGACCCTACGAGATACGGAGCCTGCTGGGTTTCTGTTCTACCTGATAATTAATTGCACACACCTGGTGTACCAGGTCTAAATCAGTCCCTGATTGGAGGGGAACAAATAAAAAAAATGCAGTGGAACTGGCTTCAAGGTCCAGAGTTGAGTTTGAGGGTAGAACAGAAACCGAGCAGGCTCCGGATCTCGTAGGGTCAGAGTTGAATGCACCTGACGGACATATAGCGTCAGGCCCTACAGGACAGCCTAATGCATGTAACCACTGAACATTTTTACTGTGTCATTCTTCAACCTCCAAGTGTAATTACACAGTAATTACGTGTTGAGATGTAGCCAATGGGCTATTTGGTGTCTCACTAAATATATTAAGTCCACTGAGTAGTCTCAAGTGTAATCAGCCAGGTCACAGTTGTAAATGAGAACTTGTTCTCAACTGGCCTACCTGGTTAAATAAAGGTGAAATAAAAATAAATAAAAGGGTTATAGGTAATTATGCCACTTGCATAGGTGCTCCACTACTTCCCAACCCATACTAGGGAGTTCCTGCTTCATTAATGTAATTTCCTTCTGGTCTAAGGGACTACAGATTAATCAACTAGGGATGTGTTGGTTCGCGAACTAACAGCTCTTTTTTGAACGAATAGCATCGGTGAAAGAGCCGTTCGTTTGGCTCTCTCATTTTACATAGTTACTACTGCTTTGAGCTCAAAACAACGATTACCTGTAGATAAATTACAATGATCTAAAGAGGGTGAATCCTCACTACAGAAACTGTAAATAGTGGGGAGAGCGAATCATTCTGGTACACGCTCATTTTTTTCAGATCTTTAAAAATTAAAACTAAATTATCCAGGTGATCTAATCATTTCTCAGGACAAAAATAATACGCGAACGTGCATTTCACGATCTGACAATGGTAGCCTACTTTTGGGGCTTTACTTTAGAGAGCTGCAATTTTTTCTTTGGTCCTAGATCGATTTTGAACGAAAAGCCCGTCGGGAGCCAAATGAGACGGCTCTTTTACATGAAAGGAGCCAAATAGGCCGGCTCACCGAAAATACTCGGAATGCCCATTACTAGAACCAACTACTAAGGAATCTGAGCCCATGTCATATGAAAGTATGTTCATTTAAATTAGGTCAGTCCCCATTTAGTGCAATATACTGTAAATATAATTAAATGAATAATGTAACAGTCGATGGATTGATCAATTGGTTTCGTGTATCTAATCAAATTCAAATTTGATGTTCCCCTGATCACTTCTGACAATTATTCATTGCTTTGACATCACTGGGTTCGAATACGGGTTAGACTATTTTGTGATTAATAAACATTATGTATACTTAATGAACGGCACATCTATTCGAGATAAAATGACCAAATATAGGCCAGAATAACAGTTGTCTATGTAGGCGTGAGACTATTTGGCTATCGTGCGTTTCGCATTTCATTCGAGACAAGCACTGGAAATTCTTGAATAAATAAAAACACAAAACATACATTAAGGTCTATAATAAGTATAGGTGACACATCCGAAAAAATGCATCATGTCTGGACACCCCTTAGTACGTCGAGGCATTATCTGGATACATTAGCCCCATGTCTCTAGTGGATTAGTCTACCGCTACAATTTATGGATACATTCTTGCAACACGTGTAAACTGTATCCAGAAATGTAGCGTAGTGCCGCGGCCTGTTCGAAAAACCAACCACCATCGTCAAGACTTACCCTGCCAGGAGGAGAGGAGGACGGTCATCACTGGCAGAGCCATAGCGATAAGGGACATTTTGCCTACTGTGAACATACTGTCCAAAATGATGAAAAAGTCGATTTTTGCGCAAAACCACTGGCAGCTTTAACAGCTATTTTGCTCCATACGCCGCTGCAAATGATAATCTCTCTATAATCATGCTCTAGTTGTGGAATTGCATGACAGACGGGAGGGAATGAGGTTAGTGATCAACAAGATCTGGGTAGAATGACACATCGCCCGTGACGCTGTTCACCCAGGGGTCAGATGAGACCAATGAGATTCCTTAGCGCCTCCCCGGCCTCCTGGTGGAAATAATGAACTGCACATTATTCCAACTGGCATTTTTAGAAGATAGCATTCTGTTCACAGCACACAGGATGAGAACCCTCTTGTTGGCTTCAGTGACAGCTAAGCTGACTATTACTCATTTGAATACAGCATACCACCTAAAAGTAAGTTATCCCAGGCCAGTAGTTTACAGAACAAAATCAGTATTTCCAGTACAATGGTTGTTTTATATCCAATCCTCAAAATTGTGTTCTTCCAATTCTTTCAGGTGTTGCATATTTCTATTATTGATGCAAATTATTAATAAATGCAATCACAAAAAATAGTCATAGCTGTCCTGCATTTTCCATTCTCTTTCACAAAAACCCCCATTTACAAGCAGGGTCAACTAAGAACTAACAATTATATTTATAATTGAGTATGGCAACTTTCCATTCATTGTAAATCACATTTCAGAAGAGGCATTCACTGAGTGACTGCCAACACTTATGAAAGCACAATTCTGTGGAAGAAACACACCAAATGCTTCTGGTATGAGATTACAATGAATTGTCAAAAACTTCAAGACCCTAAGTGAAAGGTCAAACAATCTAGCAACTTGAAATGACAACTTTGACAAACATTTGGATTTTGTAACATTACAGACTATGTACTCACATTTTCACTACCTGGGAAAGTGACCAAATAACAATGGAAACTTCAAATGCTGTCCTGTTGGGAATTTATTTAGACTTTCATTCCAACTCCAGTGGGTACAATGAAATTACATGGCTTTGAGTCACCATGGGAACAGTGTGAATCCCTCATACCCACCCAGACCCTAGTTGGGACCGGAAGACCTCAAGGTTTTCATCCCAATCAGAAGTCAATAAGGCCGCCAATGTTCAATTTTGTCTTTCCGTCATCATTAAGTCTCTTTTGCCTCTTGGAAGGTTACATAATATATTTTTTTACAGACACACAAAAATAAGTGGGTTGAGTTACAAATGGGACACAGTAAAGACAGTTCATATATCATAGTTGCCCTGCCTGCTTCTCCCGTTGTAAAACATCAACCCCTCTCACATCCCAACAAGTCCAATAGGGCAGAGGAGCGAGGAGACACTAAGGAGTTCACCCCACAACTGTCTCCCGGTCCTCTCTCGGAACAAACCTGGGTGTCCCTCACTCCCCTAAATCTAACCTCAACCTTCACAAATCTGCAGTATTTTCCTGGCCATCCTTTCAGTCAGAAGACTCATGGGTAAGTGCAAGTCTGTCTCTTCTCCCCCGTCCGTTCATGTTCCTCTGTTGGAGATGGAGGTAAAGCATCAACAACCACCTGGCCAATCAGAGCCTTTCCCCCACTCAGGGGTTGGTAATTGGCTGGTGAGCGAGAGGGATTGGACAAGAGAGTTATGGTAGGGAAGGGGGTGATGGGGGCAGGTTTAGATGCTGATAGACTGCAGGACTCTCCTCTCAGCATCGTTGAGGTGGCCAGAGAACATGCTGTAGCACGGAGAGTGGGCAAACTGAGTCAGGAAATCTGTCAGGTAGGCCTAAAAAACACAAAGCACAAGAACGTTTATTTAAAAAGTGAAGTTAAGACATTAAAATACAACCCCAAAACGTCACAGACCATTGAAATCTGTTCAATTTAACTTGATCAATCTCCTCAAGGACAAATAAAAAAAGCACAACCACATTTGCCCTAACTAGTTATGTTTGTGAGATCTAAATTTAAAATGAGCAGATTAGCATTACCTGGAGGTCTATCTGATATATGGGGTCCTTCAAGGCATCTAGATCCTCCTCATAGTAGTTTTCATCTGGGGGGGGGGACAAAAAAATTATTTGATACCTGTGAAACATGGCAGATAGAGCCACAAAACATCTGCCTGCCTAGTGCACATCTGGAAGAGTCTGAGGGGGAAGTTCACCATATTTGTTGGAAGTGATGAGGTCAGAGAGAAGCTGCCCGGCCAGCCCTTCATCCTCCTCCTCATCCTCCTCCTCTTCTTCCTCCTCCTCCCACATTCCTACTGAATCTGCAGTAACAAAAAAAACACTTTGGGATCAGATACAAATGGGGCCCAATTGATTTCATAATACTAAAAAACACATACAGTTATCAGAGACCACATTTTCAACAGACAACACCAAGGTCATACGATTAAGAGACAGGAGGGTATTTTCCGGCCAAATAAAGACATGAGTCTGACACGGCTTTCAAAACTGCTTTAAACTATATGGTAAGGGAATAAATACACTGAACAAAAATATATAAAAAAAACACAACATGCAACAATTTCAAACATTTTACTGAGTTACAGTTCATAAGGAAATCAGTCAAATTAAATAAATACATTAGGCCCTAATCTATGGAATTCACATGACTGGGAATACAGATATTAATGCTGGTCATAGATAGGTAGGGGCGTGGATCAGAAAACCAGTCAGTATCTGGTGTGACCACCATTTGCCTCATACAGTGTGACACATCTCCTTTGCATAGAGTTGATCAGGCTGTTGGTTGTGGCCTGTGGAATGTTGTCCCACTCCTCTTCAATGGCTGTGCGATGTTCCTGGATATTGGCGGGAACTGGAACACGCTGTCATACACGTCGATCCAGAGTATGCTCAACATGTCTGGTGAGTATGCAGGCCGTGGAATAAGTGGGACATTTTTTGCTTTCAGGAATTGTGTACAGATCCTTGCGCCATGGGGCCGTGCATTATCATGCTGAAACATGAGGTGATGGCGGAGGATGAATGGCATGACAATGGGCCTCAGGATCTCATCACGGTATCTCTGCATTCAAATTGCCATCGATAAAATGCAATCGTGTTCGTTGTCCGTAGCTTATGTCTGCCCATACCATAACCCCACTGCCACCATGGGGCACTCTGTTCCCAACGTTGACATCAGCAAACAGCTCGTCCACACGACGCCATACGCTGTCTGTCATCTGCCCGGTACATTTGAAAACGGGATTAATCAGTGAAGTGCGCACTTCTCCAGCGTGCCAGTGGCCATCGAAGGTGAGCATTTCACCACTTAAGTTGGTTACGATCCTGGGCTGTTGTGGTTTAAACGTGGTCTGCGGTTGTGAGGCTAGTTGGACGTACTGGGGCGGCAGGGTAGCCTAGTGGTTAGAGCGTTGGGCTAGTAACCGGAAGGTTGCAAGTTCAAATCCCCGAGCTGACAAGGTACAAATCTGTCGTTCTGCCCCTGAACAGGCAGTTAACCCACTGTTCCTAGGCGTCATTGAAAATAAGAATTTGTTCTTAACTGACTTGCCTGGTTAAATAAAAGGTCAAATAAATTAAATTTAAAAAACTGGCAAATTCTCCAAAACAACATTGGAGGAGTTGCAATTGACATTCCTGCCAATTGCACGCTCCCTCAAAACCTGAGAGATCTGTGGCGTTGTGATAAAACGGCACATTTTAGAGTGGCCCTTTTATTTCCCCCAGCACGAGGTGCACCTGCGTAATGATCGTGCCATTTAAAAATCAGCTTCTTGATGTGCCACAACAGTCAAGTGGATGGAATATCTTGGCAAATGAGAAATGCTCCCTAACAGGGATGTAAATCCATTTGTGCACAACATTTGAGAGAAATACGCTTTTTGCGCATATGGAACATTTCTGGGGATCTTTCATTTCAGCTCATGAAACAAGGTACCAACACTTTATATGTTGCGTTTATATTTTTGTTCAGTGTATATCATTTTAAAATTTGTCTGAACTATCCCCTCAAGGCCAAAGAGAGAAATTGACATGCGCGGCTGTTACATAGCTGCAACGCATCACCTGGACTCCAGTCTGCTGCGGCAGCTCTGATTGCGTTGGCCTCCACCACTGATGACAGCTCATTGACAATCAACTTAAAGACCTTCACTAGCAACGGAATGTTGGTCCACTTCTCTGGATCTGGAGAAAGTGAGACCGAGACCTTATAGTAACACGAAGATGTGCATACCGTCAACGTGTAGGACCACCAAAAAAAACATTAACAATGAAAGCAAATACATTCCTTATCATACACTAGGCCAGAGAATGGGGGTGCTTATATGGAGCATTCATTCATATATAGGCAATGTCATTTTCTTGGGCAAATGTATAGAATTTTTGTTGTCGTTGATTCTCTTATATTTGACTAAATGCTTAGATAAACAGCTGATGACAAAGAGGATATCTGTATTGGTCTTACTCCTGGAAGATTTGGAGCGTGTGCGGATGCCCTCGTCAGGGCCCAAGAGCTCCTCACCCTTTACGACGATGTCCTGGAGACGCTTGTCGTTTGTGTTGAGGCCGTGCTGCAGAAGCTTACACAGGGCTACCGTACTAAAACAGGGACAGCACAGGAGAAGGGGAAACAAACGTCATAATCAAACAAAATAATGAATAGATTCTTAGCGTTTAACAGTTCAAATCCCTAGTAAAAAGGTGGAAAGGGGAGTACAGAGAGGAACACACATTTGCTTCAACGGGTGGACAACAGTCATATTCTACTTCTTCATCAATCTTGGGGAGAGTGGATGCTCCAGGGCCAACCCTAAGCCCTCACCTGACTTTGCCCTCATACTGTCCATAGAAGAGGTGCTGTCGGCTCATCCACTCGGCCATGACAAACTCCAGGGCCGGTTTCCCCGTGGGGCCCGGCAGACTGCACAGGAACTCCAACAAAGGCTCCAGCTGAGAGTGGACCAGGTGGGCAAACACCATGATCAGAGACTGGGGAGAGGAGAGAGATGATCAGAGACTGGGGAGAGGAGAGAGATGATCAGAGACTGGGGAGAGGAGTCCAGTGTTAGCAGAGTCTATAAAAATCAATTGAATGCTGGAAGCTTGACATTTTGACACCTCAACATCCCAGAACCCACTGAATTCCACCGATGGATTTAGAGGGGTCAGTTCCAGAGAGTGACAGACGGAGAGGTTTCGTTCTACCTGCATGACACTGAGTGTCTCGGCCTGCTGCATCTTGCTGAGGATGGCTCTGAGGATCTGGTCCAGCTGCTCTCCCAGCTCGGTGCTGGCGCGGGCGATCAGCGTAGACACCAGGCGGCCCACGAAGGCGGCAGTGAACTCTGATGTCCTAGGGTCAAGTAGCTGGCTGACCACCTGCATCACGTACCACAGACCACTGTGGCCCTCCATGTCCCTCCATTGGCGCACCTGCTCCAGGGCCACCGACACGTACGCCCGCAGACACTCGCCACCGTTCTGAAAAGGATGGGGTTTGAGTTAATTTCCATGAATTGATATATACAGGAGAGAAATACAATATTTTAAAAAATGTATACAAAATAGAGTTGGGATTAACATATTTGGGCCCTTCTCAGTCTGTGTACCTGCATGGTGGTGTTGTCATCTGTGCGGAGGGTACACTGGGCCACCACAGGGAAGGCCTGGCAGACCAGCATCTCAGAGAGCGGGGGTTTGGTGTATCTGACCACTGTGGTCAAGATGTCTATGGCTGTCTGTCGGGGGGGCGTGAGCACAGAAGACAACTGTCAAAATATGACTGACTGGGACCCTAAAAGTTGACAGTCAATAATAGGGATGTAACCATTCACGATAAATCAGACCCCAATTCAAAAGGTTTAAAGATACAAGTGTATTGGTCCATTGCCTGGCTACCCAGACTCCTTGCTCCGGCCAAACGCTACGCCATGCCACATACATTAGTATACTCTCTGCAATGAGTATGAATCGGAGTACCACCCCGATCAGTCACTCAATGCAAACACATTTCGGCCGGGCCGTCTGATTGGTCCAGAAACCGATGGGTTGGGCCAGAGTCCGAACATACATAGGTAAAGCGGCGGTTAGAAAATGTGATTATCTGATTGGTTAGAGAATATCCAATCGCTGAGGACTTTGTCTTGTACAACGTCCCTTGTCACCACAAATGACTTCAATGGTTGTAGTCTCAGACTATGTATGTAGCGAACGACATGCTAAATTGTGTGAGTCGTCAGGCTAAGTTGGTCCGGGGACAACAAACTGATCCAAATGTGGCATACTTCGGTCAGAAAATCAAAAGTAACAAAAAAAAAAAAAAAAAAAATTAAAATAAATTACAATTAAGATTAATAAATACATTTTTAAATACAATTTTTTTTTTTTTTTTTTTTTAAATCGCCCGGAACACCACTATTTTTTTAAACATTCTTTCTACCTTCTGAAAATACCTTCAGTTTCGAACTACATGTAACTGTGTTGATAGTCATTGATCTACAAGTCATTTTGGATGCCGAACAACCCCAGGTAATATCAGCAGCCTAGTCACACTGCGCAATCTGTCCAGCTTCGTGCACTGATCAACGCAAGGTAGGCGGCCTGTTCCGGGTCTTGCATATCTGCGCGGCACCTTCAGCAATCAAATCCTAAAACGGCTTGCACGATACTAGGAATTATTATTTGAGTGACAACCGGTGTCATTTTCTAGGTTATTGTTATCTATGTTGAAAATTGTGTTTTACCGGAATAAAAGTAAGCTACCTGAGACAACGCATCTGGCTATACCTGCTGAACAGGACTTACAATATAGTTTACTTTAAATTGTTCAGGAGTTTTGCTTTAAAACAATCAATGTATATGGTCCTTCACTCTGCGGTCCAACTCATCCCAAACCATCTCATTTGGATGACTGTGGCGGCCAGGTCATCTGATGAAGCACTCCATCACTCACCTTCTTAGTCAAATAGCCTTTACACAGCCTGGAGGTGTGTTGGGTCATTGTCCTGTTGAAAAACAAATGATAGTCCCACTAAGCGCAAACCAGATGGGATGGTGTATCGCTGCAGAATGCTGGTTAAGTGTGCCTTGAATTCGAAATAAATCATTGACAGTGTCACCAGCAAAGCACCATCACACCTCCTCCTCCGTGCTTCACGGTGGGAACTACACATGCGGAGATCATCCATTCACATACTCTGCGTCTCACAAAGACACAGCGGTTGGAAACAAAAATCGACAATTTGGACTCATCAGACCAAAAGGACAGATTTCCACCGGTCTAATGTCCATTGCTTGTGTTTGTTGGCCCAAGCAAGTCCCTTCCCCTTATTGGTGTCCTTTAGTAGTGGTTTCTTTGCAGCAATTCGACCATGAAGGCCTGATTCACTCAGTCTCCTCTGAACAGTTGATGTTGAGATGTGTCTGTTACTTGGACTCTGTGAAGCATTTATTTGGGCTGCAATTTCTGGAGGCTCCGAACTCTAATGAATTTATCATCTGCAGCAGAGGTAACTCCGGGTCTTCCTTTCCTGTGGCGGTCCTCATGAGAGCCAGATTCATGATAGCGCTTGATGGTTTTTGCGACTGCAATTGAAACAACTTTCAAAATTCTTGACATGCTCCAGAATGACTGACCGTCATGTCTTAATGTAATGGACTGTGATTTCTCTTTGCTTATTTGAGCTGTTCTTGCCATAATATGGACTTGGTATTTTACCAAATAGGGCCATCTTCTGTATACCACCCCTATCTTGTCAAAACACAACTGACTGGCACAAATGCATTAAGAAGGAAAGAAATTCCACAAATTAACTTAACCAGTCACACCTTTTAATTGAAATGCATTCCAGGTAGCTACCTTATGAAGCTGGTTGAGAGAATGCCAAGAGTGTGCAAAGCTGTCGTCAAGGCAAAGGGTTGCTACTTTGAAGAATCTAAAATACATGTTGATTTATTTAACACTTATTTGGGTTACTACATGATTCCATGTCTGTTATTTCATAGTTTTGATGTCTTAGCTATTGTTCTAAACTGTAGAAATAAATTAGAACCCTTGAATGAGTAGGTGTCCAAACTTTTGACTAGTACGTACACATACACGCACCTCGTCCTAATATTTATATATTTCTTAATTCCATTCCTTCACTCAGATGTGTGTATTGTTTGATATTACTGCACTGTTGGAGCTAGGAACAAGCATTCCACTACACGCGCAGTAACATCCGCTAAATAGGTGTATGCGACCAATCAAATTTGATTTTGGATTGAATATAAGTTTCAAATGGAAGGCAAACAGATCGTCATCGGTAGCACCATAGACTCCACTGATCAGCCAGAACAAGCTCAATAACTCAATACGTGGACACACTCCTACTGAATATGCATTCACCTGGATAGTGAGTAGGCTTATGCAATCTTAAAATTGACCCAGTTCATCAAATACAACTATTACCTTTATGTTATGCAGTTAGATTTTTTTTTTTTATACCAAAGTCAAATATATTGTTTGATTTAAAAATGTATGCATACATGGCCATCTCTGGGAAATGTTACACAAAATGTCACATTTGATAATATTGAATATCAGCCATCGGCCCTAGAAAATCCATATCGGTTGTTCTCTTAGAGTGCCAAGCAGAGATGCAGCGGGCCCCATTTTAACAGTCTTTGGTATGACTTAGCCAGGGATCGAACTCCCCACCTTCCATATCAGAGTGGACACTCACCACAAGGCTACTGAGTTGGTCTTGACGCATAATGCTGATGTAAAAGTAAGGACTTCCACACAGTGGACTTACTGCACACAGGCCAAAGGGGATCTTGTCAGGGGGGGCCTGCATAATGCTGACCAGGGTGGGGATGAGGCGCATCTGCATGGGTCCCTGGCAAGCCTCGATTTGGGCCAGCTCCTTAAAGATGTCCTGGGCCAGAGACCCCACCACTGAGTCTGGGGAGAGGACAGGAGAGTTAGATATGGTGGCACAAGTTTTCATTTGAAAGGTTGGGATAGATGTAAGCCATACGGTAATACCTCAAATCGGTCTATCGGACTCAATTAGGAACTAAATGAGTGCCAACTGCCAAGGTTAGTTACCTACCGTTACTATACTGGAGGAAGATGGCGATGGTGAGGGGGCAGATCTTGTTCTCTGCGCTGGTGGTGAAGGCTGGGTCCACGGTGGAGACGATACACAGGGTCTCCATGACCAGGGTGAGAACCTCAGAGCTGAACTGGGCTGCCAGCTGCACCAGCCCGTCCAGAACAGCAGGCAGGAACGGCTGCAGCACGTGGGTACTCTGTGACAGCTTCAGCTGGTCACAGTACCTGAGAAGAGCACACGTACGCACACATTTACCACCTGCATACATACACACTTACTGTGATGGTGGTGTTGTTTTTGTTGTAAGGCTAGTTGGGTGACAAACTCGAGAGGCATGTATCCATCCATCTATGCCATCACTGCTTTTACTTGATCTAGCTTATTGTTATTATGACTGGAGGGAAAGACGCTCTAGCTGCTCTGTACAGCATGTGTGAACTACAGAAGTTGAAGCTTTCTTAAAACTCCACTCAAAAACAAAACTGTTGGTATCCCCCCCCCCCTCATTAGTCCACTGTTGATACAGTCACTGGCCACATCATCATGACGCAAGTGACACTACTTCTCAAATGTCCAATATCTTGAAAACTTCACTGCTGACATTTTGGGAATGTATCAATTGTAGAATGATTTTTTTTCATATTTAAAAAAATACTATATATATATATATATTATTAGCATTTTTGATCATCAAATCAAATTTATTTATATAGCCCTTCGTACATCAGCTGATATCTCAAAGTGCTGTACAGAAATAATGATGGATTTTCCCTTTAAGGTGTTGATCTCACTCACCCCCAGATGGCGCGTACAGCTGAGATGCGGACCGAGGGGTTGGCTGTCGTGCAGGCCGCTGACGGTGGCCTGGAGGAACTGCTGGAGGAGCTCAGGGGTCATGGCTGCTGTGAAGCGGCTGGCTGCCCAAAGGGCACGGCCCAGCAGGAACGGAGAGGCCGCTGAGGGGGGAACGAGTTAAGGGACAGGGGGTTATTATGTAGGTAGCTACATTTCAATTTAATTTAGCTCTTATCCAGAGCGACTTACAGTTAAGCTAGGTAGGCACATACCATGAGCCACGTTCAAAACTCAAGAGTCCACGGCTGCAATGTATGCAGGTTATAGTTTCTCCACTTCATTGATATCTTTTTTAAAATGTTTACCCCGTTTTCTCCCCAATTTCGTGGTATCCAATTGTTTAGTAGCTACTATCTTGTCTCATCGCTACCACTCCCGTACGGGCTCGGGAGAGACGAAGGTTGAAAGTCATGCGTCCTCCGATACACAACCCAACCAAGCCGCACTGCTTCTTAACACAGCGCGCATCCAACCTGCACCAATGTGTCGGAGGAAACACTGTGCACCTGGCAACCTTGGTTAGCGCGCACTGCACCCGGCCCGCCACAGGAGTCGCTGGTGCGCGATGAGACAAGGACATCCCTACCGGCCAAGCCCTCCCTAACCAGATGACGCCCCACGGACCTCCCAGTCGTGGCTGGTTACGACAGAGCCTGGGCGCGAACCCAGAGTCTGGTGGCACAGCTGGCGCTGCAGTACAGCACCCTTAACCACTGCGCCACCCGGGAGGCCCTCCACTTCATTGATATCTTGACCACTGTCAGACAAGAACATACAGTGCCTTCCCAAAAGTACTCAGACCCCTTGACTTTTTCCACAATACAGCCTTGTACTAAATATTTTAGATTTTGTTTTAAATCCTCAGCCATCTACACACAGTACCCCATAATGACAAAGCAAAAACAATTTATAAGAAAAAACAGAAATACCTTTGCTAATTCAGACCCTTTGCTATGAGACTCGAAATTCACCTCAGGTGCATCCTGTTTCCTTTGACTATCCTTGAGATATTTCTATAACTTGATTGGAGTCCACCTGTGGTAAATTCAATTGATTTGACATGATTTGGAAAGGCACACACCTGTCTGTATAAGGTCCAACAGTTGACAGTGCATGTCAGAGCAAAAACCAAGCCATCAAGTCAAATGAATTGTCTGTAGAGACAGGATTGTGTTGAGGCACAGATCTGGGGAAGGGTACCAAAATATTTCTGCAGCATTGAAGGTCCACAAGAACACAGTGGCCTCAAGCATTCTTAAATGGAAGAAGTTTGGAACCACCTAAACTGAGCAAACAGGGGAGAAGGGCCTTGGTCCGGGAGGTGACCAAGAACCCGATGCTCACTCTGACAGAGCTTTAGAGTTCCTTTGTGGAGATGGGAGAACCTTCCAGAAGATCGAGGTAAAGATGAACGAAGCAAAGTACAGAGCGATCCTTGGTGAAAACCTGCTCCAGAGCGCTCAGGGCCTCAGACAGAGCCAAAGGTTCACCTTCCAACAGGACAACGACCCTAAACACACAGTCAAGACAATGCAGGAGTGGCTTCCGGACAAGTATCTGAATGTCCTTGAGTGGCCCAGACAGAGCCTGGACTTGAACCCGATCGAACATCTCTGGAGAGATCTGAAAATAGCTGTGCAGCAACGCTCCCCATCCAACCTGACAGAGCTTGAGAAGAATTGGAGAAACTCCCCAAATACAGGTGTGCCAATCTTGTAGCGTCATACCAAAGACTCGATGCTGTAGTCGCTGCCAAAGGTGCTTCAAAGTACTGAGTAAAGGGTCTGATTACCTATGTAAAATGTGATATTTAAGTTATTTATTTTTAATAAATTAGCAAAAATTGATAACCTGTTTTTGCTTTGTCATTATGGGGTATTGTATGTAGATTAATGAGGGAAAAAAACATCAATTTTAGAATCAGGCTGTAACCTAACAAAATGTTGAAAAAGTAAAAGGGCCTAAATACTTCCCGAAGGCACTGTAACCAAACACTGCTGCCCAGGAGCTGAGCAAGAGATCCCAGACGGACTAACCTGCGAGGTTGAGGTCAGCCAGGATGACGTTAGCCAGGAAGCCGTGCATATCAAATTGAATCCGGCCGTTCTTCACGTTCTCTGTGATGATGGTCTTCACTGAGCCCAGAGCTAACAAACACACCTCATGGACCTTCCACCTGCAGGACGGGATAACACAGGGGTGAGGAGAGAGCAGACCTCGAGTCTGACTGCATGGTGATTGTTTAGCTATGGGGTGCATCTCAATAGTCAAGTGGTCTCCTCCTTGTCTCCTTTCCTCAGTCTGCACAGACATAAAAAAAAAAAAACCTGGACAGATGAAAGCAAATTCCTGAAAGGCATCCATTCTGATTTCACCTAGCCTGTGTTTTCAGGTCAGTGCATAGGACAAACAGGAGACAAGAAGATGAAGCCACTAATGACTTCTGAGAGACAACCACTGTCTATTGTCATGCAGCCGGTGTGTGTGTGTGGTCCTCGCCAGTGTTCGTTGCCACTGTTCTTGGCCTGCTCCGCTTCCTGCAGGTGTCTTGTCGCTGCCGCCACCAACGCTGCCGCACTCTCGTTCTGGAACTCTGTCGCCACAGCCTGTTGGATGAGGTGGACAGTTGAATTGAGGGAGAAAAAAAAGAGAATTGTGACGTCTCCAAAAAGGTCACATCGACCAGAACCAACACATGGAATGGTAGCAGTCTGCGTGTGGGGGTATTATTTTATGAGGGGTTCAAACTTAGAGCCACAGAAAGGAGTGCATAATATGGGGAAATAAGGTATCATTTCAGATTTGCCCAAACTATTAGTGTCCCACGTGAAGTTCTCACCAGCAGCAGGTCCTGGGCGGAGATCCTGACGGAGTAGGAGAAGGTATCGTCATCCTCGTCCTCTACAAACTGCTGGGGGTTGGCCGTCCACACCTTGATCTACAGAGAAATTACTACGGATGAAGAACACATACACGATACCAAATGATGTCTTTTTTTTTTTTTGGACAAAAACTGATTCTCTTAAAAATGTCACACACACACGGGTGAGGTTGTTTGTACCTGATCCTCAGTGATCTGCATGTAGACAATGATGTAGTAGATCAGTTCAGGCAGAGCCCTCTTCACTGTGCTCTTGAACTTGCTGTTCTCCAGCAGCGTGTGGATGAACTCAAAGACACTAAACACCAGGTTCTCAAAGCCCAGAACCTCACCTGGGAGAAAAACGCACACAAATAAATACCTCAAATCTCAACCAAGACGACTCATATCGAGATCAGCCCGTGTCACGTAGGTTGATTTCATTTATTCGACAATTGGAGAGAAAACAAAAGTACATATACAACCAGTAAAGATGTGAATGGGATAAGGACGTACTCACCGTCAGAGTCAATGAGGTCGTCTACCTCCTCTGTGTAGTTGACTTCTGTTCTGACATAAGTGCACACCCGGTTAAGGAAACCCCCATTCTCAGGACATCGACCATTCTCTACAGCTAGGTGGGCTCGCTAGCTCCCATTTAAACTTTTTTTTTTTTTTAAGTTAGAGTGGAGATAATAGCTCATTATTGACAGATGTGAACCAAAAGGGAATGAAGACAACAAGCTACAATAAGATGAAAGTAGAGGTCGACCAATTCATCGGAATGGCCGACTTCAAGTTTTCATAACAATCGGAAATTGGTATTTTTGGACACAGATTTTTTTTTTACACTGTTATTTAATCTTTATTTAACTAGGCAAGTCAGTTATGAACACATTCTTATTTTCAATGACGGCCTAGGAACGGTGAGTTAACTGCCTCATTCAGGGGCAGAACGATAGATTTTCACCTTGTCAGCTCAGGGGATCCAATCTTACAGTTAACTAGTCCAAGGCAATAATGACCTGCCTCTCTCTCGTTGCACACGACAAGGAGACTGCCTGTTAGGCGAATGCAGTAAGCCAAGGTAAGTTGCTGGTAAAACTGTGCTAACTTATCTTATAAAAAACAATCAATCAATCATAATCACTAGTTAACTACACATGGTTGATGATATTACTAGATATTATCTAGTGTGTCCTGCATTGCGTATAATCTGACTGAGCATACAAGTATCTAAGTATCTGACTGAGCAGTGGTAGGCAGATGCAGGTGCGAAAACATTCATTCAAACAGCACTTTCGTGAGTTTTGCCAGCAGCTCTTCGTTGTGTGTCAAGCATTGCGCTGTTTATGACTTCAAGCCTATAAACTCCCGAGATGAGGCTGGTGTAACCGATGTGAAATGGCTGGCTAGTTAGCACGCGCTAATAGTGTTTCAAACATCACTCGCTCTGAGCCTGTGGTTGTTTCCCTTGCTCTGCATGGGTAACGCTGCTTCAAAGGTGGTCGTTGTGTTGCTGGTTCGAGCCCAGGGAGGAGCGAGGAGAGGGACGGAAGCTATACGGTTACACTGGCAATACTAAAGTGCCTATAAGAACATCCAATAGTCAAAAGTTAATGAAATACAAATTAAATACAAATGGTATAGAGGGAATTAGTCCTATAGTCCTATAATTCCTATAATAACTACAACCTAAAACTTCTTACCTGGGAATATTGAAGACTCATGTTAAAAGGAACCACCAGCTTTCATAGGTTCTCATGTTCTGAGCAAGGAACTTAAACGTTAGCACATATTGCACTTTTACTTTCTTCTCCAACACTTTGTTTTTGCATTATTTAAACCAAATTGAACATGTTTCATTATTTATTTGAGGCTAAATTGAATTTATTGATGTATTATATGAAATTAAAATAAGTGTTCATTCAGTATTGTTGTAATTGTCATTATTACAAATAAAAAATAAAAATTTAAAAATCGTCCGATTAATCGGTATCGGCTTTTTTGGTCCTCCAATAATCGTTATCGGTATCGGCGTTGAAAAATCATAATCGGTCGACCTCTAGATGAAAGAGCAGAGGACATAGTTGCATTGTGAAGGATATACAGCAGCGCTCTCTGTCAGGGTGTTCCAGACGATGGGCAGGATCTGCTGCATGGACAAAAACATGGGTTTGGGGAAGTTCTTCACTAGAGCAGTCACAGCCTGGGGACGAGGTAAAAAGGTGGAGAGGGTGGATCAGGACAACTGATAAGATTTGGCCTCCGGATCCCAAAACTACAACATCTGGCTGTATAGGTCCATGGGAGTATAAATCCTTCTGTGGTCATCTTCTCACCTTGAGGACCTCCATCTTGAGGCCGCTGTCTGAGGAGGGTCCATCAGGCATCTGCAGGGCCTGAATGAATGCCTCAGTGAACTGCTGCACTACGGGGAAGATCAGGGCCTTGGCCGCACCCTTCTCCAGCTCCTCTATTGCACAGATAAGGTAGGCACAGGTGGTGAAGATCTCCACGGCTCTGGAGCGGGTACGGATGCTGTAGATCTCCATCATGGTGAAGATCTTGTACATCTCAGGCAGAATTACTGGGGCCACCAGAGGCATCTGAGTATCTGTCACCTCACGGGTAAACTCTTTGAGAAAAGGCCAGAGGGATGAAGTGAATACATGGAGCAAATAGAAACGGAGCACAAAAAGAGAGGTCAATTTGGAATTGGGGATGTGTCCTTACCTGTGAGGACCCTCATGGCCCCGTGCACTGCGCTGACGTCGCCGCTGACCAACAAGTCCATGAGAAGGGTGAAGAGCTGAGGCCAGGCTTCGGGCCAGTCCCAGTGGGCGATGGCCGACACAGCATAGGCCACGCTGGACCGCACCTTACTGATGGCCTCCCTGAGACCCCCAGGCAAAAGCTCCCTGATGGCTGCCTTGGCCTGGAGAGAGAGAGAGAGGGGGAGAGTGAGAGAGGGGGTCATTTAGGCATCATTAGCTGTTTATTAAATCCTCCTCACTGTTTTGAAATAGCTAGCCATTGACAATGATCCATTTCAACTAGGCTAGTTGAAAGAATGACATGTCGCTTTGCTTACCCGGTCTGTGGTCTCTGGGGGCCTGAACTTCTCAGACTGGGAACACCAGTGGGTCTCCACATACTGCTTCAGGATGACTGAGGCCAACTGAACACATACAGTATAATGAATTAATTGAATGATAGATATAGCAGTGTGAAAGAGATGCTGAGAAGTAGTCATACACCATATCACTAAAAATGTTCTGCTAACTAACCTGACGAATGGCCAGAGCTCCCTGAGTATCCACAGTTAGCTCTGAAAGGTGGACTCCAAACTCTACAACACAAATTAAGCAACATCAACACAGTGGACAGATCATCAGGCATACAGACACTCTTGGAAGCACACTAGCCATGTCATGGGGGGGGGGCATGCATGCATGGAACAAAATGTCCATATGATTTGACTCATGACCGACTCATCGACAATTCTAAGCACCTTTGAACATTTACAACAAGCACTGGAGAACTCTCCCAAAGGGTTTTATGCTCGTCAGTCGGACTCATCCCCTCTTCCCTGCAACGACCCACCACTCTGTCCCCAGCTTTAACTGAGTGACATCAAAGTCGAGGAGACAATGTTCCATACATAGAGCAGCTCCCACAGGAAGAGGCCTGCTGGGCCCATTCTTGCTGCTGTGACACTGCAGTGGATCCTGACAGACAGCCTGTACAATCAGCCTTTTTAGCAGTGTCAGAGAGGAACGCCACAGACAAAGGCACTGTACACACTGTCCCTATATTCACCCCCACCCCATTTTGGATTAATTGGCAAACTGGTTTAGGGTAGCTACTGTACTTTATTATATAGCTAAATAAGAATATGGTAGCTAGTCATTCAACACGCATAGGATAGTAGGGTAAGGGCTTGTGGAGCATTAAGATGAAACAATGTTTTTCCGGGGTGGGGGGGGGGGGGTATTAAAACATGAAAAAAGCATAGTTGTCAAAACGACTGATGCCGTCAGTTTTCAAAGGCCGGAATCCGCAAGGCATCATATTCTCGGGAAACTTTCCAGATCGAATGGTTGCAATAGCGACCCTAAAACGATTTCAAAGCCTTGATAATCGATTCATCCTATCACCGGTCACCCTTCTAGAATTTCAAGTGGCAAGCAGGGCTCTGAGCTCGAAATAAGATCTCACGAATGAAAATTACTAGCTAGCTATCAAGTCTTACCAGCTGCTTATAGTCAGTTCCACCTAGCTAACTAGTAGTTGCACGTATTAGTTAACTTGCCATTTTAATTGGAGGCAGTTCAAATAGATTATCCCTGGTTGAATTGATCCGCCATCATGTGTGTGGATGCTAGTTACAACAACACAGAGTGGAATCAAATTGCTGCTAAATTAGCTAGCAATCAAGAATGCTGGAGGCAGACACTCTCACTCTCTCACACACACACACACACACACACACACACAGAGAGAGAGAGAGAGAGAGAGCTAACTAAACTTGTTAGCCGCTAACTTAGGTAGCTAGTTGGGAATAGGCTAACTTCACTAATTTGCGCCACTTGCTAGCCATTTGGAGAGAATCGAACATCTTATATTGTTTTATCAGAACAAGCCATCATGACAGTAATGTTTTGTCTGCTGTACAGTAGCTAGCATTTATCTTTCAATACAGACCCATCATATGCATGGAATTTATCGATCATGTCATTTCACGCTCTTGACATCAGCTGGTCTAGCAATTACTAGAGTCCATGCTTAACTTACCCTCTGTCACTTCCAACACTTTTATTTGCTCCTCAGCGGCTGCTCGCACTTCTTGAACCGGGGACAGGATAGCCGTTAACGTATCAATCAGGGCTTCTTTAAGTCCTTGTTGAACCAGTCCGGCAGAGGCCGACCGAGGACCCGCCGCACTCATGCCTGCCATGTTTTCACCCGCAAAGCCTGGAAGCCTGGGCAGCCCACTACAGCCGTCGTCACTAGTTAACACAGCCACCAAGGCAAAAAACCCGCATATTTCTACAATTTCTTACAATCAGATTTTTTTTAAACATAACCACACTGCCGTATAACTACATTAACACCCCCAAAGCCGTTTTTTTAAACGATATAGGCTATTTTGACTTTGTGATTGTGGCTGTGTCTATTAGAAACACGCTAGTCTTAATTTAAATGTAGGGTTAGGCATGATGTTAGCAATGCGGTTAGGGTGATGGTTAGGTTTAAAATCAGATTTTAATTAGATACATTTTAGAAAGGGGCGGTGTTTAGTCATAATTATGACATAGTGGCTGTATTAACTAGTGACGACCAGTCGAGGGACCAGTGGGCGGGACTTCGAAATAACTTTTTTTTCTTCCAAGATGATGCTTGGGTTTGTGATTAGATCCATCTTTTGGCTAGGATGTGAGACAACCAGTAAAAAGTCAATCGGGTGTCCTCTGCCTTCAAAATAATTGTTGTTCCGAGGAACTTTGGTCTTAACTTGAGAAAGTCAACGTTAGGCAAAATAGCCAGACTGAGTATAATGAAGATCGTTGTATAATGATGACCCTATAGTGACTATTGTGATTGTGCCATATGTTTAGATTTCACTCAATTAAACCAGCTTCTTTACACATCACATGGGATGAATGTAAATAGTTTTAAATCCTTCATCTACTTCATCTTATCAGAGGTGAATGTATTGTGTTGGATACCTACCTAGTGCCTACTGGGCATTTGCTATGAGCGCTCCAATGTTTTGAAATCAGTACAGATGAAGAAAAGGTGATCAGGGAATGAAAGTCGCTTTAGTTGCACTCTTGTCCTCATAATACAATAATATTCAGCTGATCAAATATCTGTTTTGTTCTTTGTTCAAGTAATTGCCAGGAAAGCAACAAGACTAGTTTCATCCTCCACACTTACGTTTTAAAGTTATAATAGTTCAGGCTACTGAAGAAGAGACCCGTTCCTAAATGTTGCATCTTTGTGCCTGTGGCAACATGCAACAGAGACTGTTATCTACCATGAAGGCCATTTTGAAGGTTTGCTGATCTTGTTTGTCAAGCTGACAGTTGACTGGACAAACAGATTATAACTGCCTCACAGCATTGATGATCATCTATACACCATCAATTCAGGACACCATAGAGCTATAGAGAGCCTTTGCCTCTGAGACTCTGTCCAAAAACAACCCCTCACCCCTCTAGTCTTGCAGTTATGAAATGAGTGGATAGACGTAAGCAACATAACCCGGAAGCTCCCCTAGACCAATCGGAAGACTAGTTGAGAATCACAGTATAATAACCTAGTTTTACACCTATCCAGTCCCTTCAGATCTGCAAACCCCAAAGAGGTTAAGGACCTGGGGTTGTTTTTGGAAGAAGCCATTATATAGCCGACCAGTGGTTATAGTCAACATCTTTATATTGTTCTTTCATTTTTCATTCACCTAACACCAGCACATATGGTAAGTGAATTTACAGCTTCGATGGGGTGAACTCATTATCTTACCCCGCAAACCCTCCCATCCCATTTACTCAGACAGTGTAAACACTCTGCTTTTACAGCTGTAATTGAAGTCTTTGTACAAAATGTAAAGGAAGTACTAGACACATGGAAAAGCAACATACATTGAAAACACTCCATGTAAAAATAGAAAAAGCCAGGTGGTTTTTGGTGCTAAAATTACACTCACTTGCTGCTGCAGTGAGTTAGGCTAGGAAAACAGAGGAGACATCAAGGTAAACATACTAAATGAACGTAATAGCTGAAACCTGGTTTCCCACCACTGTCACAGTGCCACTATTTGAAAAGGGCAAGGCTATGCCTCAAGAGTGGGGTTTGGTGTACTCTCATGTCCAAATCTGGCAAAAGTTGACAAATAAATACATAAATACTGCTATGCGCTAGTAACAGACAGAGCCATGACCGAGTATAGTCATATGGCTGAAGGTGTCCCGGCCGTTGGGGTACTGTAACTTTCCTTAATACAGAGAGGGTCCTCGTGGTTGTGATCTGGTAGTAGGGCAAGGCTGCGGCCATAAAGGAGGCTCAGTTTGAAGATTGTGGAGATGACGGAAAATAGCAGCTTACAAAAAGAAATGGGACTGAGCCTCTGCACAAAATCTTTTTCTTCATTGTTTTAAGCAAAGAGTTTGGTTTATGTAGAAACAAGCAATGTTTTGCATTTGGATATTTGCCTCTCCATTAAAAAAAAGAAGAGTTAAAGCTTTAAAAAATAAATAAAAAGATTCCCCCTCTGACAATGTAGGCTGATGTCGGTGACGAAAAGCAAAGACAGCCTGGGGAGAGCTCACAACGGAGATACTATAGACAACATATACACGGAGTATACAAAACATTAGGAACACCTGCTCTTTCCATGACAGACTGACCAGTTGAATCCAGGTGAAAGCTTATGATCCTTTATTGATGTGACTTGTTAAATCCACATCAATCATTGTAGATGAAGGGGAGGAGACAGGTGAAAGAGAGATTTTTAAGAACTGCAATGCCGCTGGGTTTTTCACACTCAACAGTTTCCCCATGTGTATAACCATGGGCCACCACCCAAAGGACTTCCAACCAATTTGACACAACTGTGGGAAGCATTGGAGTCAACATGGGCCAGCATCCCTGTGGAATGCCTTCGACACCGTGTATAGTTTATGCCCCTACAAATTGAGGTTGTTTTGAATGTTTGAATGTGTTCTTAATGTTTTGTACACTCAGTGTACATAAAATATACAATCTGAAATATATTTTATATATATTAAATTGTGGTAGAGTTCAATATTTTACAACATTACGGTGGCATGTCTGCTTATTGTTCTTCTTTAAATCCTATTTTATATAAACCAGAGGAAAGTAAAGAAAAACAAATTAATAAACGAACAAACAAATGTGGGAAAATGGAAACTAAGCAACAGACGGCAGCCTCGTCCCCCGACCCCACCCCTACCCAGGGTGCACCATCACAGGGGGCGGCTGAGGCCTGCCTAGCTGTACAGCGCAGTGAAACATACCTTACATCTTAGCTAATTTTACACGTAGTCGTGATCAAGGCACAGGGATCTTCTACAAGTTATTTCTTTTCAATAAAGTTGTACAAAATAATACATTTTTCAGTCTGTACACGAATAATAGTCCAGCAGTAAAATAAAGACAGACATACTGAAAGCTCGGAGGCTGGGAGAGAGGAGAGGTGGCGGGGGAAAAGACAGGGATGTGAAGGCGTACAGTAAGTGATGAGGGCCGGACTCTGTGTGTGTCATGTCTATCTTTTGCTTCCTCGACTTTTTCTTTTTGTTTTTTCTTTGCTGTTATTTTATCCTTATTAAATAAAACCGCTCCTATAATCCCCACATGTTGAAAATAGTTCATGTTCAAGGTGCTGGACTTGGGTAGCAGCAGGAAGGTAGGGAGAAGGGAAGGGGTGATTTGGGAGGTAGGAAACAGGAGAATCAGGGTTAAATGGTGCACAAAGGCAGATCGCACACATAGTGTACACCAACACACAATATGGGGGACCAATGAACTTAAAAGTTGACTTGTGTTTTTACAGGAATATATATATACACATATATATATATACACACACACACATATGTATGTGTATATGTATACATATGTGTGTGTGTGTACATACATACATGTGTGTATGTATACATATATGTATACTTATACACACACACATATATATATATATATACACAGTGGGGCAAAAAAGTATTTACTCAGCCACCAATTGTGCAAGTTCTCCCACTTAAAAAGATGAGAGGCCTGAAATTTTCATCATAGGTACACTTCAACTATGACAGACAAAATGAGAAAAAAAATCCAGAAAATCACATTGTAGGATTTTGAATGAATTTATTTGCAAATTATGGTGGAAAATAAGTATTTGGTCACCTACAAACAAGCAAGATTTCTGGCTCTCACAGACCTGTAACTTCTTCTTTAAGAGGCCCCTCTGTCCTCCACTCGTTACCTGTATTAATGGCACCTGTTTGAACTTGTTATGAGTATAAAATACACCTGTCCACAACCTCAAACAGTCACACTCCAAACTCCACTATGGCCAAGACCAAAGAGCTGTCAAAGGACACCAGAAACAAAATTGTAGACCTGCACCAGGCTGGGAAGACTGAATCTGCAATAGGTAAGCAGCTTGGTTTGAAGAAATCAACTGTGGGAGCAATTATTAGGAAATGGAAGACATACAAGACCACTGATAATCTCCCTCGATCTGGGGCTCCACGCAAGATCTCACCCCGTGGGGTCAAAATGATGACAAGAACAGTGAGCAAAAATCCCAGAACCACACGGGGGGACCTAGTGAATGACCTGCAGAAAGCTGGGACCAAAGTAACAAAGCCTACCATCAGTAACACACTATACCGCCAGGGACTAAAATCCTGCAGTGCCAGACGTGTCCCCCTGCTTAAGCCAGTACATATCCAGGCCCGTCTGAAGTTTGCTAGAGAGCATTTGGATGATCCAGAAGAAGATTGGGAGAATGTCATATGGTCAGATGAAACCAAAATATAACTTTTTGGTAAAAACTCCACTCATCGTGTTTGGAGGACAAAGAATGCTGAGTTGCATCCAAAGAACACCATACCTACTGTGAAGCATGGGGGTGGAAACATCATGCTTTGGGGCTGTTTTTCTGCAAAGGGACCAGGACGACTGATCCGTGTAAAGGAAAGAATGAATGGGGCCATGTATCGTGAGATTTTGAGTGAAAACCTCCTTCCATCAGCAAGGGCATTGAAGATGAAACGTGGCTGGGTCTTTCAGCATGACAATGATCCCAAACACACCACCCGGGCAACGAAGGAGTGGCTTCGTAAGAAGCATTTCAAGGTCCTGGAGTGGCCTAGCCAGTCTCCAGATCTCAACCCCATAGAAAATCTTTGGAGGGAGTTAAAAGTCCGTGTTGCCCAGCAACAGCCCCAAAACATCACTGCTCTAGAGGAGATCTGCATGGAGGAATGGGCCAAAATACCAGCAACAGTGTGTGAAAACCTTGTGAAGACTTACAGAAAACGTTTGACCTCTGCCATTGCCAACAAAGGGTATATAACAAAGTATTGAGATAAACTTTTGATATTGACCAAATACTTATTTTCCACCATAATTTGCAAATAAATTCATTAAAAATCCTACAATATGATTTTCTGGAATTTTTTTTCTCATTTTGTCTGTCATAGTTGAAGTGTACCTATGATGAAAATTACAGGCCTCTCTCATCTTTTTAAGTGGGAGAACTTGCACAATTGGTGGCTGACTAAATACTTTTTTGCCCCACTGTGTGTGTGTGTATATATATATATATATATATATATATACACATACATATATATATATACACATACATACATACACAGTACCAGTCAAAAGTTTGGACACAACTACTCATTCAAGGTTTTTGCTTTATTTTTACTATTTGCACTATAGAATCATGTAGCAACCAAAAAACTGTTAATCAAATCAAAATATTTTATATATGAGATTCTTCAAAGTAGCCACCCTTTGCGTTGATGACAGCTTTGCACACTTTTGGCATTCTCTCAACCAGCTTCATGAGGTAGTCACCTGGAAAGCATTTCAATTAACAGGTGTGTCATGTTAAAAGTTAATTTGTGGAATTTCCTTCCTTCCTAATGCGTTTGAGCCAATCAGTTGTGTTGTAACAAGGTCGGGGAGGTATACAGAATATAGCCATGTTTGGTAAAATACCAAGTCCATATAATGGCAAGAACAGCTCAAATAAGCGAAGATAAATGACAGTCCATCATTTCTTTAAGAGATGATTATCAGTCAATACAGAACATTTCAAGAACTTTGAAAGTTTCTTCAAGTGCAGTCGCAAAACCATCAAGCTCTATGATGAAACTGGCTCTCATGAGGACCGCCACAGGAAAGGAAACCCCAGAGTTACCTCTGCTGCAGAGGATAAGTTAATTTGATTTAACTGCACCTCAGATTGCAGCCCAAATAAATGCTTCAGAGAGTTCAAGTAGACACATCACAACATTAACTGTTCTGAGGAGCCTGTGTGAATCAGGCGTTCATAGTGGAATTGCTGCAAAGAAACCACTACTAAAGGACACCAATAAGAAGAGACTTGCTTGGGCTAAGAAACATGAGCAATGGACATTAGACCAGTGGAAATCTGTCCTTTGGTCTGATGAGTCCAAATGAGAGATTTTTGGTTCCAAACATTGCATCTTTGTGAGACACAGAATAGGTGAATGGACGATCTCTGCATGTGTGGTTCCCACCGTGAAGCATGGAGGAGGTGTGATGGTGCTTTGCTGGTGACACTGATTTATTTAGAATACAAGGCACACTTAACCAGCATGGCTACCACAGCATTCTGCAGCGATACGCCATCCCATCTGGTTTGCGCTTAGTGGAACTATCATTTGTTTTTCAACAGGACAATGACCCAAAAACGCATCTTCAGACGGTGTATGGGCTATTTGACCAAGAAGGAGAGTGATGGAGTGCTGCATCAGATGACCTGGCCTCCACAGTCACCTGACCTCAACCCAATTGAGATGGTTTGAGATGAGTTGGACCGCAGAGTGAAGGAAAAGAAGCCAACAAGTGCTCAGCATATGTGAGAACTCCTTCAAGACTGTTGGAAAAGCATTCCAGGTGAAGCTGGTTGAGAGAATGCTAAGAGTGTGCAAAGCTGTCATCAAGGCAAAGGGTGGCTACTTCGAAGAATCTCAAATATAAAATATATTTAGATTTGTTGAACACTTTTTTTTGGTTACTACATGATTCCAGATGTGTTATTTCATAGTTTTGATGTCTTCACTATTATTCTACCCTTAAACCCTTGAATGAGCACGTGTGTCCAAATGTTTGACTTGTACACACATATACATATATATATATACATATATATAGAAATATCTAGCTATATATATATAGAAATATCAATCTATATATATATATATATATATTTTAGCTTGGATTTTTTTGCACTGCATCAAGTTCACTGTTTGCATGAATTAATGCATTGTATGTTTTTGCCTTTGCTCCTCATTGATACCAGAAGTAAAAGTCACGTGACAGTCTTGTGTCCAAGTCACACTCATGCATCCATCCATCCCCAGGCAGAGTATGCTCACAACCCGCCTCTTCATTCGTTACTTTCCTCCATCCTTTCAATTTGTCCATAGTTTCCTTCCCAGGGTCCTGCTTCGGCACGTATGCATATACTGGATCTCTCGAGAACTGTGACGTCGCCAGAGTAACTCAGGCACGGCACTTTAGCTTTTCAAGGCTGAAAACAGTGGGATAAGGTGAAAGCGTGTGTCTGTGTGTGTTCTTGTCTCAGTGTGTGCCGGGGATGTGAGTGTGAGCGCACGTGGTGTGTATGTTTGAGAGAGATCGAGAACGGGCCACGGATTGCAGTCCTGAGCACAGGTTCAAAGTGCAGTGAAGAGTTCCGCAGTTCTGGCTTGTTACTGGTATGGCACTGTGTTTAGGAGTCTGTTGTCACTTTCTTTATATGAAACACAGTGTCCCAAGGAGAAGGTGTTTGTTTGTCAGGATGGAAGGAGAGGGTTGGTTGAGTGACGAGGGGACTAACTGGACAAGGATAGGCAGAACACCGGCAGTACACCGGGAGTCTCTCCTCCCACTCCCATCACAAGAGCTCGTATTGTCGTAAGTGCATCCTCTGAATGATGTCTCGGCAGTCGTTGAAGACGCGCCGGATGTTTTCAGTGTCCACTGCGCAGGTGAAATGGGGATAACAATAGTGCCTTCCGTCTCCACTGGCTGTGCTGATCCTCTGAAAAGGCCACAAAGAAGAGAAGGGATTCATAACCACATAGGGCTGTGTGCATATTGGTACACACAGTCTCAGACAAAAAAGGTCAACAAAAAGGTGAATGGACATTAAAGGCATGTACCAGAAACTCATCACGTATGAAGTACTTTGCCCTTGTGACACGAGGATCCTCCCCTGGCTCTGGTGTTGCTGGTTGAGAAGGACAAATAGACCAAATCATTGATATAATCGTCATGTCTGATCACTGTATACTAGACATTTTCATTTCGATCAGTAACATAATCCATGCCAACAAGATTCATTCTTCACCAGAGAAGTGTTGTGCCCATCACGCCGCAAAAAAGTTCCAAAGGGTTCCAAGCAATATTATTACAATTGTTACGTTTACAGACTAACAAAAAAAAATAAAAAAATAAACTTGATCTCGACAGCCTTGAATAGTTCCAGTAGAGAGTTGATCAAGAACATTACTGTATTTGCCTTACCATCATCTGGCGTAGTGTAGCGTGCAAACTCTGGGAAATACTCTTCAATTTTAGATTTCCCTGCCAACACCTTCTCTGCTAGCAGGTCCTGTTTGTTCAGGAAGAGGATGACAGAAATGGTCCGTAGCCACCTGAGGAGAGAAACAACAACAAAGTGAGTTCAGGTCGACGTATTCAAGTCAATGACTCATCCATTTACACAAGCCCACCATGGTTCTACAAATCATAGACCTAGGCCAGAAATGACATTTAATTGTAGCGCATTGCATGTTAGATGAGCACAAAAGGGGAGGGGGAAAAAAGTATATATCGGCAACTGCTGTGACTGGGATTAACACAACGATACAGTATGTCAAGAGCAGGAATGGGTTTGTGACGGGGAAGAGAGGGGGAGAGGCCTAAAAGGGGGAGAGGCCTGAAAGGGGGAGAGAGCCTGTCTTGCCTGTTGTTCCAGATGTTCTTGAAGAGGTTGAGGGCCTCCTGCAATCGGTTGGTCTGATTGTCTTCCCGGATCACCATGTTGTAGCTGCTGCTGGCCACCACGAATATAATGGCCGTCACATCTGGAGGGACAGACAAGGAGAGAGAATCACCACTGGGTTAGACATGATACAGGAGATGTTCATGGATGTGAAGGTGGCTGCAACCCCATGCCATTTGCTACACACTTATTGGTGGGAAGAAATACAACAGTATTGGGTAGTACGGAGGCCTTACCATTAAAACACTGAATCCACTTTCGGCGTTCGTCCCTCTGACCTCCAACATCAAACATACTGGGAGAGGAGAAAATACAGAGTTACTTACTGCCCGATAGATCAACTGATAACAAGTAACACACAGGGATCAACAGTTTACTGACGTTAATCTTGCATTTCAAATAAAAATGGCCGACACATCAAACTCACTGAAAATTGACTTTGTCCACTTGGAATCTTGTCTCGAAGATCCCTGAAGTCAGTACTCTGCATCTCAACAAGTCCTGATCAGTGGGAGTGTAGTCACTCTGCTTCACAATTTCAATCTTGTCTAAAAAGCTGTAAAAGGTGGAAGCAGAATAGATTACACACTTGACAGCTAAGGACAGAATATATATAATGTGCAGAAAAATGAGCAGAAACGACTAATTTGCACGACATAACAATATAGCTCTTTCCTGAGCTACAGATGACCAAACTCCACACAGTACCCCAAATGACCAAGCATAAAAAATGGTCAAACCAGAACTGTTGTATAATACAAAAACGCGTGTTATGGCTGTATTTGAGACATTACATTCCTGTTATCTGTCTGTGAACTCAGGGCTGAGTTCAGCCAGCTGCAGGGGAGACATGGAGGGGCAACAACAACCACACAATGTTTCACCATACATTTTTTTCTTTCCACCTTTATTGAACCAGGTCGGCCAGTTGAGAACAAGTTCTCATTTACAACTGCGACCTGGCCAAGATTTTTTTTAAAGCAGTGCAACAAAAACAACAACAACAGAGTTGCACGTGGGATAAACAAACATACAGTCAATAACACAATAGAAAAATCTATGTACAGTGTGTGCAAACGTAGAAGAGTAAGGAGTTAAGGCAATAAAAAGGCCTGTCAAACTGACCAGACCATACACATTCTCAAGATGACATTGGTGGGCATTCCACCTCTGGTAAATTCCATACCAGACAGACTAAGACTAGGTGAGGGAGGTCACAGTCCCCAACCAGTAAAGCAAAAAGATGGAGAACACTTCCACAAATGACCAGCAGAGGGAGTGTCAATTTTTCCTCCACATCAAGATCACAGAGGCTTGCAGTGTGAGTCACCAGCCGTTTGCTCTGTCAGACACTGTAGTCAATGGAGCTGCTGTAGTAGTAATAGTGAGGGGGAGGGGAAGAATTCAAATGTTAGATGCACACAGTTCAACCATGAAACATGTTTATGCTGAATTTAGAGAGCTAATGGTCTATAGACGACTGACTGATGTGACTTGTCGTCAGCCAGCAAAGGCCAATCGGATCCCACCCCTCCATCCTAAGAGGAAGAGGCCCTCCCTTTTTTCTACATGTGGACCCTTGGTGTGGACTGTCGTCATTGGTCCAGTCAATTGGGCAGAGGGTCTTGCTAGAATGGTGTGACAAGCCTAACCTCACACCATGGACATATGCTATACATCAGAGCGGCCTTGTGTGTTGTATCGTCCCAATCAAACGCAATGAATGTTGTGTGAAATAAATGGAAAACAGCTCATTTCCACAGTGAAGTGCAGTGATTCAGGGCATTATTGAAGATCTCCAGGGAGACTTGCTTTTTGGAATAGGGAGGCCTGGTAACCCGCCTCACGTCCAGTACCCCACCATGGAGAATCAGTGTTCTGCCTGCCTGCCTCTCAGGCCAGAGGTACGTAAACCCCCCCCCCCCCTCCCCCTGAGATATCCAGGAATGTGACACACTAGGGTGAAATATGACAAGAGGGTTGCAGGTCACACACAGAGAGAGAGAGAGGAAGGAGGAGGTTGTGCAGACAGACAGACAGACAGACAGACAGACAGACAGACAGACAGGCACACACACACACACGCTCACACAGACACACACATCCCCACACGCATGCAGAACCAGCAAGCTACCACCTCCCTCTTGGGACTGAGTGGTGAGGCTGGTCTCATACCACAACTGCTCTGATGTGTCCACAGATCCAGTCCAAATACACATCTCAATTATAGAATTTCTCCGTATTAATAGAGCTAGTCCAATAATAACCCTCCCCAGTAGTCAGACTGAATAATAGCATTGCCCCAGTAACAGTTCAGCCCACACTGCTACATGTAGATACACTAACCTGGTGTAGTTATATTGGTGGCAGACGGACGTTTGTCTTGAATATTATTTGTATATTTTCTATAACTAGTTTGGTGATCTCAAAAGTATTTCAAATATATCGTCTTTATACAGTGCATTCGGAAAGTATTCAGACCCCTCAACTTTTTCCACAGTTTGTTAGGTTACAGCCTTATTCTAAAAATGATGAAATAGTTATTTTTTTACTCAATCAAGCTACACACAACACCCCATAATGAGAAAGCAAACTCAACAATTTTTCCCAAATGTATTTAAAAAAAACTTATATCACATCTACATAAGTATTTGGACCATTTTCTCAGTACTTTGTTGAAGCACTTTTGGCAGCGATTACAGCATTGCGTCTTCTTGGGTATGACGCTACAAGCTTGGCACACCTGCATTTGGGGAGTTTCTCCTATGCTTCTCTGCAGATCATCTCAAGCTCTGTCAGCTTGGATGGGGAACATCCCTGCACAGCTATTCTCAGGTCTCTCCAGAGATGTTCGATCGGGTTCAAGTCCGGGCTCTGGCTGGGCCACTCAAGAACATTCAGAGACTTATCCCAAAGCCACTCCTGCATTACCTTGGCTGTGTGCTTTGTTGTCCTGTTGGAAGGTGAACCTTTGCCCGAGTCTGAGGTCCTGAGTGCTCTGCAGCAGGTTTTCATCAAGGATCTCTCTGTACTTTGCTCCGTTCATCTTTGTCGTCTCGATCCTGACTAGTCTCCCAGTCCCTGCCGCTGAAAAACATCCCCACAGCATGATGCTGCCACCACCATGCTTCACCGTAAAGATGGTGCCAGTTTTCCTCCAGACGTGACGCTTGGCATTCAGGACAAAGATTTCAATCACCAGACCAGAGAATCTTGTTTCTCATGATCTGAGAGTCTTTAGGTGCCTTTTGGCAAATTCCAAGTGGGCTGTCATGTACATTTTACTGAGGAGTGGCTGCCTCCTGGCCACTCTACAATAACAGGCCTGATTGGTAGAGTACTGCAGAGATGGTTGCCCTTCTGGAAGGCTCTCCCATCTCCACAGAGGAAGTCTGGAGCTCTGTCAGAGTGACCATCGGGTTCTTGGTCACCTCCCTGACCAAGGCCCTTCTCCCCCCGATTGCTCAGTTCCGGCTGGGCGGCCAGCTCTAGGAAGTCTTGGTGGTTCCAAACTTCTTCCATTTAAGAATGATGTAGGCCACTGTGTTCTTGGGGACCTTCAAATCTGCAGACATTTTTTGGTACCATCCCCAGATTTGTGCCTTTGACACAATCCTGTCTCGGAGCTCTACGGGCAATTCCTTCGACATCATGGCTTGGTTTTTGCTCTGACATGCACTGTCAACTGTGGGACCTTTATATAGACAAGTGTGTGCCTTTCCAAATCATGTTCAATCAATTGAATTTACCCCAGGTGGACTCCAATCAAGTTGAAGAAACATCAAGGATGATCAATGGAAACAGGATGCACCGTAGTTCAATTTTGAATCTCATAGCAAATTTTTTAAAACTTATGTCAACCTCTTTTTTCACTTTGTCATTATGGGGTATTTATTGTGTGTATATTGCAATGAAAAAATGTATATTTAATCAATTTTAGAATAAGGCTGTAACCTAAGAACATTTGGGAATAGTCAATGGGTCTGAAGGCACGATAGATAGATAGATAGATAGATAGATAGATAGATAGATAGATAGATAGATAGATAGATAGATAGATAGATAGATAGATAGATAGATAGATAGATAGATAGATAGATCCAAACACAAAAGTATTCAAACGTAAAAGTGTATTATTATTATTATTAATATGAATTTGGTATCCTACTTATAGGGCTAGTGGTAACTACTTCTAAACTTCAAAAGATCCAATCAACCATGGACGAATGATGGTATACCTAGCTTCACATTGAAATGACGGTGTCCTTTCGGGCAAATCAGATGTCAATGTTATTTAGGTAGTCTACATAAATGAGTACGGAAGCTGATCAATGTCTAAATGTATTGACATGATAGCTCAGCTGAATCGAACGCAGCTTGTTTCCAAAGCTAAGCAGGGTACATTAGCAACAGTCACAGAAATTGTTAAAATCTTTTAAAAACAATTCTTATAAATGCAACAGTTGGTCAATGGATGAAGATTCTCCAAACTTTTAGAATTGTTATAATACAACAGATGTTGACTCAATTATAGCCCATAAAACAGTATACTGGCACAGACAAAACATTTGGGGGATTTTGGTGGGAATTCAGGTATTCAATTTATTGTAAAATGTCACTTTTTTCTTTCTTAGATTGCACTCAAATATATATATTTTCTTACTATATCAGGTATTCACTTTAATAATTTGCATAAATACAATGGGTGTATTTGCATATGAATAGATTAACATAAAGGGGAGGACCAGAGCTGCAGCCACCAAACACCTGCTCTGTCTATCCTACCAGCACTCACGTGCTCTGTCTACCCTACCAGCACTCACCTGCTCTGTCTACCCTACCAGCACTCACCTGTTCTGTCTACCCTACCAGCACTCACCTACTCTGTCTACCCTACCAGCACTCACCTGCTCTGTCTACCCTACCAGCACTCACCTGCTCTGTCTACCCTACCAGCACTCACCTGCTCTGTCTACCCTACCAGCACTCACCTGCTCTGTCTACCCTACCAGCACTCACCTGCGCTGTCTAGACTGTCTCATTAATCACAGTTTTTGTCATGTTCTCTTGCATAAGTGTGTCAATAGCAGGATACAAAATTCAACACACTTGGCTCTAAATTACACCCATCTAAACATACTGTACATTGTTTGCGAGATCAGACATAATACCACTATAATTCAAGTGTTCATTTTCGTAAGTTGCTTTCATTTCAATGCATCTCATTTGTAAACATTTAAACTGTATTAAATTATTACTTTTTCAATTCACCCCCCAAAAACAAAACATCAAAATAAAGTTATTTTTCTTCTCTTTTTTGTGAAGCAAGTGTCAAGACGGTGTGTTAAAACCCAGACTAAGCTTTAGCGTTCTTATAGATTCAACAGAAATCCAATGTCTCCCATTGAGCCCATTTCAGCCATTACCGGGGTGTGTTTGACAGGTCATTACAAACATGTTTGCAGTCTTAACGCTAATGGGAAAAAACAACAGGCACAAGCAAGAGTATGAAAGAGTCGCAGGAGTAAAAAGAAAGCAATCAATCCAGCGATATTGAAGTGACAGGTGGATTTTGCACGACTCAAACGCAAGAAATAGATGGATGGAAAAGACAGATCCTCAGGTGGGCGGGGCATGCGTGTTGCTAGGGTACATAGAGGTAGGCATCTAGATGGTAGACTTGTTCTCACTGAAGTACATACCCCTCATTAACCAGTAGGAGTCACTGTTCAGGCAGGAATTGTTGGACTGCAGCTTCACATTATATTTCAACGTACCTCTCAAGATGGCATGACGTTGAAACAAAGACGTGGATTCAAAACAACCATTTTACGATCAACACTGAAACAGTGTCAAATCAAATATGAAATTCTACTGAACTTCAACCTCCCAATAGATGAATATAGGATGAAAACTATTTGCTAGGTTTCTACGTGGAATTTCATGTTGAAATTATATTGGATGTAACAACCTATTAGTCAGGTTAAGTTGAGGTTTATCCCTACAGATGTTAGATATTAACTACACCTAAACTGTAGCCTATCAAAACTAATTGCACATAATAGGCCTATAATATCAGATGTCAAAACAAGACGAAATTGAGAGTAGTGAGGTTGCTTACGGAATGGAACGCAATGGCATGTGAAAGCCCATGATTTTTAGATCTACAGTATATATTATCAAAAAAAAGAGGACATCTGATGGTTTCTGGCAAACCTAAGGTTACAAATGAACTGTCAATTGAGTTCAATTATGGACTGTGGTGGTCTAATGGTTAGGGCCATTGCCTTCAGCGCGCACATATAGGCCTTCAGTATCGGCCTGGGTTCGATTCCATCCCATTCCCTTCTGGGACAAATAAGGCAATCCCCCAACCCAATTACTTGATTTCATCACACATTACAAATATGGACAATCCAGGGATATTTTACCCCCCAATCTTTATAAGGAATGATCATACCAGACACTATTTGTACTTCTACCCCTTTTTTTCTCCCCAATTTTGTAATATCCAACTGGTCTTGTCCCATCGCTGCAACTCCCCTACGGACTCGGGAGAGGCGAAGGTCGAGAACCATGCGTCCTCTGAAACACAACCCTGCCAAGCCGCACTGCTTCTTGACACACTGCTCGCTTAACCAGGAAGCCAGTCGCACCAATGTGTCGGAGGAAATACCGTCCGGCTGGCGACAGAAGTCAGCTTGCAGGGGCCCGGCCCACCACGAGGAGTCACTAGAGTGCAGTGGGACAAGGAAATCCCGTCCGGGCAAACCCTCCTCTAACCCAGACGACGCTGGGCCAATTGTGCGCCGCCTTACGGGTCTCCCAGTCACGACCAGCCGTGACACAGTCTGGGATCGAACCCGGGTCTGTAGTGATGATGCAGTGCCTTTGACCGCTGCGCCACTCGGGAGGCCCAGACACTTGTCTTTTAAAGACAGTTGTAATTCATGGATAACAAATAGGAAACTAATCAAATAATAACAACAGTAGGCTACACCAACATTAGTTTCCATTCATACAAAGTGTTGAGTAAATTGCCACAGTAGATTTTTTTTTAAACGGCCTAAGTCTGTTCAAAAAGGACTAAGTTGTTCCGATGATAATATCAACAAGAGGGCAAATATATCTTGAAAGACTTTGGTTGCAAGCAGGACTGAGGTAACACCGACATCATCTTTTAGGGAGTGGCAATAAGGTGACCAATAATGGTTGCAATTGAGATAAGCTGTGCGGGTGAATTTAGCGCGTATTGATGGTTTAACAAGACATCAGCTGGTGATAATCTAGCGCCATAGATGGAGGCCCCTTGTTATTGGATTACATTCCAATAGGCTACATTCTGTAGGCTACCCGTTAGCCTACACTTGTCACATACTAAAAGATGCGAAAACCAATAATAGGCTACTATTTGTGTTTCCCTGGCTGAGTTGATGAGCTGATTTCAGCCATCAGTTAATTGACAGCTGATTGAACAGCTGATTTCACCATCCCCTCTCCTGCAATTTGCGCAAACCCTGTCTCTTTAATCATGCGACAATGATTTAGTCATTATCATTCAAGAATCTGGCACTTTTCTGCACCCATGTGTTAATGTTAAAAATCCTCCCACTGCTAAATGGCATATTATTAAGCATAGATCATTATACTGTATTATCATTATATTATACAAGCCCATTATTATTTCTTAAAGGTACTTTAAGGAGTGAGGCAGTCCTAATTTTGGAGCTTTTATTGAAGAGATCAAACAGTGGGGGAGGGGGGGGTCAAAGGGCAGTGGGCCGGATTTGATCCCATGTCGCCTCTGGCATATTTGTGCCGGGTCAGCAGCTATAACCACACAGGCACTGACACCACCAATAATGTATTCTGCCTATTGCTTGTTTTGAACATATGACAAAACAATTGATAAATATATCTACCCCCTACAGATGTGTCACTTTATTATAATCCACATAAGAATTCACACGAGTGGACTCCCGAGTGGGCAGTGGTCTAAGGCACTGCATCGCAGTGCTAGCTGTGCCACTAGAGATTTTGGGTTCGAGTCCAGCTGGCCATGACCGGGAGGCCCAATGGGCGGCGCAAAATTAGCGTGGTCCGGGTTAGGAGAGGGTTTGGCCGGCAGGGATGTCCTTGTCTCATCGCACGCTGACACGGTTACCAGGTGTACGGTGTTTCCTCCGACACATTGGTGTGGCTGGCTTCCGGGTTAAGTGTGCATTGTGTCAAGAAGCAGTGCGGCTTGGTTGGGTTGCGTTTCAGAGGACGCACGGCTCTCAACCTTCGCCTCTCCCGAGTCCGTACGGGAGTTGCAGCGAAGAGACAAGACTGTAACTACCAATTGGATACATAGAAAAAGGGGGTAAAAAAATGTATTCCCACGAGACGTGATGTCACGATGCACGTAATCTACATGAACTGACGCCCTGTGGACATGAGGGGTATCCTACGACTGAAGAGTTAGCAAGGTATATTTGGTCAACAGAGTTCAACTCGGGATAACCGGTACCACGAAAGTGTCTCACCTTTTAAGCCAGGTTCATTTCTATGGCAAAGAATCCTTCAGAACTAACCTGCTCCTGGGAAGGCTAACTCGCGCCTACATCCACTCACCCTGAACAAAATGACTGAGCTTCAAGTTGAGGATCAATGAAATGAGATTTACTCCCTCTTGAAAAGATTGCCTTATTTGAGGAAGACGGCTGATTAAATATACGATTAATCACATTTTCTTGTGTTAAAAATAGGTTACAATATATCACTTTACACATTTATTAATGAGCGAATGCATTTTAAACTTCACACACAGTAACACTTCAGTATGACTTCTGTATGAATTATTTTATTGATAGGAGTGGGGGGGAAAGGTGCTTGTGGTTGCGCTTGTCGATAAGCACACCAAAGACGACATTAACGGTAAGTAACAAAATAAAGAGGGCACTTCCAAAAGCCTATTTCACACCATAGCCTGTTGAACTTGCAATATAACTTTTCTTTCATTTTGACCGTCTCAGTGATGGACGAGCAATATCCAGATTTCCTACGAATGCACCGGAAGCCTTTAGATTGGGCTAAAAACACGTAGTGTTCATCAGGCTTCAAAGTTTGGCTGTGATTGGTTACACTGCCTACTATGCCAATTTCTCTGTATATAATGGGTCTTCACTTTTAAACTAGCAGAGATCCCACTCTGGAACTTTGATATGCTCTCTGCGCATGACACGTTTCAATCTGGCTCTTGGAATTATTTGGGTTGTCAATTCATTTTGGCCTGCATCCAAACCGCCCACGACGTGCTGCACTACAAGTCACAGCAAGCACTTCCAACATGCTGCATGCCACTAAACGCCGAATTGAATATGTTATCAAATCCTTTGAAAATATTTGTTTGGTTTGTTAGACCTACAGAAGTCCTACAAATTCTAAATCAAATAGCTAAAAGATCCATGACCATATTAAAAACATTGCCACATGTTAGCTTACTAGATATCGCAAACCAAGGGCTTTAGAGACTTGGTTTATAGTTTAGACTAGGTTTGTGATCGTCTGTTACAAATCAGTCTGATAGTACTTCAGGTACTTGTGGTTTGAAGTGACTGAAATGCATCAGAAAGGTATTGAGAGGTCTAGAATATCATCAGGAGACACCTGAAACCCCACCTCTTTAAGGAATACCTAGGATAGGATAAAGTAATCCTTCTCCCCCTCCCCCCTTAAAAGACCTAGATGCACTATTGTAAAGTGGCTGTTCCACTGGATGTCATAAGGTGAAAGCACCAATTTGTAAGTCGCTCTGGATAAGAGCGTCTGCTAAATGACTTAAATGTAATGTAAAAATCAGACAATCATGTTGGATGATATGTGCAGACAAAAACCATCATCATTGATGGTGTTCAATTTCAATTTGTAGGAATAAAACAGACACCGTTCTGTTTATTACAACCAGATCTAGCGGCAACCAGAGTAACACCTAGTTTGGGAAACGCTGGCTTAGATTTACAGGGGTTTTAGGCTGGTAAAATTATTATTGTGATTTAATGCTTAGTTCATTGAGAATGTACCGTTAATCCCCCCCCCCAAAAAAAAATTATTTTCGATGTCCGGAAAAGACGTATTTTTAGCTTTCATTCAGCACCTAAAATGCACCTGACATCATCGTCTGGAAAAGTATTTTCAACATAATTTAGCTTACTGGGTACGCTACAGTACACATCCAGAAGTCGCTCTAACACAGAATGGAGAGGGGGAGAAAAGAGAGAGAAGGCTGTGTCTGACATTACAGAGCTGCTCCAAAAATAGCTCCCTGGCGCCCTGGCCTCCAGCTTGGTTGTCATGGTGATAGAACCACCAGTGCTATAAATAGACTATCAGCTCCAAATCTTCTGTGACTGGAGTGGGGCCAGAGAGAGGGAGAGACAGACATAGAAAGAAAAGAGGAGGAGGAGAGAGAGAGAGAAAGAAATGCAGGGAGAGAAGAGGGGGAGGGAAAGGTGGAGAGAGGCCAGCAAAGGGAGGGGGCGAGCCCTCCCCAAAAAGGGCTGTGAAGAACAGAATGCTGGAAGGAAAGGGGCAACACAGGCTCTAAACAGGAGAGCATTCCAGAAATCACAACAGACTGAGATGTCAACAATTTAGCTACCTACGCAGACTAGGAAAGTTGTGAGACGCACTACAGTGTTACAGCCATACAGCTGGAACCAACAACTGTTTACCTATTCTCACGCTGGAAATGCAGTCAGCTTGATAAATAACTTAAGGATGATTTGATATATGCTTTGTGCAGTGTGTGAACCCACATGAACACACAAACACACAAAATCAGGGCTTTCAGTTTGAAAAGCGTTCCTACACTCTCCTCAAACCCTGTTTCCAGTGAAACCTTTCTCCCCCTCCCTCCCTCCCTGCCTCCCTCCCTCCCTCCCTCTCTCCCTCTCTCTCATTCCCTCCCACCCCATGTGATGACTCAGTGACTCAGTCACAGCCATTTTCTGTCCCTGCAAAGACACTACTACAAACTGGAGACTGAGAGAATGGGAGAGAAGAGTTTACCAAGAGAAGTGTTTAGAGGAGTAAAGATAGTGTGGCTTTGAGGGAAAGCTACGCCACATTATAGTAGCGTCAAAAGTGGAGAGCATTGACAGACCAGACTTGAATGGTCTATAGCTCAGCTGATACATACGACAGCGCCTAGGCTGCTCCACACAGCTCCATTTCCTCAGCATTTCCACAGAAAGCTCTCCACAGCAGCCTGAGGGGAACAGCTCAACAACCTCTCTCTGTGGCATTGCAACTTCACCTCCCAGTCTCGTTCACCCAATTATCTAGCGAGTTTAGGTGCAAACCGTATCAGGAAAGCTGAGCTACAAGATGAGGCCTAGTTTATCAAGTTTGGTATGGAATACAGAATTAGGCCAAAGCGAACAATTGAGAATGCATTTTGAGAGATGAATTATCAGACAAGACTGCAAAACTCCTAATGGATAGAGACATTTTTTTTGCATTGCCATTTCAACATCCTCAGCCGAGTTCTTATCACACCCACAGAGAGCGGGAACACTACAGAGGGAGGGCCTTGACATTCCCTCACCAACTCGGACAGAGATTTTCATTTCATGCCAACACCTTCATCAATGATGCTAAAGTTGTCTCTCTTTCCCCAACACACGCACACACGCTCATTCTTTCTCCTTCTGCAGCTAGCTTGAGTTAAAAATAGCTCTCCCTCTCTCGGCTGCTCCGTTTACATAAGCATACAGCGGGGGGAGGGGAGCACTTCCGGTCTGGACACCCAGCCCAGCATCTGATCCACAACACAGGCCAGGCTGCTAAGCTTCTGGGTGTGGGAGACTAGAGGAGAGGGCTGACATACCTACCCCGCAATTCAGGAAAGACCTCTCTCTGTACGTCTCCATTTAGCCTGCACGAAACTGTCTGTCTGCCTGCCTGTCTTTGACGGTCCAGGAGCGGGTCCCATCCCGGTGCACAGAATAACAAACCAGAATTAGGGCTGGGCGATATGACCTAAAAATCATATCTCAATTTTTTTCAAACTTACGGGCGGATTCACGATATACGGTGCCTTTGGAAAGTATTCAGACCCTTGACGTTTTCTACATTTTGTTACGTTACAGCCTTATTCTAAAATTGATTAAATAAAACAATTTCCTCATCAATCTACACACAATACCCTATAATGACAAAGCGAAAATAGGTTAAGAAAAATGTCTTAAATTAAAAACAGAAATACCTTATTTACATAACTATTCAGACCCTTTGCTATGAGACTCAAAATTTTGCTCAGGCACACACCTGTCTATATAAGGTCCCACAGTTGACAGTGTATGTCAGAGCAAAATCCAAGCCATGAGGTCAAAGGAATTGTCTGTAGAGCTCTGAGACAGGATTGTGTCGAGGCACAGATCTGGCGAAGGGTACCAAAAATGTTCTGCAACATTGAAGGTCCCCAAGAACACAGTGGCCACCATCATTCTTAAATGGAAGAAGTTTGGAACCACCAAGACTCTTCCTAGAGCTGGCCGCCTGGCCAAACTGAGCAATAGGGGGAGAAGGACCTTGGTCAGGTAGGTGACCAAAAACCTGATGATCACAGAGCTCTAGAGTTCCTCTGTGTCGAAGGGAGAACCTTCCAGAAGGACAACCATCTCTGCAGCCCTCCACAATTTAGGCCTTTATGGTAGAGTGGCCAAACGGAAGCCCTCCTCTGTAAAAAGCACATAACAGCCCGCTTGGAGTTTGCCAAAAGGCACCTAAAGACTCTCAGACCATGAGAAACAAGAATATGTTGTCTGATGAAACCAAGATTGAACTCTCTGGCCTGAATGCCAAGCATCACGTCGGGAGGAAACCTGGCATCATCCATACGGTGAAGCATGGTGGTGGCAGTATCATGCTGTGGGGATGTTTTTCAGCGGCAGGGACTGGGAGACTAGTCAGGATCAAGGCAAAGATGAGTGGAGCAAAGTACAGATAAATCCTTTATGAAAACCTGATCCAGAGTGCTCAGAACCTCAGACAGGGACGAAGGTTCGCCTTCCAACAGGACAACGACCCTACGCACACAGCCAAAACAATGCAACAATTTCTACAAACCTATTTTTGCTTAATCATTATGGGGTATTGTGTGTAGATTGATGATTGAAAAAAAAATATTTCATAACATTTTAGAATATGGCTGTAACCTAACAAAATGTAGAAAAAGTCAAGGGGTCTGAATACTTCCCGAAGGCACTGTATATCCCTAATTACATTATTTTATAAAAAAATTGTTTAACCTGCTTTTTTTTGCAATAATCAATGATCTGGCTTTCAAGACCGTCTAAGAAAATAAAAAATGGTGTTACAAATGTAACCAGAACTGTGCCACAACGCACATCCACTAATAATGACTAACTTCTGGTAGCAGACATTATAGAACATTAACACAGGTCTCATAAACAATCTCTCAAGCACGAGCCCAAGGCTAGTGTGTAGCCAGGCTAATCTTTTCTATTGAAAGTCTAGCCAACTTGGAGCTAGTTGCTGGTTGACGAGGTAGAACAGTCGAACCGTTAATTAAGAATGCCCCCTCTCGACTGATGGAACAACACGGCCTGTTCACTTTGTTTCGATGTTGAAATCAAGTGGCCTACCTGGACAAGACGATGCTTATTTCTCAGAATGAGAACGAGTTGCCAACTCCTGATATAAATACCTATTTTTATGCTATTTGCGCATTTATAAAACACAGACTCGACAGGTAGCACATAACAGTATGTGGCTACAACGCTGCTAGCAGTACCTGGTACTGCAATGCTGCGTGCGGCAGAAACTGAGCATTCATTTTCTACAACAATGTTCATGGATACTCCCGTCTTACTAGGGTCTGCGCTGTTCCACATATTGGGAGTTGAGACATAAAACGGGTATCGTTACAAAAGGTTAAGTTCTCTTCCATGAATGAAATAATGTCTCAATGTGTTTCGTGTCGATATGACCGATTTAAGTTGGACCAAACCTCAAATGCAAGTCGCGAGTTGAAACGGCTTGCTGTCAGAGAGGAAGAAGTGATATTCTGTCTCTTTGTTGTTGTGAGTGGCAGGGTGGAGGGGCTTGGGGTCTGTGTGCGAGTGGGAAGTTGCACAAGTGCACATAGCACAGAAGAAACGAAGGAGACGAGACCAAAAAATACAAAACACTAATCAAATTTGGGGAAAAGTAAAAGCTTGATCCTTGCGATACAAGCATTTGGAACATTGTGCTGAAACATACATTAGAAAGACTCAAATGAATTCGATATATTACCCGGCCCGAACCAGCATCACATCTCGCTGCATCGCGCCAAGAGCATCTGCCTTCCAAGAACTCTGTGTTCATGTGACCAGTGCATGACTTACAACAGAGGCAGGCCCGACGGAGATCAAATGACGGATAAGAAAGAATTCCAGAAATGACAAGCTAGGAGCCGAGGAGGAAGGAAAGGGGAAACTCTACTGTAAAAAGCTCTCCCAACACAGCAGCAATGAACCTGTACTGTAAGTGCGCAAATCAACAGCTACACCTATAAATTCCATACTGTAAGACACAATCTCAACAACTGCCATACTGTGCATTGGGGTTGCCATTGTCAGCTGGACAAATACAATAAGTTTGCAAATGGGAAAAAAAACATGAAAAAAAAAAACGTGCATACTAAAACTGTACTCAAGTTCGAGTCTTGAATTAATGATATGAATTCCGAGTAAGCGTCGAAGAATGTGTTACACAGCATGTTACGCAGAGGGACAACGACTGGGTACTTACTACTGTGCACAGTCGATCAGCTGGTACTCATTGGATCTCTCGAAGCAGGCCTTCACCCCCTCGTCTTGCCATAGGTTCTTTGCATGCTCATAGAACTCCTGCAGAACAACACAACACAGAGAACTGGATCAGGACAGTCCATGGCTAGAGAAGAGAACCGGTTGCTCAGATTAGAGAAGTCCTTTTTAGCTCCCATATTCATTGCATTCAGGCATTCAATAGCCAAAATAGCCCTGCCCCCAAGGCACTCATCGAGATCTGAAATTGTTATTGTTGAGCAATACGGTGAATATTTCACCTAGCCTATCAGAAGAAAAGATTTGTCAATGATTTCTTAAATCTAACCTATCCGGGCTTTTGCTCTAGTCCTATTATAGCACGCCTCGCCAGCTAATCCTGAGGACGAGATCATTAGTGTGAACATATGTGTTTAACTTAGACTGAAACAAAATCATACAGGAGCTGCCCAGGAGGGTTGGCCATCCCTGGGCTAGCATGGAGGCTAGGAGTCGATTTGGAATTCAACTTTATTTCAACCAATCAGAACGCTTTTTTTTTTAGTCTGTAAAATAACATATTTGGGCCAGGCATTGCATGTGTATTCCTTTTAGTGGTCTCATTGAACCTACAGCTGTACCCATCCCTTCGGGAAGATGCTGCCATGTTGACATTGGTGAGTGGAGGACAGAGTGGGCGCAGGACACGAGACCAAACATTCTTCAAATCAAGAAGCCTACACAGGAACAATGAGGGACAGCAACACGATAACAAAACATAACTTCCCTTCTCAACTGATAAGGATTCTCAACTAGGCTTCCTCATAAGGTTCTACACCTGCACCATCAAGAGCATCCTGACAGGTTGCATCACTGCCTGGTATGGCAACTGCTCGGCCTCCGACTGCAAGGCACTACAGAGGGTAGTGTGAACGCCCAGTAAATCACTGGGACCAAGCTTCCTGCCTTCTAGGACCTCTATACCAGGCGGTGTCAGAGGAAGGCACTAAAAATTGTCAAGGACTCCAGCCACCCTAGTCATAGACTGTTTTCTCTGCTAACGCACGGCAAGCGGTGCCGGAGCACCAAGTATTCTAAACAGCTTCTACCCCCAAGCCATAAGACTCCTGAACACCTAATCAAATGGCTACTCAGACTATTTGCATTTGCCCCCCCCCCCCCTTTTACACCGCTTCTACTCTCTGTTGTTATCACCTATGCATAGTCACTTTAATAACTCTACCTACATGTACATATTACCTCAACTAACCGGTGCCCTGCACATTGACTCTGTACCGGTACCCCCATGTATATAGTCTCGCTATTGTTATTTTACTGCTGCTATTTATTTCTTATTCTTATCCATATATTTTTTAACTGCATTGTTGGTTAAGGGCTCGTAAGTAAGCATGTCACTGTAAGCTCTACACCTGTTGTATTCGGCACATGTGACTAATACAATTTGATTTGACAATAGTAAGACAAAGGCCTACATGACAATTGATATAACTACCAACATGCAAACAAAACAGAAATGTTACTATCTGTCAGTCTCACTCTGAACACACTGCAATCCTGACATTCAGTTTTGTGGTAAATCAACGAGCATTTGAATGCTAGTGATTCAGTAGCAGGGCCAGGTGTTTCACATAACCACGTTGCCTAACCAGGTAGGCTAAAACTCCTGTCCCTATTCACAAGGTATCCCATCAGCTACACAGCTGAGGACAGACAGACAGCGAGGAGAGGAGACATCTGAGGAAAATTAACATAGAGGTTCAGCAAATTCACTGGGACACGGACAGAATTTTACTGAGACGCAAGGCCGTTACATAGAATAAGCCAAACTCTTTAAGGGTTGGGGGCTGTACAATGGTAAGGAAAACACCGGATAAAGTATATTCAGGACATCAGCGAAGCTCAGCAGCCCTCTCCTTCTCTACAGGGTTTCCTCCCCCCGTCAGTCTCCCTGTTCCCTGTCAGAAGCCCAAGCAGAGCGGAGCGGCAGGCAGAGCGAACCAGTCAGACTGGTTCCTGGTAGGCCCTAGCCTAGGGCCAGGAGATGGGAGGGAGGGGGAGAGGGAGGGAGGAGGCAGAGGCCTATCAGATAGTCCTTCTCTGCCCAAAACACACACAAACCCACATTAATGTAATGCATTAGACGATTCAGAGTAGTCAATAGCCACAGACATTCCAATCCCCCATATTGACATAGATTCCCTTGGCACAGCAACAGACCATATAAAATATCTCCAAATCTATAGAAAGCATCAGGGCAAACTCTAACCTAATGTTGTAACTAGGGCTGTGATGGTCATGGAATTCTGGATGATGGTAATTGGCCAACCGAATGACCGCGGTCTCTGTCATAACCCTTCTCCTTTCCTCCACTCCTGACTATGTGCTGCCGAAGAAATCAATGATGGCATTCAAGTCGATGATGGCCTAATGGGGTGGATTGGCGGCCATTGCGAATGTAGGCTAACCGTAGGAGCAAAGCAGGAAGTAAAAGCAGGAAGTAAAATCAGGAATGGCACGCACCAATATCTGCTGTGATTTGTTGATTCAACTCAGCGGACATTACAAAAACTACATTCCGTGGCATGAGCCATATCAGTCGACATCATTTGAATGAACATTCTATATTACCGTGGGAAATGATTGCATCACCGTACCAGGCAGCCACTGCGAGTGTACCCATAGATGAGTTAAAGGAGTCAATGGAACGCAGACGTTCCATTGACCAGATTGGCGCACCTTCAACAAATCTGATCCAACAAAGTGGATATTCGTCAAATCCGTCAAGATTTTGTTTTATTGTAACAGGCCAACAATGTCCTTACTTAAGTCCGATTTCGATATATTTGGCAGTTTTCGCTGCATAACATGTAGTAGTCGTCCCTTTTCAGGTTTAGAAGAAGTGACTGCTAAACGCTAACTCTCGTTCGTATACGCTGGCTGGCATAGGTAGAGTACAGAAATTGGTGATGACAGTCAGTCTTTTTTTTTTTTAAGTGTAAAGCAGTTGATTGGTAACGATGACATGAACATCTGCTTGTGTTGGGGTTGACATCCGTACAAGCATTATACACATATAAACAACAGCCTAAATGTAGACTTATTTTTGCTGGGGGGGCAATGAGGAGACTCCTTATCTTTCCCCCACGGCCGTACCCCACGTGTTTCCATTACAATTTCATTGTTTTGGTCGAGTTCGATTGACCTCTTTACCGCTTCTATGAGTTTACCATGAAAAAAAAAAGGTTTATCATTCAAATTGCCAGGGTTAGAGGTTCTAAAGCCCATTCTATTCATTGTTTGCTTTAACACCTTGCTTATTTCAGCAAGAGGCAACAAAGTTTCATCATGTTGTTAAGAGTCCATGTTATCGCGGAAACTGCCTCAACCGCATGAATGCCCGGCCATCCCATCTTCAGTCAGCTGTTGTCTCCCCCAAAAATAATATATATATCATCGGGGCATGGACTCTCCTGCGTTCCACGGGGATATTGGCCCATGTTGACTCAAATGCTTCCCATAGTTGTGTCAAGTTGGCTGGATGTCCTTTGGGTGGTGAACCATTCTTGATACACACGGGACAAAGTTGAGCGTTAACAACCCAACAGCGTTGCAGTTCTTGACACACTCAAACCGCTGTGCCTGGCACCTATTAACATACCACATTCAAAGGCACTTAAATATTTTATCTTGCCCATTCACCCTCTGAATGGCACACATACACATTCCATTTCTCAATTGTCTCGAGGCTTAAAAATCCTTCTTTAACCTGTTTCCTCCCCTTCATCTACACTGATTGAAGTGGATTTAACACGTGACATCCATAAGGAATCATAGCTTTCACTTGGTCATTCTATGTCATGGAAAGAGCAGCTGTTCCTAATGTTTTGTACACCGAGTGTATATATATATTTTTAAACAGTTATGACAGTTATTTTACTTCATCCATAACCATTTGTGCCTGCCCTAGTTATATCTTCTGATTCAGAATCAGAAAACGTTATTACATATTGGTCATACATCACTTTAGAAATTACATTTCATCTGGATTGGAATTTCTGGCTTACTTGCATTGAACATCTTTACATGCCTTGCTTGCTTACCTGGCTGCCTGCCTACCCTGCCTGTCTGCCTGCCTACCCTGCCGGTCTGCATGCATGTCTACCCTGGGAACATACAGTTTGGAGTGAATCCCTGAGGGTCCTGGTGTTTCAGAGGGGAACTCCCATCAGACCCATTTAGTGTTGTTAAACACAATCAGTGTTAACAGGCACCGGCCATGCATCTCTCAGGTGAGAGCCTCATTCAATTGTGAGCATCCCAAGGGGAGTACACCTGCTAATTACTGAACCACAAAACAGACAGACAGACAGACAGACACCATACTGTCGTAGCTACCATGACTGATGTGATGTTCCACTAGGAAGTTATTGGCCCAAGTTTCAAGTTTCATAAATAACATGTACGGAATACGCATGGCATACATCGTCCAACGAAATGCTTACTTGCAGGTTCCTTCTCAACAATGCAACAACAATAAGAAATAACTAAATATAAGAATAGGAACATGAAGCAAATGGCTCAGTAGAATATAATAAACATTTTAGTGTAAGTATAACACAGGAAGGCACAATTTATAATCCAGTATTTTCACATATTTACCCATTCCTCCATTCACTGACTGGGCCTAATCCATCCTGCCTCATTTTAAGAGTTCTTCCTTTTGAAATTCAAAAACGTAGACCTATATCAAGTTAGCAGCCAGTTTGACTAATATTCATAGTTTCAACAGTTTGAAAACTTTCAGATGGAGATGATTCTTTGGGACATGAACTCTGATTAAGACAACAGTATCCAATTAGTTCAAACCAGACTGTTTTAGCCCACTGAGCTAAAGACACAAATGTACAGGTTCCAGTCAAAGCTACTCATCAAGTGAGTGTGGTCCATTGGACCACCTCTTTTACTGCAGTCTCCAGAAGGTGGCTACCTGACGTGCACCGTCAGAGAAAAACCCTGAAACATGCCAACATGACAGGGATAGTGTGTGATTTTCTTTTATTCCAAAAGTACTTACCAATGTAAACTCAAAATCCTTCTGATTTACTAGGTTCAGGATGTATTCGATTCGGAACTGGTGTGCTGGGTTGGCTAACCGGACTGGGGGTGTGAGTGTATTCATGGCTGTCACTATAGTCTGAAATGAAGGAAAAATAGAAAGACATTGCTTTAAAAAAAATAATTAAAAAACAATACTGAGAAAAACTTAAATATTCTTTTCAAAATCGATACATCAAAACATTTGAAAGAATTTCCTCTATTGGGTTACTAGTACTGACTACTCATATAAGAGGGAGGAAAACAGCAGAAAACAGTACCAATTACTTACCTCAATAGCTTCCTTTATATTATTTTTTATGTCTTGAATTTTCTGTTTTTTCTCCCTGAGAAGCATGAAAATTAGGAAGTCAGTGACCAAATATAATCAAAATCAACATTACATTTACATTTAAGTCATTTAGCAGACGCTCTTATCCAGAGCGACTTACAAATTGGTGCGTTCACCTTAAGACATCCAGTGGAACAGCCACTTTACAATAGTGCATCTAAATCTTTTAAGGGGGGGTGAGAAGGATTACTTTATCCTATCCTAGGTATTCCTGAAAGAGGTGGGGTTTCAGGTGTCTCCGGAAGGTGGTGATTGACTCCGCTGTCCTGGCGTCGTGAGGGAGTTTGTTCCACCATTGGGGGGCCAGAGCAGCGAACAGTTTTGACTGGGCTGCGCGGGAACTGTACTTCCTCAGTGGTAGGGAGGCGAGCAGGCCAGAGGTGGATGAACGCAGTGCCCTTGTTTGGGTGTAGGGCCTGATCAGAGCCTGGAGGTACTGAGGTGCCGTTCCCCTCACAGCTCCGTAGGCAAGCACCATGGTCTTGTAGCGGATGCGAGCTTCAACTGGAAGCCAGTGGAGAGAGCGGAGGAGCGGGGTGACGTGAGAGAACTTGGGAAGGTTGAACACCAGACGGGCTGCGGCGTTCTGGATGAGTTGTAGGGGTTTAATGGCACAGGCAGGGAGCCCAGCCAACAGCGAGTTGCAGTAATCCAGACGGGAGATGACAAGTGCCTGGATTAGGACCTGCGCTGCTTCCTGTGTGAGGCAGGGTCGTACTCTGCGGATGTTGTAGAGCATGAACCTACAAGAACGGGCCACCGCCTTGATGTTAGTTGAGAACGACAGGGTGTTGTCCAGGATCACGCCAAGGTTCTTAGCGCTCTGGGAGGAGGACACAATGGAGTTGTCAACCGTGATGGCGAGATCATGGAACGGGCAGTCCTTCCCGGGAGGAAGAGCAGCACCGTCTTGCCGAGGTTCAGCTTGAGGTGGTGATCCGTCATCCACACTGATATGTCTGCCAGACATGCAGAGATGCGATTCGCCACCTGGTCATCAGAAGGGGAAAGGAGAAGATTAATTGTGTGTCGTCTGCATAGCAATGATAGGAGAGCCCATGTGAGGTTATGACAGAGCCAAGTGACTTGGTGTATAGCGAGAATAGGAGAGGGCCTAGAACAGAGCCCTGGGGACGCCAGTGGTGAGAGCGCGTGGTGAGGAGACAGATTCTCGCCACGCCACCTGGTAGGAGCGACCTGTCAGGTAGGACGCAATCCAAGCGTGGGCCGCGCCGGAGATGCCCAACTCGGAGAGGGTGGAGAGGAGGATCTGATGGTTCACAGTATCGAAGGCAGCCGATAGGTCTAGAAGGATGAGAGCAGAGGAGAGAGAGTTAGCTTTAGCAGTGCGGAGGGCCTCCGTGATACAGAGAAGAGCAGTCTCAGTTGAATGACTAGTCTTGAAACCTGACTGATTTGGATCAAGAAGGTCATTCTGAGAGAGATAGCGGGAGAGCTGGCCAAGGACGGCACGTTCAAGAGTTTTGGAGAGAAAAGAAAGAAGGGATACTGGTCTGTAGTTGTTGACATCGGAGGGATCGAGTGTAGGTTTTTCAGAAGGGGTGCAACTCTCGCTCTCTTGAAGACAGAAGGGACGTAGCCAGCGGTCAGGGATGAGTTGATGAGCGAGGTGAGGTAAGGGAGAAGGTCTCCGGAAATGGTCTGGAGAAGAGAGGAGGGAATAGGGTCAAGCGGGCAGGTTGTTGGGCGGCCGGCCGTCACAAGACGCGAGATTTCATCTGGAGAGAGAGGGAGAAAGAGGTCAGAGCACAGGGTAGGGCAGTGTGAGCAGAACCAGCGTTGTCATTTGACTTAGCAAACGAGGATCGGATGTCGTCGACCTTCTTTTCAAAATGGTTGACGAAGTCATCTGCAGAGAGGGAGGAGGAGGGGGAGGGAGGAGGATTCAGGAGGGAGGAGAAGGTGGCAAAGAGCTTCCTAGGGTTAGAGGCAGATGCTTGGACTTTAGAGTGGTAGAAAGTGGCTTTAGCAGCAGAGACAGAAGAGGAAAATGTAGAGAGGAGGGAGTGAAAGGATGCCAGGTCCGCAGGGAGGCGAGTTTTCCTCCATTTCCGCTCGGCTGCCCGGAGCCCTGTTCTGTGAGCTCGCAATGAGTCGTCGAGCCACGGAGCAGGAGGGGAGGACCGAGCCGGCCTGGAGGATATGGGACATAGAGAATCAAGGGATGCAGAAAGGGAGGAGAGGAGGGTTGAGGAGGCAGAATCAGGAGATAGGTTGGAGAAGGTTTGAGCAGAGGGAAGAGATGATAGGATGGAAGAGGAGAGAGTAGCGGGGGAGAGAGAGCGAAGATTGGGACGGCGCGATACCATCCGAGTAGGGGCAGTGTGGGAAGTGTTGGATGAGAGCAAGAGGGAAAAGGATACAAGGTAGTGGTCGGAGACTTGGAGGGGAGTTGCAGTGAGGTTAGTGGAAGAACAGCATCTAGTAAAGATGAGGTCGAGCGTATTGCCTGCCTTGTGAGTAGAGGGGAAGGTGAGAGGGTGAGGTCAAAAGAGAGAGGAGTGGAAAGAATGAGGCAGAGAGGAATGAGTCAAAGGTAGACGTGGGGAGGTTAAAGTCGCCCAGAACTGTGAGAGGTGAGCCATCCTCAGGAAAGGAGCTTATCAAGGCATCAAGCTCATTGATGAACTCTCCGAGGGAACCTGGAGGGCGATAAATGATAAGGATGTTAAGCTTGAAAGGGCTGGTAACTGTGACAGCATGGAATTCAAAGGAGGCGATAGACAGATGGGTAAGGGGAGAAAGAGAGAATGACCACTTGGGAGAGATGAGGATCCCGGTGCCACCACCCGCTGACCAGAAGCTCTCGGGGTGTGCGAGAACACGTGGGCGGACGAAGAGAGAGCAGTAGGAGTAGCAGTGTTATCTGTGGTGATCCATGTTTCCGTCAGTGCCAAGAAGTCGAGGGACTGGAGGGAGGCATAGGCTGAGATGAACTCTGCCTTGTTGGCCGCAGATCGGCAGTTCCAGAGGCTACCGGAGACCTGGAACTCCACGTGGGTCGTGCGCGCTGGGACCACCAGATTAGAGTGGCCGCGGCCACGCGGTGTGGAGCGTTTGTATGGTCTGTGCAGAGAGGAGAGAACAGGGATAGACAGACACATAGTTGACAGGCTACAGAAGAGGCTACGCTAATGCAAAGGAGATTGGAATGACAAATGGACTACACGTCTCGAATGTTCAGAAAGTTAAGCTTACGTAGCAGGAATCTTATTGACTAAAATAATTCAAATGATACAGTACTGCTGAAGTAGGCTAGCTGGCAGTGGCTGCGTTGTTGTTGTTCTATCTCTCTATAGTGCTGTTTCTTGTATTATGGTCTCTTGTTTCTTTAGAGGTTTCACTTTGTTGTCCTTTTTCTTTTCCTTTTTCTTCTGTCCTTATTTTGTCTTCCTTTCTTCTGTTAACTAGACATTTTTAACATAAAGGTGTAGTAACACCCTGAAAAGTAGAATGGCAGATTGGCAATCTTTACTCATGGCTGAAGTCTGCAACCCCCCCAAAAGGGCCCAACCACACAGATTTCATATCCATCAAAAATTGAGCCAATGGTTTTGCTATGGGGCTCATGTGTTGATGGATGACGGAGAGACAACGTCATTTGGATAGACGGACAGATACATAGCGCATTCTTCATGCATTTCATCAGTCTCTGTGTAGCTGGGTTGAAGTAATTTAGGAGTTGCCGTGAGCAAGTAAGAGCAGTGTACTGTATGACTGAGAGGAGACTCCACCACATTCCTCATACGAAGTCCCCGAAAACAACCGTTAAAAAATAAACAATAACTGCCATACCAATCTCTTCTCACCTCTGCCGTATCACTCTTCTCCTCTATCTGCTCCTCCATTCTTATCCCCTCTCCCTATTATTCTGTCACTCCCCACCTCCATCTCCTTCCGTCCTCCTCATCCTGCTCTCCAGGACCTAGCACTGAATGGCACTACCCGTCCCCCCTTTCAGTAGGTAGGAAAAACATTCTGGTCTGAAGGGCAAAGCAGAGGCAACAACCCTGAACCGAAGCAAGTATTTATCAATAGGCTACACCGGGGTGTACGGCTGTGGAACACTAAACACACAACATCTGTCCTGAATTGACCATCAAGACAATCTGTATAAAGGTCCCTGCTATAGACTGACTGATCTGTGTGTGCAGAAGTGATTGTCTGCAAGTGTGTCGGTGTGTAATGTTTACATACTAAGGTATATGTTTTGAAATTGCGCTTTGTGTTAGGTGATCTGTAGTATATGACATGCATTTAATGTGTGAGCAGTGGTGTGTGTACGTACATACACGAGACAAATGTCTCCTTTGGACAATGAAGTTGATCTGATCTTATTTAGCCATATGTGGAAGCCAATAGGGCTGTGAATTCCCAGGGACCTCACGATACGATGTTAATCACTATTCTTAGGTGCCGATGCGATGTATCGCGGTTCTATATGTGTTGCGATTAGACACTGTGATTGTATTGCGATTCGATCTTCCAAACATATTGCTTATCATATGCCTGCTGCAGCGGGACAAGAGAGAGCCATGAGAACAAGTTTTGATCTGTCATGGAAATAAAAGTGCTGGGGGAAAAATATGGCTACCTATTTAAAAAGAAGATGAGAACCAAGCTATGAAGGACAAATACTGGAGTTTTGGTGCAGGTACAGGTAACTTGCAAAAATAATACTGCGATAGTCAAAACAATACGATATGACATATTGTCAAAAATATTAATACTTTTTTCCATCATCAGTAAGAGCCAAGGCCTTTTGACTTATGTGTTTCCTCTGGAGAAAAAAATTGTAGCAGTAGGGGAAGAAATAGAAAATGTAGTAGAAAGGACTGAGAAACTCACTTCTGGTGACTTTAAAAAAAAAGACATTCTACTCCAAAATTAATTCAAATAAAATGTTGCTTATGCCATCTAAAATATAATTTCCACCTCCAGAAATGAGCCCAATAACATACGGGTAAAATGACTTGTTTAAATGATTCTAACATATTGAACCATGCATATTGACTATGTATGGTCCATATTATCAGGTATGCTATTAGCAATAAGCATTATCAACTAGGGTTGGGCAATATTACGATAGTATTGGATATCGAAGATGATTGACAGCCATTGTCGATGGTGACAACATTGTGATGTGACAGACGATGTACATCCTACAGTGCCTTCAGAAAGTATTCATATACCTTGACTTATTCCACATTTTGTTGTATTACAGCCTGAATTCAAAATGGATTAAATCGATACACCAATACCCCATAAGGACAAAGTGAAAACATGTTTCTAGAAAATGACATACAGAAATATTATTTACATAAGTATTCACACCCCTGTGTCAATACATGTTAGAATCACCCTTGGAAGTGATTACGGCCCTGAGTCTTTCTGGGTAGGTCTCTAAGAGCTTTGTACACCTGGATTGAACAATATTTGCACATTATTATTATTTTAATTCTTCAAGCTCTGTCAAGTTGGTTGTTGACCATTGCTACACAGCCATTTTCAAGTCTTGCCATTTCAAGTCTTGCCATAGATTTTCAAGCCAATTTAAGTCAAAATTATAACTAGGCCACTTAGGAACATTCAATGTCGTCTTGGTAAGCACATATTTGGTTATTTTCCTGCTGAAAGATGAACTTGTCTCCCAGTGTCTGTTGCACACTGCTTTTCCTCTAAGATTATGCTTAGCTCTATTCTGTTAATTTTGATCCTAAAAAAAATCCCTAGTCCTTGCCAATGACAACATACCCATAACATGATGCAGCCACCACCATGCTTGAAAATATGAAGACTGGTACACAGTGATGTATTATATTGGATTTTCCCAAAACATACAGTTAATTTCTTTGCCATATATTTTGCAGTATTACTAAAGTGTCTTGTTGCAATAAGGATGCATGTTTTGGAATATTTGTATTCTGTACAGGCTTCCTTCTTTTCAGTGTAATTTAGGTTATTATTGTGGAGTAATTACAATGTTGATCCTTCCTCAGTTTTCTCCTATCACAGCCATTAAACTCTGTAACTGTTTTAAATTCACCATTGGCCTTATGGTGAAATCCCTGAGTGGTTTTCTTCCTCTCTGGCAACTGAGTTAGGAAGGCCCCCTGTATCTTTGTAGTGACTGGGTGTATTGATACACCATCCAAAGTGTAATTAATAACTTTACCATGCTGAAAGGGATATTCAGTGTCTGTTTTTTTTACTTTTCTTTTAACTACCAATAGGTGCCCTTCTTTGCAAGGCATTAGAAAACCTCCCTGGTCTTTGTGGTTGAATCTGTGTCTGAAATTCACTGCTCGACTGAGGGACCTTACAGATACAGTAATTGTATGAGTGTTGTACAGAGATGAGGTAGTCATTCAAAATCCATGCAACTGATTATGTGACTTGTTAAGCACATTTTTACTCCTGCACCTATTAATAAGGCTTGGATAACAACGCGGTTGAATATTTATTGACTCAAGACATTTCAAGTTTACAAAAATGTCTAAAACATCATTCCATTTAGACATGATTGGGTATTGTATGTAGGCCAGTGACATTAAAATCGCAATTTAATCCATTTTCAATTCAGGTTGTAACACAACAAAATAGTGGAAAAAGTAAAGTGGTGTTAATACTTTCTGAAGGCACTGTTTTTCAACTTGACTGGCACCCCGCATTAAACCGCTGACCAGGCAGCCCACAGCAGGGCCTATTCCTTTGCTATAGCCTGCATAACCTAGTTCAATAAATATGTTATAAACAATAAACAGAATGCAAGAGAACAATGTGGACAGAGCTAAGATATTCACCAAAGTGGCGCAAAAATGTCCTGTCAGATAATATTGGTTTTCCCTCTCTCTCAATGCCGGACGATCTGGGCCATATAGCCGAAGCCTATTTCTTTCTTTTCTCTTTTTACAGCGGTCACTCCGGTGTGTAATTATTTTAAAATACTAATTTTGTATTTTCTCTCCATTTGATAAGAATATGACTTAAGTTTTTAAACATGCTGGCTTTCTCCCACCGCCTCTCGCTGTGCTACTTCATGATCAAACAATGGATTCATCTAACGGAGTTCTCCGAAAGTTAAGTTGTTTTTGAATAACCTAAAAACATGATAGGCCAAAGGTAATACATGAGAGAAGTAGAACAAAGAATAGCAAGATAGAAAAATCAAACGAGTCGTTTGAACAAGCCTACCAGTTGAGCAAAGCTTAAGTCTATTATAAAAGGAAGGATGCATGTGTCCCTCCTCCTTGCGGTTGAGAACCAAACGGACAAAAGCCAAATCCTACTCATTAAAATAGCCTATCAAAATCATTAAGACAAGTTAAAGTTATGAATAGTATTTTCCAAATAGGCTACTCTAATAAAAAGTGTGTAATTGGAACAATTTTGAAAGTCAGAGTCTATAGTCAAGTCTCTATCACAGCAAAGCTTATGAGAAAAACGATGTGTAGAGTAGCCCTATTTCCATAGCCTATTATTAGCAATGTATAGAAGCCTAGGCTTAATAAGAATCATTGAATAATTATCCAGTTCTGGGGATAGCAGAGTAGCCTGCTCTGCAGCCGGGTCCTGAATGATTTACAACCCATCACACGACGCACAGCCCAACGAGGCCTTCTTTCGCGTAGGCACACACAGAGATACATCTCCAATCGGCTACTAAAAAAAAGGAAAGCGAAAGGGGGATACCTACTCAGTTGTACAACTGAATGCATTCAACTGAAATGTGTCTTTCGCATTTAAACCAACCCCTCTGAATCAGAGAAGTGCTGAGGGCTGCCTTAATCGACATCAGGAATAGGCTACTAAAAAAGATTTGGCTCCAAAATAGAATGATTCCTCTCGTCCTTCCCATAAGCATGTGAGCTCATGCTAGTGGTCCTTTTTAGCTGTCTTTATTTTAATTGTATTTTTTTTTGGGGGGGGGGGCAATAGGGTGCGATACCATTGTATATCACAATGTTTTATAGGTACTTAATCACGATAGGACAAAGGTTGACATCGCCCAACCCTAAGCCCAACTGATAGCAGTATAGTGGCTATAAATAAATAGGCTGGAACATTGGGTTGCTTATCTGCATTTACCTTATTGAGCTAATCATTAGCTAGATACCAAATGTGATCTTTTAACTAGTTAGCATTATATTGATGAATTTTATGTCCTAAAAAAAACTTACAGTGAATATAATATTAGGGTATCTTGGGAAAAAACACCACCCGGGGTTACACTACATGTCTCCTGCCTGTATTTCTCACCAAAACCACCTTATGTCACCATTTTTTTTTTCTTTTTTCACGGTCCATATTTTTGGGAGTGGCGGCAACGATTTTGCCGTGGCCCAGCGCCACAGATAAATGACTGCAGCAGAAACACTGTTGATTATTGTAGTTCTGGAATGATCAGAATAATTTTGTACATGAGCAGTGAGAATCCACAAAAATGAAGCCTGCATGAACTCATATTGTTGGGGGAAACAAAAGCCTGAGGCAAATGACAGTTTTTCTTAGTTTTTCAGTGCCTAAAGTTCAGTTTTTCTTAAGGTTCTACAGTATTGATGTTGGCGTACTATAGCACATGCTATAGTGACTATGAAAAGAAATGAGAGAAACCAAAAACTTCAGAATTTGCTATAAAAGACACAATAGCACGAACAGAGGAGGAGTAAGCTGTGCATGTGATTTCAAACTACTCAAAAACAACTTCAAGGACCTGTTGTACTTTTGGAGCTTACCAACCACTTGTTGTTTAAAAACGGTTTATAAAATAGGCCATTCTTAGACCAATAAACGTTGTAAATATGATCAATTAACTCGAGCAGAGTTTCACCTACAGGCATAACTAACACCTAGTCTCTCTGGCGACAAACATTCATATAGTTCCTGGGATGGGACGCAATTGTGGGTTTGGGTTATCTTTGTATGTATTTCTTTGATTGCTTTTGTACCTGTAAACCCCAAAATAAAAAGTTAGTCAAAAAACAAAATGCATTTGTAGCCCGGAGCGAATAATCAACCTGAGAATCCTAGGACATTGGTTACCAGTTTAGAGTTCAAACCTGTGTAATATAAATGGAGTAAGACCCCTATGGCTTTCAAGTGGCTCCGACTAAATAATATGTGCTTGACACGGTTCTGCAAAGATTTATGAAATTGGGAAAAACAATACTTACTCTGCATTGAAGCCATTCACATGCAATATTCGCATCTGTTTGACTATCGTGCTCTTCCCAGATTCACCAGCACCTGCAAACAGAGAAAAGAGGAAGATGTAGGTTTAAAAAACACCTCACTTGACAGTGGTCTCTTTAGAGCAATATCAATTCTATTGAGGTCAATTCTAGGCATGTAAATCACACATCACTTCAGTCTCCAACCATGTTACAACCTACAACTAAGGGCCCAGAGTTGTTCCTGGCCAGACCACATGGTCAGGAGAAACTCCTGGCCCTAGTGATGACTGTCCACTAACCACGGGGCATGGAATGCTGGGAATATTCGGAACAGTCATACAGTCGCCACCCATAATGGAACAGAGAGAACAAACGCTGCTCCTTTGTGCTAACAACATGCTACTTGCTAAATGAAAGGAAAACAGACCACATCCTATCTTGGGCCTGAGCCCCTTTTTACAGATTTTTTTTGTCTTCTTTTTTTGGTCCCTATTACTGTGCAGCAAAGAAAAGTGTATTTGAATAAGTATGCAGCTTTGAAATTGTATTTTTGTTTCATACGGTGAACATTGTTTTGTTGAGTTCATGTATCCAAAAGTTAATTATTGCAGTGCGTGAATAATGTTGTTTTTGATTGTTTAAAAAAGAAAGTTGTTCCTAGTCATTGTCACTTCAGACAGGAATCAAGGTTTACATTGTTATTAGGCCTAATAAGGTCGTAGAACATGATTCCATTTTTTTCTGTATGCCAATGATGACGAGGGCTCTGCCAAATCAACCCAATTAAAGAAAAACTGTTAGTTTGGAGGTAATATTTTGGTATTACATGATTGATCAAGTTTTCTAGAGTTATAAGTCAAGAAAACACTCATCATCTGTCTATGTGAAAGAACACAGCATTGTAGCTGTCACTTCCAGACATTATAACCAACACAATACAGTTATACTGAACTTGTGTAATAAGAACAAACTCCATTACTATACAATTATAAAGTAATTACTATGTACTGTAACATGATAATACAATGTGTTACTTGAGTTATTACAGTGTTTTTACATGGGTAGGAGCAACTTGATGCAATGCGTCACCCTAGGCCTTGTCAACTATGTCAGTGCTGGTATTCGCAACAATTACGATTAAAAGCAATTCAAAGGAGAACGTAGTGTATGATGATGAAAACGGCACACTCCTGAGGCCTATTATTTGTAGGTTAATCTCTTCAGAAATCAGTCCTAGAGACACACATTGCTAGGCCTACACCACAAGCAATAATTCCCCTAGTCGGGTAGAATCATATGCAACAATTTTGGAAAAATAAACACTGTTGCAAATAGGGGTGCAATAGTGTTGTTGGCTTTTTGTGTCCAGCTGTGCAGAGTGCTTAAAATGACAAGACACAAGTGTTGACAATGGTAGGCCTGTTACAAGAACAAACTCCTATCAAAAATGTCAGCACAACCAAAGGTAAAAACCCACTCCAATAAAACAAATGTAATGGTCTTTGTGCAATGGCCTACCTAGGAGGAATATAGGCCTACATAAAATCAAATGTAAATGGTCATTTACAATGTTAGACGTTTGCCACCCTCAAATGCCACAATAACAAAGGATGGAAACAATTTATCAATAACTTGAACATGTCAGAAACATACCTAATAGTAGTAGCCGGTGAGTTGCTCGGTATATCTGTTTGTCTTTTTGAAGCTGTTTCTCTATCTTTTTGTTTGCTTCCCTCTGTGCTTTCTCCTCATTATGTTGGTCTTCGGTCTTACTATTGCCCAAACAACCCATCTTCCCAAAAACCCAGCAAAAAGGTTCGGGGAAGGGGGTGAGGGGGGGGATTAATATAATAGAAAAATTCTAGATTCCTAAATTGGCCCAGGAGAAGAGCACCTTGATCAAAATGGGTGACATTTATATTGCCAGTTGCAGAATAAAACCACTGTAACCTGTAGACGATCAAGGCCTCCACAGACGTAGCCTATATCACATGTTATTGTTAATTATCTATCGGCTACAATAGATCATTCAGGGAGAACGGAGTAGTGGTGCTAATGAAGATACCCGGACCGCCCTCTCAGACGGTTGATTCCTATAAGGTTTTCACTGTCAATCCACCATGAAGACATCAATATTAATTTCAATGTGAATATGATTCTTCAGCGCTACAATGTACATAAATGGTCTCTCGAGTCGGGATTCCCACGACGTCTTGCAGTGGAGCTGCAATCCACAATGAATCCTAGCAAATGTCTCCTCTTGAACCCATCATCGGTTTCACTGGTAGAATTCTGACTACTGACATCCAAAACATTTGCTGTTCCATCAAAGCGTATTTCCCTTTTTATTTTGCAATCCGTCCTCAACCCCAGCGAGACGGGCCGAGCAGATAGGGGGATAAAAAAAGACTAAATTAATATTTCCACTAAAATGACGGCATGTGGATCACTACGCCGACCCTTCCTTCTTCATCCAAATGTCTTTTAAATCCAGGACAAAACGTAACCGTGTCAACTATATCCTGTTTTAGTCAATGATATTAATTTATTTTCCCTCCTCGTCACAGATGTTGGTTGCTTTTGGGGTTTGTCCAGATCAAAAGGGCCTTTCTCTCGGTCTTTTTCTTTGCCGCTGTAAATTGTATTTCTCCTCACATCGGTAAGCTTTTCTGGGCAAACAATGACTCCAATAGGGCTTCTTTTATGCAATAAATACAATTTTCCAGAGTCAGGTATATTTATGAAAATCCTCCGTTATGTTCCCGTTTCTCGCGGGTAGAGCATGCTGTCAGTCTAAGCTTTATATCCCTTTTGAATTCGTATGGTAGATGGGCTGGCTGGCCATATGTGTATAATATGAACATACTGCAATATATAGCCTAATCATTTTTAGAACGGTGACAGTTCTTTCTTTTTTTTTAATGTAAAGTCCAGATCTGCTCTTGAATAAATGTGAATAGATTCGTTTCTTTTAAGTATTTTGTAGTATTTTTTATTTTTTTAAACATTTTCTCTGAGAATTGTACATTGAGATATATCGCGTTGAAGAGATGGGGTGGGGCAAGCAGCTCTCACTGAACCCTGGGAACGACCAGAGTGTAATCACATGATTGCCCAAAACGTCATGAAGTTGCGATTCCCGAAGAGAAAAAGGCGCCCTCTGAAGAAATGATCATCCATACCCTGGTTCTAATGTCTATGGACCATACCGAGTAAGTTAGAATACTGTAGCACAACAGATACATTGTAATCGTTATAAAAATGGATACAATGTATAAATACTTCCTGGATCTTTCTATTCAATCTAGACTTATTTATTCCCTCTCTAAAAATCGGAATATTTTGGTGGCTATGGAATTATGATAGATCTATCATAAAAATAATTAGAAAATACAAAAAGGATTTGTAAAGAGTTAGTTTAACTATTCACTTAAAGAGTGGTTTAAACATCTGTAATAAAACAGTTATAAAACTGGTTGAAACGTCTCACTACTCTGCAAGCACCAAATACATGCACAATCTCAACCAATGTGTTACAAATGTTTATTCAATTATTATAAACCATCTTTAAATTAATAATAACCTACTTATAAACCCCTTTATAAATAATGAATGTATATCTTGATATAAATTAATTTATGGATTAATATGTAGATGAGTGATAAACACAAATTAAACACATTGCATTTCTAGACAGATTTAGGCTTACTCATTTATTGCTTCACTGGGTTTTGCAATTTTCCCAATATGTGAAATATTATCAGCCTGGCCATCATACATACCAGTCTTCCATAATGTGCTTGCAAAAATGTGGATTTCCTATTGCATTTAACAAAAGATGTATCTACACTTGACCACAGCACAGACTGTATGAGTAGGCCTATGTGGTGTAAAGATGGGGTATGTTTCTGAATCACAATATAAAGTCTATGCAAGTCCTCTAACATGAAGGCCTAACCTAACAATTACTTGGTCTTTGGTGAATTGATTTATGCCCAATTATCATTTGTGTAACGTATTGTCATGTGTGTTGTCAACAATGATGACAGACTAATATTAGAGCTCAAATTCTTCCGGAAGTGTTTTTGACATACTTCTTTTTTTAAACTGGGCACTCCTTCTGCTAATATGGTCAGATGACTATCCCACAGTTTTGAGAGTAAATTAAAACATATAGGCCAATATATTTCCTTTAAAACATCTCAAGGATCCAACCCTTTTTTAAATTTGCGCCTAAAATGACATCCTCAAATCTAACTGCCTATAGCTCAGGACCTGAAAGGAGACACTTTGAAGTTGGTGGACATGTGAAATTAATGTCGGAGAATGTAACACATTAGATCTGGTTAAAATAATACCATCATCTTTGAAATGCAAGAGAAAGGCCATAATGTATTTTTCCAGCCCAGGCGCAATTTAGATGTTGGCCACTAGATGGGAGCAGTGTATGTGCAAAGTTTTAGACTGATCCATTGCATATCTGTTCAAAATGTTGTATCTTGACTGCCTAAATGTGCCGAATTGGTGTGTTAATACATTTTTAAGTTCATAATTGTGCACTCTCCTCAAACAATAGCATGGTATTCTTTCACTGTAATAGCTACTGTAAATTGGACAGTGCAGTTAGATTGACAACAATCTAAGCTTTCTGCCCATATCAAATATGTGGGGCAACAATCGCGTAGAGGTTAGCCGTGTCATCATATAGACTGGTATATTTCCTTCAACCATCCCATCCTCATCTCTATTTCACAGGGCTGGCCCTAGCTTTTTAGGGTCCCTTAAGCAAGATTTGGTTTGAGGCCCCCCCACCTTGCGGGTAAAACATTTTAGTGGTCGCTCTCTTGACAGTGGAAAAATAAAAAATGCAGTTTCAAAGTTAATTTACTGGAATTTGACGCATGAAGATGTGGTGGTTTTAAAGCACATTTTCTACCATTCTACACATTTTGCGGCCGGGGGCCCTAAGCGACTGCTTATGTCGCTTATTCCCTGCTATTTCACAAAGGTGAAATTTGGGAAATATTGTTACACAAGCTAGGTTTCCATTCAATTGGCGACAAATTATCATGCAAATATTCTCAAATCCACATAAAGAAAATATGCAAATGACTGCACCCAAAAGTTAATCTACTGAATAAAAAATTGAGAGTTCAAACTGTTTCCATCACATTTTCAACTCTACCAATAGTTTTGTCACAAAAACAGTTTTGTTAAATAGCAAATGTGCCTACTCTGGTCTTGGAACATGCACTCTAGCCAACAGCTCACAGATACAGTGCAGGTAGGCTAGTCTACATGATGAGATTATTATAGATAGGAGCGAGAATATTTGTATTTGTCAAATGGCAGTCAAGCATCGATCATCATGTCACCAGAATAAGAACCTTAATATTTATTGGAAAGGAGAATCAAGCACATCACTGTGCACTTTCATCACCCTGTGAAGTTCTTCGTAACTTATTTCATCTTTACAAATTGCTGTAAATTCACAGCAATACTTTTACAGTAAGCTATTGTGACTCTATGCATCATGGGGACTCAATGGCAAATTACAGCATTTGTACAGCTGTATATTTACAGCAGCATACTGTGAATTATATGGTGCATTGTGGGGAAATGTGGGCAGAGAAAGAATCTCTGTCTCATTAACATATTTAGAGGTATGCCTTGTAAGAGGCTATATTCGTTGCACCCATCAGTGAGAATTCCCGTGCTGTTTGTAATTCCTGTGTGCCTTCCTTGTTCCCCCTGTTCCTCTAATGCAATTTCCCTTATAATAAGGAGCAATTTGTGTATTGTGTACAAATTATTTGTGTTCAGGGTGATTGTTTGGTGCCAGATACCTGCCAAAAGGGCGTTTTAGAGGGTTTTTCTATATTTTTACTATTTTCTACATTGCATAATAATAGTGAAGGTATCAAAAGATGACATAACACATAGGGAATAATGTAGTAACCAAAAAAGTAGCCACCCTTTGCCTTGATGAGAGCTTTGCACACGCTTGGCATTCTCTCAACCAGCTTTACCTGGAATGCTTTGCCAACAGTCTTTAAATCAAATCAAATGTATTGGTCACATACACATTTTTAGCAGATGTTATTGCGGGTATAGCAAAATGCTTGTGTTCCTAGCTCCAACAGTGCAGTAGTATCTAACGATTCACAAAAATACACAAATCTAAAAGTAAAGAATGGAATTAAGAAATATATCAATATTAGGATGATCAGTGGCATTGACTAAATACAGTATAATTAAATACAGTATATACACATGAGATCAGTAAAGCAGTATGTAAACATTATTAAAGTGGCCAGTGATTCCATGTCTATGTATATAGGGCAGCAGCCTCTAAGGTGATGGGTTGAGTCGCCGGGTGGTAGCCGGCTAGTGATTTTGCCAACAACGACGAGACGGCCTACAGGGAGGAGGTGAGGGCCAGGAAAATAACCTCACACTCAATGTCAACAAAACTAAGGAGATGATTGTGGACTTCAGGAAACAGCAGAGGGAACACCCCCCTATCCACATTGATGGAACAGTAGTGGAGAGGGTAGTAAGTTTTAAGTTCCTCGGCGTACACATAACAGACAAACTGAATTGGTCCACCCACACAGACAGCATCGTGAAGAAGGCGCAGCAGCGCCTCTTCAACCTCAGGAGGCTGAAGAAATTCGGCTTCTCACCAAAAGCACTCACAAACTTCTACAGATACACAATCGAGAGCATCCTGGCTGTATCACCGCCTGGTACGGCAACTGTTCCGCCCACAACCGTAAGGCTCTCCAGAGGGTAGTGAGGTCTGCACAACGCATCACCAGGGGCAAACTACCTGCCCTCCAGGACACCTACACCACCCGATGTCACAGGAAGGCCATAAAGATCATCAAGGACAACAACCACCCGAGCCACTGCCTGTTCACCCCGCTATCATCCAGAAGGCGAGGTCAGTACAGGTGCATCAAAGCCGGGATCGAGAGACTGAAAAACAGCTTCTATCTCAAGGCCATCAGACTGTTAAACAGCCACCACTAACATTGAGTGGCTGCTGCCAACACACTGACTCAACTCCAGCCACTTTAATAATGGGAATTGATGGGAAATGATGTAAAATATATCACTAGCCACTTTAAACAATGCTACCTAATATAATGTTTACATACCCTACATTATTCATCTCATATGTATATGTATATACTGTACTCTATATCATCTACTGCATCTTTATGTAATACATGTATCACTAGCCACTTTAACTATGCCACTTTGTTTACATACTCATCTCATATGTATATACTACACTCAATACCATCTACTGTATCTTGCCTATGCCGCTCTGTACCATCACTCACTCATATATCTTTATGTACATATTCTTATCCCCTTACACTTGTGTCTATAAGGTAGTAGTTTTGGAATTGTTAGCTAGATTACTTGTTGGTTATTACTGCATTGTCGGAACTAGAAGCACAAGCATTTCGCTACACTCGCATTAACATCTGCTAACCATGTGTATGTGACAAATAAAATTTGATTTGATTTTTGATTTGATGGCTATTTAACAGTCTGATGGCCTTAAGATAGAAGCTGTTTTTCAGTCTCTCTGTCCCAGCTATGATGCACCTGTACTGACCTCCCCTTCTGGATGATAGCGGGGTGAACAGGCCGTGGCTCAGGTGGTTGATGTCCTTGATGATCTTTTTGGCTGTCCTGTGACATCAGGTGCTGTAGATGCCCTGGGGGGCAGGCAGTGTGCCCCCGGTAATGCGTTGGGCAGACCGTATACCACCCTCTGGAGAGCCCTGCGGTTGCGGGTGGTGCAGTTGCCGTACCAGCCTGTGATAACGCCCATTAGAATGCTCTCAATTGTGCATCTGTAAAAGTTTCTGAGGGTAGTTGGGGCCAAGCCAAATTTCTTCAGCCTCCTGAGGTGGAAGAGGCGTTGTTGCTCCTTCTTCACCACACTGTCTGTGTGGGTGGACCAATTCAGATTGTCAGTGATGTGTACACCGAGGAACTTGAAGCTTTCCACCTCCTCCACTGTGGTCCTGTCAATGTGGATAGGGGCGTGCTCCCTCTGCTGTTTCCTGAAGTTCACAATCATCTCCTTAGTTTTGTAGACGTTGAGAGAGAGGTTATTTTCCTGGCACCACTCCACCAGGGCCCTCACCTCCTCCCTGTAGGCTGTCTCGTCATTGTTGGTAATCAGGCCTACTACAGGTGCTTCTACACCTGCATTGCTTGCTGTTTGGGGGTTTTAGGCTGGGTTTCTGTACAGCACTTTGAGATATCAGCTGATGCACGAAGGGCTATATAAATTAATTTGATTTTATACTACTGTTGTGTCATCTGCAAACATAATGATTGAGTTGGAGGAGGGCGTGGCCATGCAGTCATGGATAAACAGTGAGTACAGGAGGGGGCTGAGCATGCACCCTTGTGGGCCCCCTGTGTTGAGGATCAGTTAAGTGGAGGTGTTGTTTCCTACCTTCACCACCTGGGGGCTAGCCCGTCAGGAAGTCCAGGACCCAGTTGTATAGGCAAGGTTCAGAACCAGGGCCCCGAGCTTAATAATGAGCTTGGAGGCTACTATGGTGTTGAAGGCTGAGCTATAGTCAATGAACGGCAATCTGACGATGTCACGCCCTGGTCTAAGTATTTTGTGTTTTTCTTCATGTATTGGGACAGGCCAGGGTGTGGCATGGAGTTTTTGTATTGTGGTGTGTTTTGTCTGGGGGGTTTTGGTGTGTATGTTAGTGGGATTGTAGCTTAGTAGGGTGTTCTAGGAAAGTCTATGGCTGTCTGAAGTGGTTCTCAATCAGAGGCAGGTGTTTATCGTTGTCTCTGATCGGGAACCATATTTAGGCAGCCATATTCTTTGGTTGTATTGTGGGTGATTGTCCTGAGTGTCTTGATGTCCTTGTTAGATGTTAGTTGACACATGTATAGGCTGTTTTCGGTTTTCGTTTCGTTTATTGTTTTGTAGTGTTCGTGTTTAGTCGTGTTTTACGTTTGTTTAATAAACATGGATCGCAATCGACACGCTGCAGTTTGGTCCGACTCTCCTTCACCATATGAAAACCGTGACAGAATCACCCACCACCAACGGACCAAGCAGCGTGTTAATAGGCAGGAGCCACAGGAGAGGCAGCAGGAGCAGCAGCAGCTGCAGTGGGAGAGGCTGCACCACCTGGAGAAATGGACATGGGAGGAAGAACTAGACGGTAAAGGACCCTGGACTCAGCCTGGAGAATATCGCCGCCCCAAGGAAGAACTGGAGGCGGCGAGAGCTGAGAGGCGCAAATATGAGGAGGCAGCACGGCGTAGCGGATGGAAGCCTGAGAATCAGCCCCAAAAATTTATTGGGGAGGGGGGCTCAGGGAGAGTGTGGCAGAGTCAGGAGTCAGACCTGAGCCAACTCTCCCTGTTTATCGTGAGGAGCCAAGGAGGAGACCAGAACCAGAGCCGGTGTTGGAGGTGAGCGAAACAGAGACTGTGAAGGAGTTAATGGGGAAATTGGAGGAGAGAGAAATGAGGGAGTTGCTGTGTTGGTGCTTTTTGCATGAAATTCGACCGACGGAACGTGTCGGGGATTTGATGGCACCTGGGTTAGCGCTCCATACTCGTCCTGAGGTGCGTGTTAGTCGGCTGGTGAAGTTGGTGCCAGCCTCACGCACCAGGCCTCCTGTGCACATCCCTAGCCTTGCACGTCCTGTGCCAACACTGCTCTCAAGATCTCCAGTACGCCTTCACGGTCTAGCCCATCCTGTGCCACCTCCACACTCTAGTCCTTCGGTAGCAGCTCCCCGCACCAGGCTTCCTGTGCGTGTCCTCGATCCAGTACCACCAGTTCCAGCACCACGCACCAGGCCTTCAGTGCGCCTAGCCTGTTCAGCGCAGCCAGCGCTTTTCTCCTCTCCTGCGCTGCTGGAGTCTCCCGCCTGTTTAGCGCAGCCAGAGCCTTTCTCCTCTACAGCGCTGCCGGAGTCTCCCGCCTGTTCAGCACAGCCAGAGCTGCCAGCCTGCATGGAGAAGCCAGAGCTGCCAGCCTGCATGGAGAAGCCAGAGCTGCCAGCCTGCATGGAGAAGCCAGAGCTGCCAGCCTGCATGGAGCAGCCAGTGCTGTCAGTCTGCATGGAGCAGCCAGAGCTGCCAGTCTGCATGAAGCAGCCAGTCTGCATGGAGCAGCCAGTGCTGTCAGTCTGCATGGAGCAGCCAGAGCTGCCAGTCTGCATGAAGCAGCCAGTCTGCATGGAGCAGCCAGAGCTGTCAGTCTACATGGAGCAGCCAGAGCTGTCAGTCTGCAAGGAGCTGCCAGTCTGCATGGAGCTGCCAGTCTGCAAGGAGCAGCCAGAGCTGTCAGTCTACATGAAGCATCCAGAGCTGTCAGTCTGCAAGGAGCTGCCAGTCTGCAATGAGCTGCCAGTCTGCAAGGAGCAGCCAGAGCTGTCAGTCTACATGAAGCAGCCAGAGCTGCCAGTCTGCAAGGAGCTGCCAGTCTGCAAGGAGCTGCCTGTCTGCAAGGAGCCGCCAGTCTGCCCAGCGCCGCCAGTGCCGCCAGTCTGCTCAGCGCCGCCAGTGCTCCCAGTCTGCCCAGCGCCGCCAGTCTGCCAGGATCCGCCAGAAGTGCCAGGATCCGCCAGAAGTGCCAGTCAGCCAGGATCCGCCAGAAGTGCCAGTCGGCCAGGATCTGCCAGTCGGCCAGGATCCGCCAGTCGGCCAGGATCTGCCAGTCGGCCAGGATCCGCCAGGATCCGCCAGTCAGCCAGGATCTGCCAGATCTGCTAGTCAGCCAGGATCCGCCAGTCAGCCAGGATCTGCCGGAACCGCCAGTCAGCATGGAGCAGTCAAGAGCCGCCAGTCAGCATGGGTCAGACAGATTCGTCCAGATCTGCCAGTCAGCCAGAATCTTCCAGATCTGCCAGTCAACCAGGCTCTTCCAGATCTGCCAGTCAGCCGGGATCTGCCAGAACTGCCAGTCAACCGGGATCTGCCAGAACTGCCAGTCAACCGGGCTCTTCCAGATCTGCCAGTCAACCAGGCTCTTCCAGATCTGCCAGTCAGCCAGAATCTTCCAGATCTTCCAGTCAACCTGGCTCTTCCAGATCTGCCAGTCAACCAGGCTCGTCCAGATCTGCCAGTCAACCAGGCTCGTCCAGATCTGCCAGTCAGCCAGATTCTTCCAGATCTGCCAGTCAACCAGGCTCTTCCAGATCTGCCAGTCAGCCGGGATCTGCCAGTCAGCCAGGTTCTTCCAGATCTGCCAGTCAGCAAGGCTCTTCCAGATCTGCCAGTCAGCCGGGATCTGCCAGAACTGCCAGTCAGCCAGGATCTGTCAGTCGGCCCGGATCCACCAGTCAGCCAGGATCTGCCAGTCAGCCAGGATCTGGTAGATCCATCAACCTGCCTGAGCTTCCTTTCACTCCTGAGCTTCCTTTCACTCCTGAGCTTCCCCTCAGTCCCGAGCTTCCCCTCAGTCCCGAGCTTCCCCTCAGTCCCGAGCTTCCCCTCAGTCTGGTGGGGTTCTGGGTGAGGACTACTAGGCCATGGTTGGCGGCGAGTTTGGCCTATCCAGGGACGCAAGGAGAGGGGACTAAGACATTAACTGAGTGGGGTCCACGTCCCGCGCCGGAGCCGCCACCATGGACAGACGCCCATCCGGACCCTCCCTATTGATTTGAGGTGCGTTCGGGAGTCCGCACCTTAGGGGGGTTCTGTCACGCCCTGGTCTAAGTATTTTGTGTTTTTCTTCATGTATTGGGTCAGGCCAGGGTGTGGCATGGAGTTTTTGTATTGTGGTGTGTTTTGTCTGGGGGGTTTTGGTGTGTATGTTAGTGGGATTGTAGCTTAGTAGGGTGTTCTAGGAAAGTCTATGGCTGTCTGAAGTGGTTCTCAATCAGAGGCAGGTGTTTATCGTTGTCTCTGATCGGGAACCATATTTAGGCAGCCATATTCTTTGGTTGTATTGTGGGTGATTGTCCTGAGTGTCTTGATGTCCTTGTTAGATGTTAGTTGACACATGTATAGGCTGTTTTCGGTTTTCGTTTCGTTTATTGTTTTGTAGTGTTCGTGTTTAGTCGTGTTTTACGTTTGTTTAATAAACATGGATCGCAATCGACACGCTGCAGTTTGGTCCGACTCTCCTTCACCATATGAAAACCGTGACAGACGAAGGTATTCCACGAGGTGAGTTGATCCTTAACTAACCTCAAAGCACTTCATGATGACAGAAGTGAGTGCTACGGGGCGATAGTCATTTAGTTCAGTTACCTTTGTTTCTTTGGTACAGGAACAATGGTGGACATCTTGAAGCAAGTGGGGACTGCAGAATGGGATAGGGAGAGATTTAGTATGTCCGTAAACACTCCAGCCAGCTGGTCTGCGAATGTTCGGAGGATACGGCTAGGGATGCCGTCTGGGCCGGCAGCCTTGTGTCAGCCACGGAGAACGAGAGCCCACAGTCCTTGAGAGTGGGCCACATTGGTGGCACTGTGTTATCCTCAAAGCGGGCAAAGAAGGTGTTTAGCTTGTCTGGGAGCAAGACATCGGTGTATGCGATGTGGCTGGTTTTCCCTTTGTAATCTGATTGTCTGTAGACCCTGCCACATACATCTCACATCTGAGCTGTTGAATTGTGACTCCACTTTGTCTCTGTACTGACGTTTTGCCTATTTGTATGGTTAAATGTGGTGGTTCACGCATTCAGTTTTACACAAATGCTGCCATCTATCCACGGTTCATGGTTTGGGTAGGTTTTAAAAGTCACTGTGGGAACATCATCCCCAAAACACTTCCTGATGAACTAAGTCACTGTTTTTCTGTGTAAGCGTCAATGTTATTCTCAGAGGCTACCTGGATCATATCCCAGTTTGCGTGATGAAAAACAATTTTCAAGCATGGATCCCGATTGGTCAGAGTAGCGTTGACTAGACCTTAGCACGGGTACCTCCTATTGGAGTCTTCTGCTTATAGGAAGGGAGGAGAAAAATGGAGCCATGATCTGATTTCCCGAAGGGATGGCGGGGGAGGGCTTTGTAGGCATTTCGAAAAGGTGAAAAGCAATGATCTAGTGTTTTACCTAATCTTGTGTTTTCCCTAAATTACAGTCAATGTGTTGATATAACTTCGGTAGCGTATTCCTCAAATTTGCTTTGTTAAAATCCCCAGCTACAATAAATGCGGCTTCAGGATGTGGTTTCCAGTTTGCATGAAGTCCAGTGTAATTCCTTGAGGGCTGTCATTGGCTTGAGTGGTTATATAAACGGCTGTGACTATGACCGAAGATAATTCTCTTGGGAGCGAATACCGTCGGCATTTGATAATGAGGTATTCTTGGTTGGGTGAACAAAAGGAGTTGAGTTTCTGTATGTTATTACAATCACATCATGAGTAGTTAATCATGAAGCATCTTGAAGGAGTTCCCACATATGCTGAGCACTTGTTGGCTGCTTTTCCACTCTGCAGTCCAACTGATTCCAAACCATCTCTATTGGGTTGAAGTCGGGTGCTTGTGGAGGCCATGTCATCTGATGCAGCACTCCATCACTCTCCTTCTTAGTAAATAGCCCTTACACAGCCTGGAGGTGTGTTGTGTCATTTTCCTGTTGAAAAACAAATGATAGCGCAAACCAGATGGGATGGCGTATCGCTGCAAAATGCTGTGGTAGCCATGCTGGTTAAGTGTGTCTTGAATTCTAAATAAATCACTGACAGTGTCACCAGCAAAGCACCCCCACACCTCCTCCATGCCTGACGGTGGGAACCTCACATGCAGAGATCATCTGTTCACCTACTCTGCATCTCACAAAGACAGCGGTTGGAACCAAAAATCTCAAATTTGGACTCATCAGACCAAAGGACAGATTTCCACCTGTCTAATGTCAATTGCTCGTGTTTCTTGGCCCAAGCAAGTCTCTTCTTATTATTTATTGGTGTCCTTTAGTAGTGGTTTCTTTGCAGCAATTCAACCATGAAGGCCTGATTCACGCAGTCTCCTCTGAACAGTTGATGTTGATGTGTCTGTTTACTTGAACTCTGTGAAGCATTTATTTGGGCTGCAATTTCTGAGGTGCAGTTATTCTCATGAACTTATCCTCTGCAGCAGAGGGAACTCTGGGTCTTTCTTTCCTGTGGCAGTCCTCATGAGAGCCATGATGCTTGATGGTTTTTGCGACTGCACTTGAAGAAACTTACAAAGTTCTTAACATTTTCCAGATTGACTGGCCTTCATATCTTAAAGTAACGATGGACTGTCATTTCTCTTTGCTTATTAGAGCTGTTCTTGCCATAATATGGACTTGGTCTTTCGCCAAATAGGGATATCTTCTGCATACCAACCATACCTTGTCACAACACAACTGATTGGCTCAAACACATTAAGGAAAGAAATTCCACAAATTAAACTTTTAACAAAGCACACCTGTTAATTGAAATGCATTCCAGGTGACTATCTCATGAAGCTGGTTGAGAGAATGCCAAGATTGTGCAAAGCTGTCATCAATATTTTGATTTGTTTAACACTTTTTTGGTTACTAAATGATTCCATATGTGTTATTTCATAGTTTTGATGTCTTTACTATTATTCTACAATGTAGAAAATTGTAAAAAATATATATAATAAAATAAAAAGTAAAAACCTGGAATGAGTAGGTGTGTCCAAACTTTTGACTGGTACTGTACATATCATTAGGATCGTAAGAAAATCCATGCGTAAATTATTAGGATCGTAAGAAAAGCCATGAGTGAAACATGAAACGTAAACGTTAAATAGATCTGTAAACTATGTTAGGACTATGAATTAATATTTACACGTTAAATTCTTACTTACCGTCTCCCTTTACTCAGTTACAGATCTGTTTTATGCATCCATGCATTTGTCAGTAATGTGGCATCTGCAAAGGACATGAACAAAACGTAGCTAGTCGAAGTTAGCTAGTCAATCAAGAAACTCTAGCCCAGACATTAGAATTGCTTTGCAGCTTCCGGTTTAATTTCCAAAGTAAAAGTCTAGAGCTTGTTTTAGAAGTGCATTCAATAATGACGTTATACCAGTAGATGACAGTGTAGGCTTGGGCTTTCAGCAAATGATATGTGAGAATGATAAAGACACACAATAGCCTTGTTTAGAATAACCACCTGAGCTGCAAAATAGACAGTAAATAGGATTTAGGCTAGGCCTATTCCGCTATCTAAATACACCATGCTATTGTGTGTTATTTCATGGCCATATAATTGCAGAATTTATTTTAGAGCTGCGTGGGGCTATTGTGGTGATCATGTAACCTAATGAATCACACTTTTTTCCAGTATTTGGGAGCACGGGACTGTAGGCCTTATATTAGGCATTTTGACTGTTGTATTAGTGAATTCCACTCTGTACGTGGGCTTGTTATAGCCATTTGCATTGCATAACCCCATCACGCAGAGGCTATAACCATATCAATAAATGAGACAAAACTAAATATTGATTTAAGTCTTGGCTATAACCTGTCCAGAGGGAAATTGCCAATGGGTCCCAAATGTTCAAGACTATCTCTAGCCTATTCTTATTGCCAGATCTGTTTTCTCTATCAGCCACTGCACGTGCTTCAACTATTTTGTTTAAAACATATATTTAGAGGGATGTGAGCTAGGGTCTCTTTTTAAGGGGAGCCCTATAATGAAAACAAATAGAGTTCTAAAATGATTCCACAAGACACCAGTACCCAAAATGATAGGCTACAAGTTGAAGGCCTATTTTTTTGTTTGTTGGATAGGCCAAAATTAAAACATTGAATTTTTAAAAAGTGATAGTCCAAAGACCTTTGGAGAATTTAGATCATTTTGAATACACACATGGATTTCAATGAACAAATGGATACGACTGTTCTATTCTCTTTGATTTAGTTCCTATTGCAACTCAGACAAATGACTGAATGGATGACATACTGACTGACTGAACTGAATGAAGGATGAATTAAATGTTCAAATATGTTGGAATGACGAGTTGCATGCATCACGCATGCTCTGCACTTTATTTGGCTGGTAGGCAAATAGTCCTACATTATTATAGTATAATGACTTTATGACTACATGACTCCAGAATGACATTTTCTGAGGCTGAGGGGTGCTTTTCTGAAGGTGCATGGTGCTGTGGTGCTGCATGGAGATCACAAGCTCTCCAACTGAGCAGCAGTTGGGAGTAGCCTATACGGAGACTACCTAAAAACCCACTGACACAGAGTTATTGTAAAGTGTAGGCATAATCTTATGCCAGACATAGCCTACATTTAACCTCTCCCTTGTTCATTTCAGATTGAATGATGAAATAAATATAAACATATTCTATAAAAAATATTTTGAGTGTCAAAGACTCCAGTGGACATACATAAATTCATAGATTCACCAAAAATCTAGTATTATTCTGTTTCATTATTCTTGGTGGATACTACTGGCTATGATTCATTATTCCTGGTAGATACTACTGGTTATGATTGCAGGCAGAGCTCAGAGAATGGGATGGTTCAATATTGAATGAGTCATATTTTGATAAGGTGCATGCATAAGGATGTCCACGTCACCCAGAGATATGCCCATGTTGTCCAGATACACCTAGCGGACAGAAACGTCACTGTTGTAGGCATAATACAACTAGTGCTATCTAGACTTGCTCTGGCAAACAAATCCATGACATTAGCTACCTAAATGTGAAGTGAACTCAACTGAGGAGTAATAGAAAATGGAGACATTTAACTTGAAATCGTGCAGGATACCTCTTTCCAGTTTCCCTGACTTCCATTTTTATTTTATATTGTGTTATGCATCCTAACAATACGTACGTTCAATCTTTTGGCAGATATCTGTCTCCATATGATAGTCACAACAATAAGAAAATGACTAATCCCTTGAACATGTACACAATTATTTTGCAGCAGAACTTATAGAATAGTCGAATAGGATGAACTGAGTGTGAAAGTGGTACAACAATATTTTTTAAATGGATGACATTTTTTCAGTAGCCTAGATTCAAATGCAACACCCATCTCCTGCCAGTACAGGGCAGAATTTAGATACAATCACACTGGATTTGAGTCCCCCCCCCAAAAAAAAGTCTGTCTAAAAATAAAGATGAAAATGTGGAACTGATAACATGAAAAGTGTTCTGTTACTAAATTGGTCACTGGACCTATAAAATGGACGATACTTATTATAGTACAGTGCCTTCAGAAAGTATTCACACCCCTTTACACCCCTTTACTTTTCCACATTTTGTTGTGTTACAGCCTGAATTTAAAATTTATACAATTTCGATTTTGTGTCACTGATCTAAACACAATACCCCATAATGTCAAAGTGGAATTTTGTTTGTAGACATTTAAAAATATATATATATAACATGAGTAAAAATGTGCTTAACAAATCGCATAATAAGTTGCATGGACTCATGTGTATAATATTCGTGGTTACCATGATTTTTCAATGACTACCCCATTTCTGTAACCCACACATACAATTATCTGTAAGGTCCACTCAATCGAGTAGTAAAATTTCAAACACAGATTCAACCACAAAGACCAGGGAGGTTTTCAAATGCCTCGCAAAGAAGGGCACCGATTGGTAGTTGTGTAAAAATAAAACAAGCAGACACTGAATAACCCTTTCAGCATGGTGAAGTTATTAATTATGGTGTATCATTACACTACAAAGGTACAGGCATCCTTCCTAACTCAGTTGCCGGAGAGGAAGGAAACTGTTCAGGGATTTGACCATGAGGCCAATGGTGATTTTAAAACAGTTACAGAGTTTAATGGTTGTAATATGAGAAAACTGAGGATGGATCAATAACATTGCAGTTACTCCACAATAATAACCTAAATTACAGAGTGAAAAGAACGATGCCTGTACAGAATTTTAAAAAATCCAAAACATGCATCCCAAGGCACTTAAGTAATACTGCAACAAAAAAAGGCAAAGAAATGAACTTTTAGTCCTGAATACAAAGTGTTATGTTTGGGGCAAATCCAACACAACACATCACGGAGGACCATTCTTCATATTTTCAAGCATGACCGTGGCTGCATGATGTTATGGGTATGCTTGTCATCAGCAATGATTAGGGAGTTCCTTAGGATAAAAATAAACAGAATACAGCTATAAGCACAGGCCTTAATCCTAGAGGAAAACCTGGTTCAGTCTGCTTTCCAACAGACACTGGGAGACGAATTCACCTTTCAGCAGGACAAAACCTAAAACACAAGGCCAAATCTACACTGAAGTTGCTTACCAAGATGACATTGAATGTTCCTGAGTGGCCTAGTTACAGTTTTGACTGAAAACGGCTTGAAATCTATGGCAAGACTTGGCTGACAAGCAATGAGCAACAATCTTGAAGAATTAAAAAAATTATAAATGGGCAAATATTGTACGATCCAGGTGTGCAAAGCTTTTAGAAAGTTACCAAGAAAGACTCACAGCTGTAATACTCGCCAAATGTGCTTCTACAAAGTATCGACTGTGTGGATAGTTATGTAAGTTAGTTATTTCTGTATGATATTTTTCAGTAAATTAGCAACATTTTCTAAATACATGTTTTCACTGTCATTATGGGGTATTATTGTGTGTAGATCTATTAATGTAAAAATCTATGAATCAATTTTGAATTCAGGCTGTAACGCAACAAAATGTGGAATAAGTCAAGGGCTATGAATACTTTTTGAAGGTACTGTAATTATGATGTGTTACATGAGGACTGATTTAAACCTAACACAGAATTGTAATTTAGCTCTAACAACTCTTATACAACGTGAAAGCTCCAGAACAGTCCTGATAATCATCATACTCCTATTTTGTTTTCTACAAATTAGCATTTTTCCACACAATCATACGTGTACTTTGTTTTTAACACATTTCAAACTCCAAAAGAGGTCCCCTAAGGACACATAAGAGCGGCTTAGCTAACAGGATGGAGAATATCACGAGTACAATGAGGAGAATGCAATGAATAACCTATAACCAACTCACACCTGGCTGGATTACTAGAGCATCGTTCACAAGCATACTTATCATCTCGTTCTGCTCGTGTCCAGTCTGTTTTTAAACCTACAGCCCACATGACTAGTGTATTTTGGTCACAGAGCCCACACAGTTCTTCCATTTGTTTCTGCAAACTGCCCTCCTTTCCTTGTGTAACTTAGAAAAAGGGGCAGCTTCTATAAAGGCAACAGAGCTAAGGACCTCCTTGTGATACAGTTTATAACTAGGCTATATCAAGGGCTTACTTTGCAAACACTCTTTCAATTTAAGGGTTTAAAATAAATTAAAACCTGTTCTCCTTCACTTGATCAAAGCAAATAACCCCTTCCACAGGAAAAAACTGAAGTGGAGATGAAAAAAAGTGGTCTTCTCCTGAGGGGAAAAACACAATACTTACATAAGCAGTTATAAGAAGACATAAGCAGTGATTACTTGTTCTTATGGATTCTTATGGATATAGCCAAATACAGTGTGGAGGACTGCACAGTGAATTAGGTTAACTTACCCAATAGCAGAACCCTTGCCTCCATGTCATGGAAAAAGTTTTGTTAGTTTGTGTGTGTGTGTGTGTGTGTGTGTGTGTGTGTGTGTGTGTGTGTGGGTCAAAATTGATGTGGTTTTGTTCTCGTTGCTGAAATAGCAAGCATTTGAGAATCAGCCTGTTCTCATTTACCCTCAAGGCAGCATGTCTTCTTTTTTTCATCTTTTTTTCATCCACCAAATAAACTATAGGCTACAATAAGTAATGTGTTTGTAATAACAAGCAATGAATAGGGCTGTAGATGTCACTTTCTAATACACACTGTCCCTCAAAATAATGTGTTGTTTGGACATCAATAACATCACCCACACTGGTGTGTAGAATAGGCAACTTGTTAAATAAAGGTTCAATCAAAATGTATCAATGTAGACAGTCAATTTGATATCCAATGGAATTAAAAAAGTATTTGTCTTGGGGCGGCAGGGTAGCCTAGTGGTTAGAGTGTTGGACTAGGAACCCGAAAGGTTGCAAGTTCAAATCCCCGAGCTGACAAGGTACAAATCTGTCGTTCTGCCCCTGAACAGGCAGTTAACCCACTGTTCCTATGCTGTCATTTAAAATAAGAATGTGTTCTTAACTGACTTGCCTAGTTAAATAAAAGGTAAAAAAAAAGAAAAATAAATAGGTCAAATAACATATAGGCTAGGGTACCTTAATATTACATTACAGAGGGGACCCTCCCACTGAAACAGAACTAGCTTATGCAGTCATAGTTGATAGGTTCCTTGTCCTGTTGGCAAATGATCACCAAGCTGAGACCCTTATGGATATATGGCCAAATATAGCCTACAGTGCAGAGGACAAGGCTGTAAATTAGGTTAACTTACCCAATAGCAGAAGCCTATGGGTCTGCTTGTATTCTCTCTTCTCTGCTTTCAGACTCTTGTCTATGTTCCGACTTCTCTTTATCTCCGCTTTGATGCGTGCTTTCTCCTCCACTCTGCGTTGATCCCGAAGCCCCAGGTCGGAACAATTGTCCTGCTGCCCAGGCTCGCCATCTAGCCCAGCATTAGCACCCGTTCGCCCGCTGTAGGTTATCGACGAGTGGGGTCCTATAATCCTAGATCTAAAACTATGACACATCCCCATAACGAGCTGCCACGTTTATAATTCAACTAGCTAACACTTGACCGTGCGTGGAAACCCCATAATTATGATAACAGTCTCGCTGTCTATTGTCACATCCCGTTAGCGGACACCGGGTCCATGCAATGACCAAGGTGTCCACTTCTCGCAATTCAATGTATTTTTTTCTTCTGAAAACGTAAAAGCCACTCACAGTAGGCCCAGCCGACGAATATGAATCTGACCGGCACACAGTTCCCGGTGCTCCTTATTGTGATGTATAGCTTATAGAGATGGCTTGTTGGTTTTGCCCTATTTTGCTCTCGAAGTCCTTCCTCATCCTTCCTCTTTCCTGTTAGAATTTGCAGGAGTAACAGGGGGGAGGCAGAAGAGAAGCCACGCGTCTGAGTCACGTGATCTGCGTCGTTCATCGCCCACCTCAGCACACCTGTTTCGTTCTCAAATCAACCGTTCTCACAAGACGTGTATTAGCCCAGATGTCTTTTCAGTGGCAGACTACTTTAAGCATCAAAAAGAAGAATAGGCCTTTAGATAGCTAATTGACTGCAATTCTGTGTCTATCTGAACATTGTAATATCTTACTCTGAGGGGACAAACAGTGTCTCTGTTTATATGAAGATGGATTATATTCACACTAACTGTTAACGGTTAACTGTCTATGTTTGTATCGTGTGTGTGTGTGTGTGTATATGTTATAGATTTTTACAGATTGGGCCATAGAAATTTGATTAGGGTTCTTTGTGACTGGATAGAATTCATCCAGCGCCAGGGGGAAAAGAAACCTCTCTGACATAGCCACTAGATGACAGCAAATCTAACTCACGTAGACTAGTTCGGTGTGAGACAGCTTCATAACATGCTGACCAGACCGCCAGCGTTGCGGCGCGCTCAAGCGTTGCCGCTCAAGCGTTGCAAAAATAAATGTACACAGTGTATTATGGGGTAACTAGCCCCCCTAAGAACAATGTCTAATTGCTGACACACAAAAAATCAGTGTTTGGAAAATAATTGGTGTGTGGATGAAGGACATGATTAGTATAAATCATGTCCTTCATGAATGGAAATAAATGGCTACAGTTGAAACTTTTTTAGTTATTTTATGAAATTATGTTTTTAGAAAAGGGGCGTTTTTTAAAAGTTCCGGGGTAACTGGCCCCCAGGGGGTAGAAGACTATGGCATAGGTGTGTTAAAATCCATTTAATCAGTTTTATTTAGAAAGTCTTTAGTAAATAATACTTCGCTTTTAAGTCTAGTTGTCTTAGTTTAATTATTTAAATACAATATGGGGGGGAAATGGTGTTACATATGTCACTATTAATATCTGCACTATGTGGAGATTTGATGTCCCTCTTTTTAACTCACCTGCACATACATTTTCTTTAATTTCTCGATGTTGTTCATTTTCCTTACAATCCATTATGTACAATTGCACTAAATATTATAGGAATAATGCAATAATGTATATCTCTGCAGTCTTTAAAATGACATTCAGGGGCAAAAGGTTTTCAATAGTTGTTTTTAATTCATTCAAAAAAAATATTCATTTGAATACAATATTGGAATGGAATATAACTAATAACATGAAATAACATTGGAATAACTCACAAGCCCACCTCCTGCACTACTCACACCTAATCCAGTCCAACCTGTGGCTGAAAACAGCTCCTCACAGAAAATACACTCTGCATCCCCTTTGGTGACTGATGTGGCTTATTGTGTTGCAACAACCTTCTTTAAGGCACCCTTTCTTTGAAGAACTTGATTTGTTTTCCTACTCTCTCTCTCTTTCTTTCTTCTTTATGAGGCCTTTTCCTCCAGCAACCTTTTGTAAGGTGAGGCTATCAGCATAGCCGCAGACTCTGCCTTCCTCTTCCTCGGCCTCGCCTCCTGGAGCCTTGGCACAACTCCAATAGAACTGCCGCAGCTGTTGGTTGTTGGTTTAAGCAAAAACAAACAAACAAACAAACAAAAACACATGAGTATTGGTACAATAAACACTTCTAATCACTATATGCAAATATATGTTCCCTAAAATGAATGCTGATTATTTTATTACTAACATTTGGAGCAAGGGTAGGCTGCAGGGTGGAGGTTGTGGCGGAGGTAGATGTGGTGGAGGTAGAGGTTTTGGAGTTAGAGCTGGTGGCGGTGGAGGTAGAGCTAGAGATGGCGACGGTAGAGCTGGTGGCCGCATCGGTAGAGGTGGCAATAGAGCACTGCGGCTGAATGGATTCTTTGCATTGAAAATAAAACGACAAACGCAGTACACTCGCATTAATTAACATCTGCTAACCATGTGTATGTGACAAATAAAATTTGATTTGATCCTCACAAGACTGGTTGCTTGCGATACTCTTACTGACAGTTGAGGGTTGTGCTTCATGAAGCCACTGAACCAATCCACCTCTGCATACCCCTTTCCTTTGTTGAGCCTGTGCTTAATTCCCATCCTCTCTGCCAGATCAAAGGCAAGTCTTCTCACGTCCCATGATGTTAGGCCAAATAGGGCTCTTTCCATTTGTTGAATGTGATTGACAAGGTCACTTTCAGACGTGGAAGAGAAGACTGCCCTGAAGAGCCATAGCTTCCACGGTCTGTTTTCTTCGTATCTTCTCATTGCTCTCAGAGCCATAGCTTCCACGGTCTGTTTTCTTCATATCTTCTCATCTGAAAATAAAAACCTGAAATTATAATAGGAACAGATGGCCCCCTAACCCTTACCCAAAGCCCTCCCTAACCCTAACCCCTAATCTAACAGATGACCCCTTACCCTAACCACCCAACACAGGACTGTGAACCTTAAGACAAGCCAGTTTCTTTCAAACCACCTGACTCAAAGTATTATTATTAACCTGCAGCGTTTTTAAGCTCTCTCTTAAAAACGTAGCTAGATACCCTACATGTCATTCAATAATTTCATCCAAACTGCCTGCACCCATCAATGAGCTTCTGTGTAGCCAGGCACTAAAATAGAACTTGGTTCCGCCTCTCCCAAGTCCCACCTTTCCCATTTAATCATTGGTTTGTAGGAGTATTTACCCACGTGGGTGATTGAAAGATGAATGAGGTCTACACTCCAGTCCAGTTGGCTGCACTAATGCACATTAAAGTTGGTAACACATGATTTTGTGTGACTCAAAATCAATATAAATTCTACAAAGATCCAGCAAAAAAAGGACCGTATGCGCTTCAGGTAAAATAACCCAATGTTTCTCTCCCAGGACAAATGACCTAGCAACGGCAAGCTAGCTAAATGTCCATGAATGTTTAATGTGTTTCGACCTCTCTCCAATTGAATATAGTTGGTCCACAGTGGATTTTGGCATTTTAACCTGTGTGTCATGAATGCATCTGGTGGTGATAGACAAAATCAACATGTGCATGAAGGCGCACACAGGAACCCGTTTGGTCATCATGTAATGTAATGTATTCCATTCGCAGTATTCCGAACAGGGGCTCGTGTTTCTGGGGGTGCCCAGGAACCGGTTTGGCCATCAGGTAGGCATTTACTTAATTTTTCTTTAAAAGGGCTTGAACAGTCAGTCATTCTAATTCCCATGTAAAATAGCCTTTTGAGTGACTGAAATATCACCCATAATATTTTTTGAGGATAGAAATGATTTTTCTGTCATGGCTAACTACCAGGAAGTTTGAAAAGACAGGCTGAGTGGGCAGGGAGCTTATATTCATAAACTCACCTTGACTGACAGCTCTTTGAAACACCTACAGTATGTCAAGAAACTTGGATGAAGTGTTGCAGTAAAATCATCTCAAGCTAATTTGGTGATACACAAAGCAATTCAAGTAACATTGAAATTGCATCATTGATGTCAATCTTTTTAATACATCACCTGTTTGGCAACTGCGGTTCACAACAGCACTGACGGATGAAGACGTGACTGCATCAGTTTTGAACGACCCCCCTTTTTGTTCCATGCTAGCTGAAGACCTAGCTAGCCAGTAACTAGCTAACACCAGACACAGATGAAAGGGGAAACATAAGTATCTTTGCAATAGATGAAGAGTATAAACTTGTAATTCTATTTGCTGACACCCTACAGTGACATTTTGGCACCAGCAGAGAAGCTATTTCGTTATGTAAACCCCGCCCCTCCGCAAACACACCATCTCCGATGTTGATTACGAGGCGATACTTATTCAAATTAGATAAGAGATTATCATGTTACCATTGGTATATTAAAATTAGAGTTGGGGTAATGTCACCCTATCCCTTTAATAATCCCGCCTCCTCAATCCAAGGATTTGATATGGGGGAGGCAACCAGTAACTTTATGATCAAACTTTATCAATGTAGAGGGAAAAATCATTTTTCATACTTTGGTGATCATACTTTTATCTGGTTTCATACATATGTTACTCAATTTCATGAAAACATGATTTTGTCTGTTCATGACCTTTCTCTTCCCTCTACTCGGGACGCTTGCGTCCCAACTAGAGCTCTGGAAATGCAAATGCGCTACGCTAAATGCTAATAGTATTAGTTAAAACTCAAACGTTCATTAAAATACACATGCAGGGTATCGAATTAAAGCTACACTCGTTGTGAATCCAGGCAACAAGTCAGATTTTTAAAATGCTTTTCGGCGAAAGCATGAGAAGCTATTATATGATAGCATTCAACAATACACTACAACACAAAAGACCCGCAGGGGACGTAAACAAAATAATTAGCATTTCGGCGTTACACAAACCGCACAATAAAATAGAAAACATTCATTACCTTTCACCATCTTCTTTGTTGGCACTCCTAGATGTCCCATAAACACTATTGGGTCTTTATTTCGATTAAATCGGTCCATATAAAGCCTAGATATCGTTATATGTAGACTGTGTGATAAACGAAAAAAACATCGTTTCAAAACGTAACGTCATTTTTTAAAATTCAAAAAGTCGACGATAAACGTTCACAAAACACTTCGAAATACTTTTGTAATGCAACTTTAGGTATTAGTAAACGTTAATAAGCGATACAATTCATCAGGAGGCGATGTAAAAATCATTAGCTGTCCGTCTGGAAAAATGTCCGGCTAGAAACTCAACCAAAATATCCGGTCCTAGACCTGAAGAAATGCGCTGCCTTGCATGTGTTTGACCAAGAAAAAACTCGTAGGGAAATGACAAGACTCTAGACACCGTGTGGAAGCTGTAGGTACTGCAACCTCAGTCAATTAATTGTGGTTCACCTTTATCAATGGGTTCAAGTCGCGCAAGCAATATATTTTTCCATTTTCAGTGATCAGTTTTTCCTGTGCTTTTCGATGTAAATGCCGTTCTGGTAAAGCCACAGCAGTGATTTAACCAGTTTTATAAACGTCTGAGTGTTTTCTATCCACACAGACTAAGCAAATGCATATACTATATTCCTGGCATGAGTAGCAGGGCGCTGAAATGTTGCGCGATTTTTAACAGAATGTTCAAAAGGGTAGAGGAAAGAGGTTTTAAGAAATTAGATTTAAACATTGCAGACCATTCTTTCTTTCCATATTTGAAATGTAGTGGTCAAGTCGTGGTCACCTATCAGAGAGAGTTCAAAGGTAATTTGGCCAAATTGTTGCAACATTGTAGATTGGAAACGCATTCCATGGTGATAAACACCGTTGTTAAACTCTATCTGTGTGATACTTTTGGGACTCATATAACACAAAATGTTGTTTTTCTGGTCTTTCTATCATTCTTTAATTAAGATAATTGCTTAAACTGATTGATTATTTAATGATTTTGATTCTGTCTAAACAGGATAATTGTAAGAATGATGAGATCCTTCCGTTCCTGAAGTATATAGACCCAGGAAATGGCTTTGAGACAAAATTCCCACTGATGTGAATGTAGCTCTAGGAGAAGTTGACATTACCCAGCGGTGACTCCATGGCCTTCATGGGCGACCAAAAATTCATCATGTGGAGCCTTGTCTACAGGAATGACATCTCCTGGAACTTTGAGAAGTTCCTGGTCGGTCCTGATGGGGAACCTTACAAGTGATATTGAGGATATATTAAGGAGCTCCTCAAGGTGAAATAAATTCAGGCAGAGCTCTTACAGTGTTGGTGTTGATAAGGATGGAGAGAGCCTGACCACAGGGATAACATAGTGTCTTCACTCTCCAGTCACACATTTGCTTCATATTTTATTACAATATCCCCTCTCCGGTACTAACTGCTTTTGCTATTAGCCTCTGCCTCCTTAGGAATATGCCTGCTGCATTTGTTTCAATTGGCTTTGCTCTCCTTCGCAGGACACTGCTGTTGTTTAGACTCTACAGAATGAAGACATTCCTTAAAGCCTTTTTTGTAAAGGGTTTTTAATAAAGTTGTAAAGGCCTGAATCTAACAGTAGTGTATTACTCATGTATAGCAAAGACCACACTGTTTTAAAAAATCCTGTAATTTTTTACAGTAAATTCCTAGTAGCATAGTAGATTACTGTAAATGTACAGTAAATTACTGGCAGCACAGAAGCTAGTAAATTACTGCAGATTTACAGAACCTTTAATGCAACACAAATGTACAACGTATTACTGGAATACCTGACTACAGCAACATTCTGTATTTCCATCACGGTTGACAACTCCACGGTGTGCCCCTCTTAGAATACAAAGAACCTTGGTTTGACCCTTCCACTCCTACGGGAGGGCAGCTCCCGCTCAGCACAGTCCAAGCTCTTCTCTGTCCTGGCACCCCAATGGTGGAACCAGCCCCCCTGAAGCTAGGATAGCAGAGTCCCTGCCCATCTTCCAAAAACATTTGAAACTACCTTTTCAAAGATAATCTTAAATACCCCCCCCCCCCCGTACCACATCTCCCCCCAAAATAAATAAATTAAAAGCTTTTGTGAACTAACACTGATACTTTACTCCCACCCCCTTACTAGCTCTGACCTTGCTGATAGCTACTTATTGAGGAAAAATGTATTTACTATGACTGTGATATATGGTTGTCCCAGCTCGCTGTCTTAAGATGAATTCACTAACTGTAAGTCACTCTGGATAAGAGTGTCTGCTAAATCAGGGGTTCCCAAACGTTTTCACCCGGGGCCCCCTATCAGCATTGGGGAACATCCCGTACTGCCCCTGCAGGCACGCACATGCACCATGTCTATTTCTATGGGCACAAGCACTGTTCATGACACAAACTGTTCACACCCCTTTTGTTGGTGGATAGAATTTAGCAGTTTTTAAGCTTATTTCCCGCAATTCTACACACTTGTCATGGGGTGGAAACAACATTTTGTAGTTTTAAAGCAAATTTTCTTGCAATTCTATATATTTTGCCATGTCTAATGTGTATTCATGTGATATGTGATATTTGAGTGACAAAAAAATGACAACTATCTATGGGCTAAAAACAAATACCTAAAAATGATTAACTGACATGGTCTAGTTGATCTGGACATTTCCGACAAGTAATAAATAGCTTTCTAAGGTACGCAATGACTAACATGATAGGAGGAACTGATCTCATTTCGAAATTATACATTCACTGTGCCACTGTGCTAAAAAAAAATATTTTTTTATTTCACCTTTATTTAACCAGGTAGGCTAGTTGAGAACAAGTTCTCATTTGCAACTGCGACCTGGCCAAGATAAAGCATAGCAGTGTGAACAGACAACACAGAGTTACACATGGAGTAAACAATTAACAAGTCAATAACACAGTAGAAAAAATGGGCAGTCTATATACAATGTGTGCAAAAGGCATGAGGAGGTAGGCGTATAATACAATTTTGCAGATTAACACTGGAGTGATAAATGATCAGATGGTCATGTACAGGTAGAGATATTGGTGTGCAAAAGAGCAGAAAAGTAAATAAATAAAAAAAACAGTATAAAAACAGTATGGGAATGAGGTAGGTGAAAATGGGTGGGCTATTTACCAATAGACTATGTACAGCTGCAGCGATCGGATAGCTGATGTTTGAAGTTGGTGAGGGAGATAAAAGTCTCCAACTTCAGCGATTTTTGCAGTTCGTTCCAGTCACAGGCAGCAGAGTACTGGAACGAAAGGCGGCCAAATGAGGTGTTGGCTTTAGGGATGATCAGTGAGATACACCTGCTGGAGCGCGTGCTACGGATGGGTGTTGCCATCGTGACCAGTGAACTGAGATAAGGCGGAGCTTTACCTAGCATGGACTTGTAGATGACCTGGAGCCAGTGGGTCTGGCGACGAATATGTAGCGAGGGTCAGCCGACTAGCGCATACAAGTCGCAGTGGTGGGTGGTATAAGGTGCTTTGGTGACAAAACGGATGGCACTGTGATAGACTGCATCTAGTTTGCTGAGTAGAGTGTTGGAAGCCATTTTGGAGATGACATCGCCGAAGTCGAGGATCGGTAGGATAGTCAGTTTTACTAGGGTAAGCTTGGCGGCGTGAGTGAAGGAGGCTTTGTTGCGGAATAGAAAGCCGACTCTTGATTTGATTTTCGATTGGAGATGTTTGATGTGAGTCTGGAAGGAGAGTTTGCAGTCTAGCCAGACACCTAGGTACTTATAGATGTCCACATATTCAAGGTCGGAACCATCCAGGGTGGTGATGCTAGTCGGGCATGCAGGTGCAGGCAGCGATCGGTTGAAAAGCATGCATTTGGTTTTACTCGCGTTTAAGAGCAGTTGGAGGCCACGGAAGGAGTGCTGTATGGCATTGAAGCTCGTTTGGAGGTTAGATAGCACAGTGTCCAATGACGGGCCGAAAGTATATAGAATGGTGTCGTCTGCGTAGAGGTGGATCAGGGAATCGCCCGCAGCAAGAGCAACATCATTGATATATACAGAGAAAAGAGTCGGCCCGAGAATTGAACCCTGTGGCACCCCCATAGAGACTGCCAGAGGACCGGACAGCATGCCCTCCGATTTGACACACTGAACTCTGTCTGCAAAGTAATTGGTGAACCAGGCAAGGCAGTCATCCGAGAAAACCGAGGCTATTGAGTCTGCCGATAAGAATATGGTGATTGACAGAGTCGAAAGCCTTGGCGAGGTCGATGAAGACGGCTGCACAGTACTGTCTTTTATCGATGGCGGTTATGATATCGTTTAGTACCTTGAGTGTGGCTGAGGTGCACCCGTGACCGGCTCGGAAACCAGATTGCACAGCGGAGAAGGTACGGTGGGATTCGAGATGGTCAGTGACCTGTTTGTTGACTTGACTGCGGCAGCTTTCCAATCCTTGGGGATCTCAGACGATATGAAAGAGAGGTTGAACAGGCTGGTAATAGGGGTTGCGACAATGGCGGCAGATAGTTTCAGAAATAGAGGGTCCAGATTGTCAAGCCCAGCTGATTTGTACGGGTCCAGGTTTTGCAGCTCTTTCAGAACATCTGCAGTGGGCAGCTGGGAGGAGGTGCTCTTGTTCTCCATGGACTTCAGTGTCCCAGAACTTTTTGGAGTTGGAGCTACAGGATGCAAACTTCTGCCTGAAGAAGCTGGCCTTAGCTTTCCTGACTGACTGCGTGTATTGGTTCCTGACTTCCCTGAACAGTTGCATATCACGGGGGCTATTCGATGCTATTGCAGTCCGCCACAGGATGTTTTTGTGCTGGTCGAGGGCAGTCAGGTCTGGAGTGAACCAAGGGCTGTATCTGTTCTTGGTTCTGCATTTTTTGAACGGAGCATGCTTATCTAAAATGGTGAGGAAGTTACTTTTAAAGAATGACGAGGCATCCTCAACTGACGGGATGAGGTCAATGTCCTTCCAGGATACCCGGGCCAGGTCGATTAGAAAGGCCTGCTCACAGAAGTGTTTTAGGGAGCGTTTGACAGTGATGAGGGGTGGTCGTTTGACTGCGGCTCCGTGGCGGATACAGGCAATGAGGCAGTGATCGCTGAGATCCTGGTTGAAGACAGCGGAGGTGTATTTGGAGGGCCAGTTGGTCAGGATGACGTCTATGAGGGTGCCCTTGTTTACAGAGTTAGGGTTGTACCTGGTGGGTTCCTTGTAAAATGTAAATGTAGAATTTACTGTGCATTACTGGAAGCACAGTGGTAAACGATTGCAGATTTACAGTGCCAATGACAGGCAGTATTTCTGTTACATGTATTTGATATGTACTTCTATACGTTCAATACCTATTTTGTCATTTGTATTTCACTGGCCTGAACTACAATTCACTTAGCCTATTTTGTAACAGAATTAGAATACATGTGTTTTGTATTTTCCATTACAATTATATACTTAAGTAGCCCACTTAACTAAAGCATTCCCAGTAATGGTAACAATATTTTTTACTTGCTATGACTGGTATATTCTTGTTTACCTTAGTTTAATACACTGACTGTAAGTCGCTCTGGATAAGAGTTCCTACTAAATGACCAAAATGTAAAAATGATTACTTGCACACTCTTGGGTATTATTCTAAACCAGGCCAATTTTGATCAAAATACAAATCGTTTGAGGGATTATAGCCAGCAGTGTGCTATGCAAATTGTATTTTGTTCTTATTTACATTTTGGTCATTTAGCACAGGGGTTCCCAAACTTTTTACACTCAGGCCCTCCTTCCAGCATTGTGGAAATTCCAACACTTACTTCCTGCAATTCTACACATTTTGTCATATGGTGCAGGGAACATCGTGCGGTTTTAAAAATCATTGTATTGCAATTCTATACATTTTTGCCATGTCTAATATGTATTCATGTAATATTTGAGTGACTCAAACATTACAACAAATTATTCTAATATGTGTTCATGTAATATTTGAGTGACTCAAACATTACAACAAATTAAATGGGCCAAAAAAACCTAGCCAAAAAAACATTAGCTGACATGGGTTAGTTGATCTGGACATTTCTGACAAGTTAAACAGTGCATTCAGAAAGTATTCAGACCCCCTTGACTTTTTCCACATTTTGTTAAAGCCTTATTCCAAAAATTGATTTTTTTTTTTAATTCCTTCATCAATCTACACACAATATGCCATAATGACTGAAATATCACATTTATATAGATATCCAGACCTTTTATTCAGTACTTTGTTGAAGCACCTTTGGCAGCGATCAAAGGTTAGAGTCTTCTTGGGTATGACGCAACAAGCTTGGCACACCTGTATTTGGAGAGTTTCTCCCATTCCTCTCTGCCGATCCTCTCAAACTCTAAGGTTGGATGGGGAGCGTCGCTGCACAGCTATTTTCAGGTATCTCCAGAGATGTTTGATCTGGTTCAAGTCTGGACTCTGACTGTGCCACTGAAGGACATTCAGAGACTTGTCCCCAAGCCAGGCCTGCGTTGTCTTGGATGTGTGCTTAGGATCATAGTCCTGTTGGAAGGTTAACCTTCGCCCCAGTCTGAGGTCATGAGCACTCTGGAGCAGGTTTTCATCAAGAATCTCTGTACTTTGCTCCGTTCATTTTTCCCTCAATCCTGACTAGTCTCCCAGTCCCTGCCGCTGAAAAACATCCCCAGAGCATGATGCTGCCACCACCATGCTTCACCGCAGGGATGGTGTAAAGTTTCCTCCAGACATGACGCTTGGCATTGTCACGACTTCCACCGAAGCCGGCTCCTCTCCTTGTTCGGGCGGCATTCGGCGGTTGACGTCACCGGCTGTCTAGCCATCGCCTAACCATTGTTCATGTATCCATTTGTTTTGTCTTGTTTCCCTGCACACCTGGTTTTCAATCCCCAATCAATCTATATGTATTTATTCCTCTATTCCCCATCATGTCTTTGTGTAAGATTGTTTGTTTTACATGTGTATTGTTGACGCGCAAGACTGGCTTGTTTTTTCCGTGATATTTTTCACCAAGACGTTTATTGTTAAATATAATTCTTGTGACTGTTTTGGCGTTTTGCACTTTTGCCTAAATAAAGTGTGTGCCTGTTCACAAATCTCTGCTCTCCTGCACCTGACTTCGCTACCAGTACGCACACATCTGACAGGCATTCAGGCTAAATAGTTCAATCTTGGTTTCATCAGACCAGAGAATCTTGTTTCTCATGGTCAGAGGCCTTTAGGTGTGCTTTTTTACTGAGGGTGTGCTTCTGTCTGGCCACTCTACCATAAAGGCCTGATTGGTGGAGTGCTGCAGAGATGGTTGTCCTTCTGGAAGGTTCTCCCATCTCCACATAAGAACTCTGGAGCTCTGTCAGAGAGACCATAAGGTTCTTGGTCACCTCCCTGACCAAGGCTCTTCTCCCCCGATTGCTCAATTCCGGCCGGGCGGCCAGCTCTAGGAAGAGTCTTGGTGGTTCCAAACTTCTTCCGTTTAAGAATGATGGAGGCCACTGTGCACTTTGGGACCTTCAATGCTGCAAACATTTTTCGGTACTCTTTGCCAGATCTGTGCCTTCGACACAATCCTGTCTCGGAGCTCTAGGGACAATTCCTTCAACCTCATGGCTTGATTTTTCCTCTGACATGTCAACTGTGGGACCTTATATAGACAGGTGTGTGCGCCTTTCCAAATCCTGTCCAATCAATTGGATTTACCACAGGTGGACACCAATCAAGTTGTAGAAACATCTCAAGGATGATCAATGGAAACAGGATGCACCTGAGCTCAATTTCTAGGTCTGGATACTTGTGTAAATAAGGTATAGTTTTTGTTTTTTACTAAAATGTGTAAAAATGTGTAAAAACCTTATTTAGTTTTTTTCATTATGGCGTATTGTGTGTAAATTTATGAGGGGAAAAACAAATTTAATCCACTGTAGAGTAAGGCTGTAACGTACCAAAATGTGGAAAAAGTCAAGAGGTCTGAATACTTTCCGAAGGCACTGTAGCTCTCTAAGATGAAAACTGATGATGCACTACCCAATTTGGAAATGACACCTTGTGCATTCTGTTATTACAACTTTCAAGAGTAAGTTGAAAGCCAGTCTCTTTAATCCTGAAAAAAAGAAAAACTGTCTAGTTTTTGTATTACATTAATGTAATACCACCAGCATCCTGTAAGTTACTGGAAAATACAGAGCAACGACCTTACAATACTGTAAAATTAGCCTGCTATACTGTAAGAAAGTAAATGCTACTGTAATCATGTTGGTATTTTACTGTAATTATATGAGATCTGTGCAAGCAGGTTGGCTGCTCGGTATTTGTATAATTACAGCGTATTTATAAATATTTGGTGTTTTATATCACTTGCAATTTTAGAGGCCTAAACAAAAGCTTCCAAACTGGGTGTGATTACAAGGAAAAAACATATCAAAGGGGCATGGCTTAATATTCAACCATTCAAGGTCAATTTGGTTATTCCAAAATTCATTACATTTCTAATCTGATTTAATTAAAAACTTCAAAATAATAACCATTTCAAACAATAAATAATCAACCCCCCCCCCCAAAAAAATGCATTCAATCAAATAAAATTTAACAATTATGCATCCTTTAATTTCGTTCCAGTTCTCTGCTGCCTGTGACTGGAACGAATTGCAAAAATCGCTGAAGTTGGAGACTTTTATCTCCCTCACCAACTTCAAACATCTGCTATTTGAGCAGCTAACCGATCGCTGCAGCTGTACATAGTCTATCGGTAAATAGCCCACCCATTTTTACCTACCTCATCCCCATACTGTTTTTATTTATTTACTTTTCTGCTCTTTTGCACACCAATATCTCTACCTGTACATGACCATCTGATCATTTATCACTCCAGTGTTAATCTGCAAAATTGTAATTATTCGCCTACCTCCTCATGCCTTTTGCACACAATGTATATAGACTCTCTTTTTTTCTACTGTGTTATTGACTTGTTAATTGTTTACTCCATGTGTAACTCTGTGTTGTCTGTTCACACTGCTATGCTTTATCTTGGCCAGGTCGCAGTTGCAAATGAGAACTTGTTCTCAACTAGCCTACCTGGTTAAATAAAGGTGAAATAAAAAATAAAAATAAAAATAGGTCAGTCATGGGCCTGATTGACAGTGTGTTAAAAGGTTTAAGACCAATTTACACTCTGATCTGTCCCCTATATACATTAACTTATGGCACAACTACCACATATCAGTTACATTGGTACAGCATTCTCAGTAATGGGTGCAACAAATATAGCCACTTACAAAGGCACACATCGAGATATTTTAATGAGCCAGCGATTCTTTCCCCTCAAAGTAAATTTTTCCTGAATTTACAGAATGCCGGGGGTAAATATACAGCTAAACAGTACTTTAACATTAAATTGTATTTTATTAATTTTAAAATATATATATAACAGTGAATATGTGTCACGTTCGTCGTATGAATCGGACCAAGGCGCAGCGTGTTATACGTAGATTCTTTATTATTAAAAGAATGAACACGGAACAAACTAACCAAAATAACACACCGACACATGACACTATACAAATTAGTGCTGACAGGCAACTACACATAGACAAGAACCCACAAACACCAAAGGGAAATGGCTTCCTAAATATGATCCCCAATCAGAGACAACGATAAACAGCTGCCTCTGATTGGGAACCATATCAGGCCACCATAAACATACAAATACCTAGACCTACAAAACCCTAGACATACAAAAACCCTAGACAATGCACAACCCCTAGACATTACAAAAACAAGTGTATCCACCCTAGTCACACCCTGACCTAACCAAAATATAAAGAACACAGTGATATCTCAGGTCAGGGCGTGACAATATGTCATTATAATTTACAGCATACCAATTAATATTTGGCGTTTTATATCACTAGCACCTGTAGAGGCCTCAACAAAGTCTTCTAAACTGGCAGAGACTGCAGGGAGAAATGGATCAAACGGACATTGCTAAACACTGAACCATTAAAGGTTTGAGACTTGCTGCCACCGATCTGTCCTCTGTATGCATTTAGTTGTTAGGGAACTACTACCACATATCACTTAAATTGGTACAGCACTCTTACTAATGGGTGCAACAAGTATAGCCTCTTACAAGGCATTCCTCAATTTGTTAATAAGCCACAACAATACCATGCACCCAGAAAAGATTGTTGGCGCTCCAAAATTACAGTATGGTACTGTATTCTGTGGGGTGGTATTGCATTACAGTAAATTACTGGCAGCATAGCAGACAGAAAATTACTGCAGATTTACAGGAAAAGGTTTTTAGATTCGAAAAATACAGTATGGTACTGTATTCTGGTACTGAACTACAGTAAATTACAGGCAGCACAATATACAGTAAATGATTGTAGATTTATTATGTGGGGTACAGCATTCTCACTAACGGGCGAAACAAATAGAGCCTCTTACAAAGCACACCTTGAAATATGCTAATGCTGTACTGTAATATAGAGTTACAGTAGCTAACTAAACGTTTTGCTGTAAGTGTACAGCAATGTGTTGCAATGAGCAGAAAACTAAATATTATATTATGGAATTGTTTATTGGTTTGCTTTTCCTTTATTTTTAATGCAACTCTACAGAAATGAGTTCATTTGGGAGTAATTAAGCTTGCCAGTTGACAGGTTGAATATTGATGTACAATCAAAGATCCGTTTTTGCAACAGAGCAAAGTTTTATAGTACAATCAAAAGAGTTTTAATATTAGTTATAAATTATATATAGGCCCACTGAATTTGTGGTGCATACATGTCCCTTGACAAAGAAACATGACATTTTATATTGCCTTGTTTTCAGTCACCAAACAATTCATTACAAGTGGCATGTTTTACGTTCTGAGCACAGTTTGAGTCTTTCCTGAGGAGTTATTCAGCTGTGACTGAATAAGGGACCTCTCATTGACGAAAGAAGTCTTTGCAATGAACAGAAAGATCATACTCCCGCGACATTTCTAACACAATTTCTAACGTGTAGTTATCCTCTTATGAACTGGACTCAAGTATTATAGGTGCATGTATTATAGGGGCATGCCGCCATCTACTGTATTGACTGTGTATCAGTCTACTATTCTGTAGTATGAATTCATTACACTTTGTGAAAAATTGCCTTACCAACTAACACTGCACACATTAAAACCTCACCACTATTCTGGCCTTATCTGATCCTACTCCAGGCCAGCAGCCTGGGAGGACAAGACATTATCGTTCAAAACATCTTGTAACTCTTCTGCACTAAAATCTTGTACACCCAAGTACTTTCTTCGCAGCTGCCACCACATCTATCCTCTGTGATTGGCCATGACCGCCAAAAGAACAACCTTACTGAAGTTCATGTTATTCCTATCACTCTCTATTGGCCTCGGCCTACTAACAGGGATACTCTTAAAGAACCCTCACCATGGACCCATCTTCCTCTACTACTCTCTTCACTGCCTCAGCATACGACACCTTCTGCATTACTCTGATCCTGGCAACCTGCATTTCTCTCACCGGAAACCAGCACCATGGGTACCCCTACAGTTTACAAAAACTACTTTTTCCACTGATACTACACATTCCTTTGTTTCATGTCCTCCTACCCACTTATCACATCCCAGAATCTCCCTCCTACACACTGCTGCCACATGACTACAAGCTTGACACCTAAAACACCGTAATGGATTCGGGACAAAAGCTATCACGGGATAACTGACACATCCTAACTTTACTTTATCTGGTAAAGACTCTGCATCAAAACTCAATAGTAGAGACAGTGTCTTCTCTGTTTCTCCACACTCTCCACCAGGTCTACGTCGCAACAAACGGCAGCCGTCACAGACACCGGGAATCTTAAACTGCAGTTAATCCTCCTCAACATTTAACACCACTCCAGTTCACTCCATTCAACGGCGCCCTGCTCCGGAGAGGAAAGCAAGTCACAGTTCATCTCCCCAATCACATGGTGTGGAGCACATGCTCCTTATGGACGGCAGAAAAAAATAGAACGATGCGGTTTCACTTCGAGTCACTTTCACTGACCCAACATTCCCCAACCTCTTCTCCACCCAACCTGACACGACATATGGATCTGCCAGAAGGCAAGGATCCATTCTCTCCCAAAATCTCACTCCAGATTCATCTTTGTCATCATCAGGACGAGGCTCAAACTCTGCGGTCTGCACCGTACCTGCCATCACAGTAAATTCATCCTCACTCTCGTCACGTTCAGTTTCCTCTGTATTCATTCAAAACATGTTCCCATTTTTTTCCCTGTCTGCCATCTTCTTCTTCATCAGATCTTCCAGAATGCTTGTGCATTCCTCCATTCCATATTTACTTATAATATGTTCCACTTTTCTCCTTTTTTCCCCCTGTTCCACCATCTTACCCCCACCTCATGGCCACACCGGCAGCCGTACGTACTGTCTGTGGTGATAGAAGCTCCACTTCTACGTCCTAATCACCACACATGGTTCAGCTTATTCTCAAACTCCAGTTTAGCCACTAGATCCTCCAGAGGCTGGATATCTGAAGTCCCTTTTCAGGGGACACAATGCAAGCTTTGAGTGGATGACTGGTTTCACATTTACATTTACATTTAAGTCATTTAGCAGACGCTCTTATCCAGAGCGACTTACAAATTGGTGCGTTCACCTTAAGACATCCAGTGGAACAGCCACTTTACAATAGTGCATCTAAATATTTTAAGGGGTGAGAAGGATTACTTTATCCTATCCTAGGTATTCCTGAAAGAGGTGGGGTTTCAGGTGTCTCCGGAAGGTGGTGATTGACTCCGCTGTCCTGGCGTCGTGAGGGAGTTTGTTCCACCATTGGGGGCCAGAGCAGCGAACAGTTTTGACTGGGCTGCGCAGGAACTGTACTTCCTCAGTGGTAGGGAGGCCAGGCCAGAGGTGGATGAACGCAGTGCCCTTGTTTGGGTGTAGGGCCTGATCAGAGCCTGGAGGTACTGAGGTGCCGTTCCCCTCACAGCTCCGTAGGCAAGCACCATGGTCTTGTAGCGGATGCGAGCTTCAACTGGAAGCCAGTGGAGAGAGCGGAGGAGCGGGGTGACGTGAGAGAACTTGGGAAGGTTGAACACCAGACGGGCTGCGGCGTTCTGGATGAGTTGTAGGGGTTTAATGGCACAGGCAGGGGAGCCCAGCCAACAGCGAGTTGCAGTAATCCAGACGGGAGATGACAAGTGCCTGGATTAGGACCTGCGCTGCTTCCTGTGTGAGGCAGGGTCGTACTCTGCGGATGTTGTAGAGCATGAACCTACAAGAACGGGCCACCGCCTTGATGTTAGTTGAGAACGACAGGGTGTTGTCCAGGATCACGCCAAGGTTCTTAGCGCTCTGGGAGGAGGACACAATGGAGTTGTCAACCGTGATGGCGAGATCATGGAATGGGCAGTCCTTCCCCGGGAGGAAGAGCAGCTCCGTCTTGCCGAGGTTCAGCTTGAGGTGGTGATCCGTCATCCACACTGATATGTCTGCCAGACATGCAGAGATGCGATTCGCCACCTGGTCATCAGAAGGGGAAAGGAGAAGATTAATTGTGTGTCGTCTGCATAGCAATGATAGGAGAGACCATGTGAGGTTATGACTGAGCCAAGTGACTTGGTGTATAGCGAGAATAGGGAGAGGGCCTAGAACAGAGCCCTGGGGACGCCAGTGGTGAGAGCGCGTGGTGAGGAGACAGATTCTCGCCACGCCACCTGGTAGGAGCGACCTGTCAGGTAGGACGCAATCCAAGCGTGGGCCGCGCCGGAGATGCCCAACTCGGAGAGGGTGGAGAGGAGGATCTGATGGTTCACAGTATCGAAGGCAGCCGATAGGTCTAGAAGGATGAGAGCAGAGGAGAGAGAGTTAGCTTTAGCAGTGCGGAGGGCCTCCGTGATACAGAGAAGAGCAGTCTCAGTTGAATGACTAGTCTTGAAACCTGACTGATTTGGATCAAGAAGGTCATTCTGAGAGAGATAGCGGGAAAGGTTTCCTTTATATGTAATAGCTTTGTGTCTCTAAACTAGTACAAGTACTGACCTTAAACATACATTTTGTTTAATGTGGCGAAATGAAAAATAAGCACCCGTGTGTGATCATCACAAATGGTAATACTGACCTAGAACTTCAAGTTGATCTTTAGGGGATGGAACTTTGGATTTGCTTGACAGTGCAAAATCATTTTTATGCCTTTTTACTCCTCTTGCCTTTTGAATGACGTTTCAAATGAACTCAACATAACCTTGTTATAGGTTAGTAATTAAGTTTCCTTAATTTCTATACCTGAAATATTGTTCCTCAAATTGGAGCTTTGTTTGTGGGTGACTGAGTGAGTCCTTACTGGACTGATCAAGAGAAGAAGGTGTAGAAATAACTAGTGCTGTAATATCCTCCATTGCACGGTTGCAAGGCTTCAGTTAGACCTTGTCTCCTACAAGCCTGAAACAGTGTAGAGGAGAACATTGTGCAATTATTTAAAGATATACTCTCTGAGAAGGTAGGGTTCTTTTTGGAAGATGCAGGGACACTGCTGTCCTAACTTCAGGGGGAAGCTGGTTCCACCACTGGGGTGCCAGGACAGAAAAGAGCTTCGACTGGGCTGAGCGGGTGCTGCCCTCCTATAGGGGTGGGAGTGCCAAGAGACCACAGGTGGCAGAACGGAGTACTCGGGTTGGGGTGTACAGTTTGAGTGTAGCCTGAAGGTAGGGAGGGGCTGTTCCTTTTGCTGTTCTGTAGCCAAGTAGCATGATCTTGTAGTGGATGCGAACTTTGACTGGAATTCAGTGAAGTGTGCAGAGGAGCATGGTGACATAGAAAAACTTTGAATTAGGACCTTGCGTCTCTTCCTGTGTGAGGTAGGGCCGTACTCTACGGATGTTGTAGAGCATGAACCTGCAGGAGCGAGTCACTGCTTTGATGTTTGCAGAGAACGATAGGGTGTTGTCCAGCAAGGTTCTTTGCACTCTGGAAGGACAGCAGGCAGACCTTCCCTGGGAGGATGAGCAGGGCCATCTTCACTATCACAATTCCAATGGGTCAGAAGTGTCACGAACGTCGTCAGGGAAATGACCGGACCAAGGTGCAGTGTGGTGAGCGTACATTTATTTTTATTATGAATGTCGCCAACAAAAACAAGAAACAACAGAACGAACGTGAAGCTTACTAGGGCTATACAGGCCACTAACAAAGTCAACTACACACAACTAAGGTGGCAAAACAGGCTGCCTAAGTATGATTCCCAATCAGAGACAACGATAGACAGCTGTCCCTGATTGAGAACCATTCCCGGCCAAAACATTGAAACAGAAAACATAGAAATAAAGAAACTAGAATGCCGACCCTAGTCACACCCTGACCTAACCAAAATAGAGAATATAATCCTCTATATGGCCAGGGCGTCAAAGTACCCCCCCAAAAGGTGTGGACTCCGGCCGCAAACCTGACTCTATAGGGGAGGGTCTGGGTGGGCATCTACTTCGGTGGCGGCTCCGGTGCGGGCCGTAGACCCCGCTCCACCTCTGGCTCACCCCACTTTGGTGGCGCCTCTGGTGCAGGGACCCTCACCACAGGCCCCGGACTGGGGACCCTCGCCGCAGGCCGCTGACTGGGGACCCTCGCTGCAGGCCCCAGGCTGGGGACCCTCGCTGCAGGCCCCGGACTGGGGTCCGTCGCTGGAGGCTCCGGACTGGAGACCGTCGCTGCAAGCTTTGGACTGGAGGCCGTCGCTGGAGGCTCCGGACTGGAGAGCGTCGCTGGAGGCTCCGGACTGGAGACTGTCGCTGGAGGCTCCGGACTGGAGACAGTCGCTGGAGGCTCCGGACCGCGGATCAATGCTGGAGGCTTCGTGCCATGGATCCTCACTGCAGGCTCCGGGCCATGGATCATCACTGGAGGCTTCATGCCATGAATCATCACTGGAGGCTTCGTGCCATGGATCATCACTGGGGGCTTCGTGCCATGGATCATCACTGGAGGCTTCGTGCCATGGATCATCACTGGAGGCTTCTTTGCTTGACATCATGGGGAAATCAAAAGAAATCAGCCAAGACCTCAGAAAAAATTTGTGGACCTCCACCAGTCTGGTTCATCCTTGGGAGCAATTTCCAAACGCCTGAAGGTACCAAGTTCATCTGTACAAACAACAGTACGCAAGTATAAACACCATGTGACACCGCAGCCGTCATACCGCTTAGGAAGGAGACACCTTCTGTCTCCTAGATATGAACGTACTTTGGTGTGAAAAGCGCAAATCAATTCCAGAACAACAGCAAAGGACCTTGTGAAGATGCTGGAGGAAACAGGTACAAAAGTATCTATATGTATGTAAACATTATTAAAGTGACTATGTACTACGTAGCAGGGACTCCAGACAAACATGGATTATGAAGGTCAAGCCAGCGATGTCGACTAGAGCTCAGCCTTCAACACCATAATGCCCTACAAGGTCATCACTAAGCTCAGGGGCCTGCGTCTGAATCAGTGAGTGATGGTCAGTGATGTGCACGCCGAGGAACTTTAAGCTAATGACCCTCTCCACTGCGGTTCTGTCAATCACTCTGCCAGTGCACTCACCTCCTCCCTGTAGTCTGTCTCATCGATGTTGAGACAGCCTACCCCTTGTGTCGACAGCAAACTTGATGATCGAGTTGGAGACGTGCGGTCACGCAGTCAAGGATGAACAAGGAGTACAGGAGGGGGCAGGAGCAGCGTGGTGGAGATGTTGTTTCCTACCTTCACCACTTGGGACCGGCCAGTCAGTAAGTCCAGGACCGAGTTGCACCAGGGGGGTTCAGACACAGGGCCCTGAGCTTAGTGATGACCTTGTAGGGTACTATGGTGCTGAAGGCTGAGCTCTAGTCGACGTCGCTGGCTTGAGCTTCATAATCCATGTTTGTCTGGAGTCCCTGCCACATATGTACATCTTGTGTCTGAGCCATTGAATTGCGACTCCACTTTGTCCCTGTAGTGTCATTTTTCCTCTTTGGTTGCCTTATGAAGGTTGCAGCGGGTCTGTTTGTTCATGTCCATCTTCTCAGTCACCTTGCCATGGTTAAATGCGGTGGTTTGCGCTTTCAGTTTTGCACAAATGCTGCCGTCTATTCACATTTTTGGTTTGGTTAAGTTCTAATCTTCAGTGGGAACAACATCCTCTATGCATTTCCTGATGAGCCCGTCACCGAGTCAGTGTATACAGTTGTGGCCAAAAGTTTTGAGAATGACACAAATATTAATTTTCACAATCTCTGCTGCCTCAGTGTCTTTAGATGTGTTTGTCAGATGTTACTATGGAATACTGAAGTATAATTACAAGCATTTCATAAGTGTCAAAGGCTTTTATTGACAATTACATGAAGTTGATGCAAAGAGTCAATATTTGCTGTGTTGACCCTTCTTTTTCAAGACCTCTGCAATCCGCCCTGGCATGCTGTCAATTAACTTCTGGGCCACATCCTGACTGATGGCAGCTCATTCTTGCATAATCAATGCTGGGAGTTTGTCAGAATTTGTGGGTTTTTGTTTGTCCAACCGCCTTGAGGATTGACCATAAATTCTCAATGGGATTAAGGTCTGGGGAGTTTCCTGGCCATGGACCCACAATATCGATGTTTTGTTCCCCGAGCCACTTAGTTATCACTTTTGCCTTATGGCAAGGTGCTCCATCATGCTGGAAAAGGCATTGTTCGTCACCAAACTGTTCCTGGATGGTTGGGAGAAGTTGCTCTCGGAGGATGTGTAGGTACCATTCTTTATTCATGGCTGTGTTCTTAGGCAAAATTGTGAGTGAGCCCACTCCCTTGGCTGAGAAGCAACCCCACACATGAATGGTCTCAGGATGCTTTACTGTTGGCATAACACAGGACTGATGGTAGCGCTCACCTTGTCTTCTCCGGACAATCTTTTTTACGGATGCCCCAAACAATCGGAAAGGGGATTCATCAGAGAGAATTACTTTACCCCAGTCCTCAGCAGTCCAATCTCTGCACCTTTTGCCGAATATCAGTCTGTCCCTGATGTTTTTCCTGGAGAGAAGTGGCTTCTTTGCTGCCCTTCTTGACACCAGGCCATTCTCCAAAAGTCTTCGCTTTACCCTGCGTGCAGATGCACTCACACCTGCCTGCTGCCATTCCTGAGCAAGCTCTGTACTGGTGGTGCCCTGATCCCGCAGCTGAATCAACTTTAGGAGACGGTCCTGGCGCTTGCTGGACTTTCTTGGGCGCCCTCAATCCTTCTTCACAACAATGGAACCACTCTCCTTGAAGTTCTTGATGATCCGATAAATGGTTGATTTAGGTGCAATCTTACTGGCAGCAATATCCTTGCCTGTGAAGCCCTTTTTGTGCAAAGCAATGATGATGACACGTGTTTCCTTGCCGGTAACCATGGTTGACAGAGGAAGAACAATGATTCCAAGCACCACCCTCCTTTTGAAGCTTACAGTCTGTTATTAGAACTCAATCAGCATGACAGAGTGATCTCCAGCCTTGTCAACACTCACACCTGTGTTAACGAGAGAATCACTGACATGATGTCAGCTGGTCCTTTTGTGGCAGGGCTGAAATGCAGTGGAAATGTTTTTTGGGATTCAGTTTTGGGGACTTTCCCTTCATAACATTCTGGAGTATATGCAAATTGCCATCATACAAACTGAGGCAGCAGACTTTGTGAAAAATAATATTTGTGTCATTCTCAAACCTTTTGGCCACGACTGTACATCAATATTATTCTGAGGCGGCCCAGAACGTTTTCCAGTCTGTGTGATCAAAACAATCTTGAAGCATAGATTCTGATTGGTCAGACCAACACTCGTACGTACCACGAGAGCTTCCTGTTTAAGTTTCTGCCTATATTCGGGTAGGAGCAGAATGGAGTTATGGTCTGATTTCCGGAAGGGATGGCGGGGGAAGGTCTAGAAGGCCAGCACCCCGGAGTCACCTCTTCACCTTTGGCGTTGAGACTGGTGTTTTGCGGATATTATTATTATTATTATTATTTTTATTTTTACATCTTACCCCTTTTTCTCCCCAATGTCGTGGTATCCAATTGTTTTAGTAGCTACTATCTTGTCTCATCGCTACTACTCCCGTACGGGCTCGGGAGAGACGAAGGTTGAAAGTCATGCGTGCGCATCCAACCCGGAAGCCACCCGCACCAATGTGTCGGAGGAAACACTGTGCACCTGGCAACCTTGGTTAGCGCGCACTGCGCCCAGGCCGCCACAGGAGTAGCTGGTGCGCGGTGAGACAAGGACATCCCTACCGGCCAAGCCCTCCCTAACCCAGATGATGCTAGGCCAATTGTGCATCGCCCCACGGACCTCCCGGTCGCGGCCGGTTATGACAGAGCCTGGGCGCAAACCCAGAGTCTCTGATGGCACAGCTGGTGCTGTAGTACAGCGCCCTTAACCACTGCGCCACCCGGGAGGCCTTTGCAGATACTATTTAATGAAGCTGCCAGTTGAGGAGACTTGTGAGGCGTCTGTTTCTCAAACTAGACACTCTGATGTACTTGTCCTCTTGCGCAGTTGTGCACTGGGGTCTCCCACTCCTCTTTCTATTCTGGTTATAGACCGTTTGCGCTGTTCTGTGAAGGGAGTAGTACACAGCGTTGTATGAAATATTCAGTTTCTTGCATGGAATAGCCTTCATTTCATAGAGCAAGAATAGACTGACGAGTTTCGGAAGAAAGGTCTTTGTTTCTGGCCATTTTGAGCCTGTAATCAAACCCACAAATGCTGATGCTCCAGGTACTCAACTCGTCTAAAGAAGGCCAGTTTTATTGCTTCTTTAATCAGCACAGTTTTCAGCTGTGCTAACATAATTGCAAAAGGGTTTTCTAATGATCAATTAGCCTTTTAAAATTATAAACTTGGATTAGCTAACACAACGTGCCATTGGAACACAGGAGTGATGGTTGCTGATAATGGGCCTCATGTATATTTATATATATATATACATATACGACAAAACACACATCACGACAAGACAACACTACACTAAGAGAGACCTAGGACAGCAAGGCAGCAACACATGACAACACAGCATGGTAGCAACACAACATGACAACAACATGGTAGCAACATATGGCAGCATCACAACATGGTACAAACATTACTGGGCACAGACAACAGCACAAAGGGCAGGAAGGTAGAGACAACAATACATCACGCAAATTAGCCACGTCTGTCAGTAAGAGTGTCCATGATTGAGTCTTTGAGTGTTTATTGAGCTCGTTCCAGTCGCTATCTGCAGTGAACTGAAAAGACGAGCAACCCAGGGATGTGTGTGCTTGGTAAAGAACATCTAGCCACTAGAGAGCACCCTTACCTGCCGATCTATAAAGTACATCTGCGTAATCTAGCATGGGTAGGATGGTCATCTGAATCAGGGTTAGTTTTGGCAGCAGGGGTGAAAGAGGAGCGATTATGATAGAGGAAACCAAGTCTATATTTATGGATGGCAGCCTGTTCAGAATGTCGCTCAACAGTTGAGGGATACTGATACATTGCTTGTAAATGACGTGGATTTTGTGGTGTTTATTACGCTGCTCAAACAAACAAGAAGTTGTAGAGGGGACATAATTGTAGGTGCGGCTGAAAGGTTGTTGGGTCTGCAGGAATTAACAGCTGAAGCATTGTAGAGAAAACTGAATGAAGATGTTTCCCCCACATAAAAAAAAACATCCCCCTGTCAGTGTATATTTTTATTTATTTGTTAAACTTTGTTTGATATTATTTACTACCCATACAGTAGGTGGTTTATTGCACGTAAAATGTGTGTCAACGTCATTAAACTATAGAATAAGAGAACATTGTCAAAGTGTTTTATTTATTTTTATAACCCAAGATAAACCACAACCTGTCATTTACAATGGGCGCAAATGAATCATACTGGTCAAAACAATCAAAGAGGCGGGCAGAGCCATGCACGACCTAGCGACATCTTATTGGCGCGATCTAGCATATATTTGCATTTGCCATTAGGGAACGCCTATTTTGAAGTGAACTCAACTTGCCCTTGCACTCCTAAACGACGCCATTTAAAAAAAAAAACAATTTTGGCAAAGGGTAAAGTCTACAAAACTTTGTCCACTGTTCATAACATATTTTAGTTTTGGGAAGAGAAACTCTATTGAGCTCAAATGTGTCATCGATGAGAAAATGTGCAGAATGTTGGCCAAAATCCATCTCGATCTATCTTCTCCCACTGGGCTTCCTCATCCCCATTTGTGGTTGTGAGTGGAAATACCAACCGGATGCTTCAGATTTATACATCCTGTGAAACATCTGGCTCATTGTTCTGTGATTTTGTTTACCACGTACCCGCCGCTAAGCATCTTGGGAAGAAGAAGGTGCTTGAAGACCAACAACCATTTTTCATGTGAAATGTGCAAGTACTTGAATTGTTTGCAAAACCTATTTAGCAAACAGATTATCATCGGGAATCTCCTACATTTTTTTAAATTGTGAGTTAATATGCTTCTGTACTGTTGTGTTACTGTTTGTTCTTGAGCTAACTAGATGGTTCGTTTTAAATCGTAACGTTAGGTCATTAGCTAGCTAGCTAACGTTAGCCATAACGTAACTTTAGCAATGATAGAGTACTGTCTTATGAGTCACCATATAGCTTCTGCTTCTAGCAGACATGCCAAATAGCTAGTTAAGTTCGCTGACGTGAAAGTAATAAAAATGTTCTCTCTCTTCCCCCCCCCCCCCAATCTTTGATAGTCGTGACAACCATTGAAATGGGAGCTGATAAGCGGTGAGTAACAAATTGACATAACAATATAACGTTAGTGAACTGCACTGAGTTCGGAACACAATCGTTACATTATAGGAAAAATCCACCCAAAACCACGCATTCCTATTTACAGTGTTACATAACACTGTATATATATATATATATATATATATATATTAATGTTTCGTTTTTTTTCATTTATAATAAGGTTGGTAACAACATGTGGTTGAGAGCTTTGGGCCATTAATTGAAAGGTCGCTATTTCGAATCCCCGGGCTAACTAGGTGAAACGTCTGTCGTACCCTTGAGCAAGGCACTTAAAAGCGACTTACGCTTTTGAACCTTAACAAGGCGACACTCCATCTTTAACCCCCTCCTCCACATTTACTGGATTGGTTGAGAAGTGCAGAGGAGAATCTACCCTGACAGTTTTTTTTCCCTCGTCAAGACCAAATATGTAGGGGGATCTACGTTCAGGTTTTCCTTTGACGCCTACTTTGTTTGGTTAGTGTAAAAAAGCGTTTTGGTAGGGTCTGTATCTTCTGGCAAGTAGCTCGCTAACTAGCTATAACATTTATAACACTATGTATTGCTTACATTACCATTCCACCTTTACTAGCACTACAGAGTAAACAACTCTCCCTCCTTAAACGCAATGAAAGACATCTGGTAGGGATGTGCATCTTACCCTTTCAACATGAATTGATCCATATCTAGATGGCCACATGGGCTCCGATACACTATATGTTTTTGTTTAAAAGGATTCAGTGCGATTGTTTGATTAGAGAAATGAATCGATGCAATTTGGTGCGATATGATTTGGTGCCCCAACATTTGTTGCATAAACACATTCATTTTCCATTCTAAATTAAAATCTGATGCTGATGGAGTTCATGAGTTGGGCCTCTGAGCTGACTTCTGTGCATGTGTGTAAATGATGTCTTATCAGTGGTGTAAAATAATTCAGTAAAAATACTTTAAAGTACTACTTAAGCTGTTTTTTTGGGGTATCTGTACTATACTATTTATATTTGACTACTTTTACTTGACTACATTCCTAAAGAAAATAATGACCTTTTTACATACATTTCCCTGACACCCAAAAGTACTTGTTACACTTTGAATGCTTAGCAGGACAGGAAAATGCTCCTATTCACGCACTTGTCGAGAACATCCTTGGTATCTCTAATGCCTTTATACTGCCGGACTCACTAAACACACATGCTTCATTTGTAAATTAGTGTTGGAGTGTGCCCCAGGCTATCTGTAAAAATGGTGGCATCTGGTTTGCTTAATATAAGGAATTTTCAATTATTTATACATTTACTTTTGATACTTAAGTATCTTTAAAACCAAATACTTTTAGACATTCAAGTAGTATTTTACTGGGTGACTTTCACTTGAGTATTTCTTTTAAAATTAAGCTATCTTTTGCCCAAGTATGACAACTGGGTTGTTTTTCAACCACTGACATCTATGGTGTATGTAGGCACCTGAGCTGAGCGATAAGATAAACTGGGCATCTACCCCACCCTCCCCCCGCGCACACACACACACACTTTTCATCTGAAATCACCATCACCCACTAATACATTTTTTTTCAGATTAAAAGTGTTAGTAATGTATCAATATTTATCTTTAAAAATAGCTATGACATCACCAATGAATATGTAGCACAACTTTGGATTTCACTCCGGTCTCATAATTGAATTGTTTCGACCGTTTGGAAGTTTTGCGTGTAGCAAAAGTGATTTCAGTCCTCTTTATGAAATGATCAACTTTACCCTATCTAAAAAAGGACCATATATACTGAATGTTTAAAGCAAAAGTATTGCTCATGGTGGTCCTCCAATAATCGGTATCGGTGTTGAAAAATCATAATCGGTCGATATCTAATCCTAACATTGTGCAAGCAGCCATTTGACAAACATTTGAATGCAAGAATAGGCCTACCTCCCCTTGGCTAGTGCGCACAGCGCGCAGTTTGACTAGGCTACTGATACAGCCTGGGTTTGTTCGGCATCCAAAATTACTTGTAGATCAACGATTGTCAACATAATGACATGCTCAGTTCAACACTGAAGATGAGGTGTTTTCGGAAGGTAGAAAGTAAGTCATTTTTGGAGAATAAAAAAATGCTAGTGAACTGGCGATTTGTAACATTTTAATCGATTTTCTGACCGATGCCTGCTACATTTGGATCTGTTTTGGGTCCTGCGGACTGATGCACTCATTTCTTAATCATTTGAACCGGGGACCAATGCATATCGGTGACTCTTTACATCCCTAGCATCTGGCAGAAGTAAATTCATCCATAAATACGAATGAATTTGATGTAATGGTCAAGCCCATTCAAAACACCAGGGACATGAACACTGAAGTATGATGTAGGAATGTGTGACTTGCACAGGATATAAACTGGTTAGGGCGTTAGGCAGAGTTTCAGTGGCATTCACAGTATAAGGAAGCAGAGTGGCTTGCAAGATAACACAGACTAAATCCCACACAACAATGCAATAGTAGATTTGTTTCTGCTTGAAAAAAACATAATTGTAAGGGTTATGTTAAAATTGTAAATCATAGTACTTACTTGGAGGTTATCTTGAGCCATGTAATTACATTGGAAACCATTTTGTTATTCCTTGTGTGTCAAAATTAGGTCTGCGTTTGACTGTCTCTGCCTGTGTGCGCACAGGGTGAGTCGCACAGAGCGTAGTGGCAGATACGGCGGCAACAATCAGGGCCGGGGTGAGAGGCGAGAGCGAGGAGACCAGGAACGAGAGCACGTCACGCGACGCTGGGGTGAAGAGAGACGCATCGAACGCTACGATGGAGGGGAACACCGGGGGAACAGAGCCAGTCCAGAGGTATGTGCTCCTAGTCACTGGGCGTCTGACATGACTTGGCAAGGGAGTGCAGCCAAAACCAATCTTGTTGACGACTAGGAGAATACACTGATCCACGCTGTTTTATCCGCGCCAGCAGAGAGACAGGAAACGGCGGAACAACGATGGAGCTGAAGAAGGCTACCACTCTGATGGAGACTACCCGGAGCAGGACTACAGGGGGGAGCCAGGGGAGGAGAAGGAGAGTAAAACCATCATGCTCCGGGGCCTGTCTCTTCACGTCACAGAGGGAGACGTAAGTTTCTCTCTCTCTCTGCTTTAGACCCACCACCGGGTCAGTAATGTGGTTTGTGCAAAGAAGAGTAGACTATACAGTGAAACTAAAGGAGACGTTAGCAACTGTATAATGTCAACTGAAGCGCGTTGCGGAACTGAGGGCGACGGATTTAAATGTTCTTGTGCCTTCCAGATCCGAGCTGCCCTGGACCAGCTGGAGGGACCCCAGCCAATAGATGTCCGGTTGATGAAGAAGAGGACAGGTGAGACCCAGGCGTTCCACGGAGTCCCTCCTTTCCCCCGCCATCTTTGACCACAGGGCCAATCTGCTTCAATTGGCTTCAGTTTTGCCATAGCAACATAAAAAAAAAATCTGAAATCGTTATGAATTAATGTCAAAAGCGAAGAAACAATCTTTTACGTTCTGTTTAGATATGGAGTGAAAAGGTAAGTAAGAGCATCAGCCAGTCAAGCGCTGTTTCAAATGAAAGAATAAAATAATGCATATAGGCACACTGAGGGTGCACGTTCCAGTGTCATCCTGCAGGATTTCTTGCTATGGCAAAACCCAAAATGAAGGGCCCACTGTTTGCCATATTGGGTCCTGAAGCAGTTTGTGACAGAGTTTGAATGTTGTGCCCATGGACTCTGACTAACACTCCTCCCGTCTATATTTGAATGCTGTCTCTAGGTATAAGCAGAGGTTTCGCCTTCGTGGAGTTTTATCACTTGCAAGATGCTACCCGATGGATGGAGACCAATCAGGTTGCTTCACAATCGCCAAGTCTAGTTTTTACCTTGGAGATCTGGGAGAGAAAAAAAAAAGAGAACCAAATGGCAACCAAAGTGAACTGAATAAGAACAAAAAATGATTTGAAGGAAATGTGGATTTAAGTTGGAATTTAGTTGGAGAATACTATATTGTAATCTTAATATGGTATCCATAAAGACTGCATGGTTTTAGGGGTTTATTTAACCTTTCACTGATAATTATTTAATCTCACCACCCCTCCCCCCATATTTTCAGGGTGTAAGACTAAGGTTTTAAGACGTTCGACGTCAATAGAATTGAGCCATGTAGCCTAATTTAACGGAAACTTACCTTAAAACACTTTGAGATTATAGTACCTTGCAATCTGACTGGTAAGATAACTCAGGAAGACATTTTTCTGATAAAAGATAGTCATAGGCCATCGGGGAAAATAAGGAATTCTGGCTCCTAGCCTACTGTCCTCCAAATTTGAGCACTTACTTGTCAGTTGATGTTTTTTTTTCTTTTTAGTGATTGATTCATGCTGTACTTCTTAGCAAATTTAATTTGTCTGTTGGAAGCACATCCCTGGTTCTAGGGAAGCCGATCAAAGTATCTCTATCATGTTAGCATACACTCTGCTCCGGCTCAGTCTGGACACTCGGGTCCCAAACACCTTAAGAACCCTCTGTACACAAGCTCACATACACATCCTTCCGTCTGTCTTTGACACAAGCGCCAACCGGGGGTCCCTTTCCCCCTTCCCTCCTTGCCAACACTGCTTGTATTTTGGGTGCAGCTAGAGTGAGACCTGCACCAGCCAAGAAACCTTGAAATGACCAACATTTTGTCCCCCCTCTTACAGAAACTCCTGGTCATCCAAGGCAAGAGTGTGGCCATGCACTACAGCAACCCCCGGCACAAGTTTGAAGACTGGCTCTGCAACACTGTAAGTTTCTCCTGTGGCTTGACTCCATATCCCACCCTGCCTACACTGTTTCCCCCTTCCACTCCTATCTGAAATTCTGTAGTGACAATGTTAGGCAATCAATTGTTATCTTATAGTCCAGAATGAGCTCCTGCCAAATGACTTTGAGCACATTGTTAGGTGTAGGAATGCCTGATTGCATTAGTTGCCAGTGTGAGCGTTTGGCTCAGGTAAGCACCCGTTGCTGCACTGCTTTTAGTTTGCTATTCATCTGAGGCAGCGGTGTCCTGGACCTAAGTAGCTGTATTTTCAATAAAAAATGTGACCGGTTGCTTGCAGTGCGGCCTGTACAATTTCCGGAGGAGGCTGAAGTGCTTCAGGTGCGGAGCATCCAAAGCTGGTAAGTAGTTCCTGAATCAGGAAGCCACTGCTTGCACCCATCTGGATGGCCTGAGACAATGCCATGGGACTACGCACAGGTGCAGGCGCAATAGAGAATACAAATACAGGGCTCTACAGTGCGACCATTCTACTCTCATATGTGCCAAAATATTTTGAAACGCGACCTGGAATTTAAAAAAATATATTTGTCATTGTGCTACTAAATTTCTTTGCGTGCGCCTACATTTTTTAACTTAGAGCACATGTGCTCCTTGTAAAAAAAAAAAAATGTCCACGTAGAGCCCTGACTAATCATATTTCTTAGTATTGTGAACAAACCAGATTTGGCTGAAAACGTATGTGAGAATTGACAGGTGGAATAGCGAGGATGTCAAATCCCTGTGGAGCAGGAACATTTTCTAACTCATGTCCTGGCTTCTTTCATGGGTACTGAGGGTGAGGCGACGCTAATGCCCTCTCATTCTTCCTGCTTTTCCCAACAGAGTGTGAAACCAACACCACTGGAGTCCGAGAGACCCAGCAGAGCGGAGACTACTACGGCGACAGTGAGTACCCCTCCGCCGTCATGAAAATAAGTCCTGTCAGATGACCTGAGGGGGGTCTGAGAGCCAATGGGATAATTTATACTGAATGTGTGTGTCCTCTCCAGCGATCATCCTTAGGAACATCGCCCCCCTTACCACTGTGGAGGCCATAATGACTGCCCTGGCCCCCTACGCCAACCTGTCAACCAGCAACATCCGTCTCATCAAGGACAAACAGACGGGCCAGAACAGAGGCTTCACCTTCGTACAGCTTTCCTCCCCTCTGGTATGCCAGCCTTTCAGCAGAGCTCTCAACATTTAAAAAAAATAAATGTTTTTGAGTTTCTTTACAGAGCGACCTCTGTCTCTTCAGTGACTTTCCCCTTTTTTGATTGTTAATGGTCAACTGGTGCTTCTCATCCTTGGCTTGATTTAGTGGAGTCTGTATGAACTTTTCTCTGTAAGTGAAATGAGTGTGTTTAGGCTTAAGTGCTTTGTTGTTTCTGCATCACAGGAGGCTTCTCAGCTCCTAACTATCTTACAAGGACTGCAGCCCCCTCTCAAGCTGGATGGGAAGACCATCGGTGTGGACTATGCCAAGAGTGCCAGGAAGTGAGTGTCCCGTCACAGCGTTGTCCGTGGTTAGGTTTAAGAGGTGTTAGGGTTATAGTGTTCTCAGCATAATTCCAGTGGAGGATGTCCTCAAGAGGGCATAGGGATGGAGATGTCTCCCTAATCTCTACTCTCCTTGGTCTCTTCAGGGATCTCTTGCTCCCTGACTGTAACCGGATCAGTGCCTTCTCTGTGGCCAGCACAGCCATCGCTGCTGCCCAGTGGTCCTCCAGCCAGGTAAACGCACACAAACCCACATCTCCTCACAGTCACCGGTGACGTTTTGTTTTCCCGATGCACCTTCTAACCGTCAGTGTGTTCCTTCCAAGCCACAGCAGGGTGCTGAAGGACAGCTGTCGGAGTACAGCTACCTAGAGGAGGGCTACGTTCCCTACACACAGGTACGGTGATGGTTACCCCAGTCTGTAAATACCTGGGATGCATTGCAGACGCTGCCGCTTCAATGTGTGTGACTGACTGTGCCCTGCTGTGTCGATAGGACTACCAGGCCTACTACCAGCAGGCAGCAGGAGACCTCTCCCAGGGGAACGGAATACTGGGAGGTGAGAGGCAATGTTTGCATTCAGTGTCCATGCCTTTTTTTTAACAGCCTTCTGGTTTGAGGAGAACACTTGTAATTAAGCCTGGGTGTCTTTTCACAGCGGCCCCAGCTGCTACAGGAGTGGTGATCTCACAGGTTGCACAGGTCTACCAACCCCGCCTAATCAGTCACACTGCCACACAGGTGAGTCTTTGTCTTTTAACCTATGGGACTGGCAATACACACACTGTCGCCTTTACTGCACCACGGACAGTATGCTTGCCCTAAAGATTCCCCACAATGGCCAATTGTCTCTGCAGGCACTGCAATTGGCCCAGCAACTGGAAGCAAAACAGACCGGAGTTCACTCTGCAGCTGCAACCATTACAGCGCCGGTTTCCACAGCAACAGCGACACTCTCTGGACTGGCCACAGACACTGGTAGGAGCCTCCCTCTCCTGACTAACTGGCTCTGCAAGTTCCAGTGCAGAATGAAACATAAAAACTTAATGGAACGTTTTTAGATGTAAAATGATCTACTCTATTCAAGCCAGGTTTTTGATTGTTTGTAATCTTCCATGCTCTTGTCTTCATCCCCAGCTGTTCCCGACACCTCCACCTACCATTATGACGAGTCCTCGGGCTACTACTTCGACCCTGAAACTGGCCTCTACTACGACCCAAATACCCATGTAAGTACCCACACACCGGTCAATGTTTTCTGTTGCCATTTTGAATGGTTCCACCGTGCCTCATGAGTTGACTGAAAGGGGTATGTGTTTTTGACAGTTACCTTCTCTCCTCCAGTACTACTATAATTCCCAAACACAGCAGTACCTGTACTGGGACAGCGAGAAGCAGACGTACGTCCCTGCCTCAGCCGCCGACCAAACTGAGCAGACGGCAAACGCAGCAGCAGCTAGCAAAGAGGCTAAGGAATCCAAGGAGAGGAAACAAGAGAAGCCCAAGAGCAAGACGGCTCAACAGGTACGCAGAGGAGACCGGGTTTGCTTCAGATGTCAAGGCGGTACAGCTGTATATGAGAAAAGGGGCGGGGGGGGCGTTGCAGTCTCTACATTCTGTTGGTATCAGGACAATGTCATGAAACTCTTGTTGCTGTCAAGGGGTGTTGTATTAAAGTGTGTGTAGTTTGACTGAGTTGTCATGCTCTTTCCAGATTGCTAAGGACATGGAGCGCTGGGCGAAGAGTCTGAACAAGCAGAAGGAGAACTTCAAAAGCAGCTTCCAGCCCGTCAGCCAGGAGGAGAGGAAAGAGGCCGCGGCCGCCGACGCAGGCTTCACACTCTTCGAGAAGAAGGTAGCCATTTTAGGTCTATCCATGATGGCTGGAATCCTATAGAGCAGTGTTTCCCAAACTCTGTCCTCGGGACCCCAAGGGGTGCACATTTTTGCCCTAGCATTGCACAGCTGATTCACATAATCAAGTAATCATCAGGCTGTGTAGTGATAGGGCAAAAACCAAAAACGTGCACCCCTTGGGGTCCCAAGGACTTGAGTTCAGGGAAACGCTGATTTAGAGGACTCATCCAGTGCCACTTTTGACTTGATGGCGTCAGATTGACGAGGTGACTTGATGGCAGTGACTAGTGTTGTGACTTTGCAGCAGGCTGGAAGCTTGGAAATGCTCATGTCAGAAGCAGTGCAGCGCCCAGAGGAGCAGGCCCCAACCAACTCAGCCAAGGTAAGCTATTGATACTAGACTCAAATGTAAGCTCTGAAATGACATCATACATTTTTACCTTCCAGTCTTGTATGGTACCTACTTGGTTGGATGGTAAACTATCTGGTTGTGTCCTTCCACAGGTTGGTCTGGTGGCAGCCTACAGTGGGGACAGTGACCCAGAGGAGGGGGGTGCAGCAGAGCCGGAGCGCGATGGTGGTGAGCAGGGCCAGGATCAGCTGACAGACTGGAAGAAGATGGCCTGCCTGCTGTGTAGGAGACAGTTCCCCAATAAGGACGGCCTGGTGCGCCACCAGCAGCTCTCTGACCTTCACAAGGTGCTGATCCCTGACGCCCAGGAAGAACCCCACTTTAGTCTATTCACTAAACTGTTATGAAAATGAACATCTATTATGTGAACCTTGGAGCTTGTTTTATGTATGAATTCAGTGTGACGGGGTCTTAATCTTTACTTGTCGTCTTTCCCCAGCAAAACCTGGAGGTCCACCGCAGATCTAAGCTGAGTGAGGCTGAGCTGGAAGAGCTGGAGAGGAAAGAGACCGAGGTGAGACTCGGACATAAAGACTGTTGGTCTAATGTTACTGATTGACTTTTGGTTAATAGAAACCCTGTTGTCAGGTTTGTTTCTACATTAATTTCCTATTTCCCTCCCTGTGAACAGATGAAGTACAGAGACCGGGCTGCAGAGAGGAGAGAGAAATACGGCATCCCTGAACCCCCAGCACCCAAAAAGAAGAAATTCACAGCACAGCCAGCACCAGTCGTGTAAGCTGCTACTACATTTACATTTAAGTCATTTAGCAGACGCTCTTATCCAGAGCGACTTACAAATTGGTGCATTCACCTTATGACATCCAGTGGAGCAGCCACTTCACAATAGTGCATCTAAATCTTTTAAGGGGGGGGGGGGGGGGTGAGAAGGATTACTTTATCCTATCCTAGGTATTCCTTAAAGAGGTGGGGTTTCAGGTGTCTCCGGAAGGTGGTGATTGACTCCGCTGTCCTGGCGTCGTGAGGGAGTTTGTTCCACCATTGGGGGGCCAGAGCAGGAGGTACTGAGGTGCCGTTCCCCTCACAGCTCCGTAGGCAAGCACCATGGTCTTGTAGCGGATGCGAGCTTCAACTGGAAGCCAGTGGAGAGAGCGGAGGAGCGGGGTGACGTGAGAGAACTTGGGAAGGTTGAACACCAGACGGGCTGCGGCGTTCTGGATGAGTTGTAGGGGTTTAATGGCACAGGCAGGGAGCCCAGCTAACAGCGAGTTGCAGTAATCCAGACGGGAGATGACAAGTGCCTGGATTAGGACCTGCGCCGCTTCCTGTGTGAGGCAGGGTCGTACTCTGCGGATGTTGTAGAGCATGAACCTACAGGAACGGGCCACCGCCTTGATGTTATTTGAGAACGACAGGGTGTTGTCCAGGATCACGCCAAGGTTCTTAGCGCTCTGGGAGGAGGACACAATGGAGTTGTCAACCGTGATGGCGAGATCATGGAACGGGCAGTCCTTCCCCGGGAGGAAGAGCAGCTCCGTCTTGCCGAGGTTCAGCTTGAGGTGATGATCCGTCATCCACACTGATATGTCTGCCAGACATGCAGAGATGCGATTCGCCACCTGGTCGTCAGAAGGGGGAAAGGAGAAGATTAATTGTGTGTCGTCTGCATAGCAATGATAGGAGAGACCATGTGAGGTTATGACAGAGCCAAGTGACTTGGTGTATAGCGAGAATAGGAGAGGGCCTAGAACAGAGCCCTGGGGACACCAGTGGTGAGAGCACGTGGTGAGGAGACAGATTCTCGCCACGCCACCTGGTAGGAGCGACCTGTCAGGTAGGACGCAATCCAAGCGTGGGCCGCGCCGGGAGATGCCCAACTCGGAGAGGGTGGAGAGGAGGATCTGATGGTTCACAGTATCGAAGGCAGCCGATAGGTCTAGAAGGATGAGAGCAGAGGAGAGAGAGTTAGCTTTAGCAGTGCGGAGCGCCTCCGTGATACAGAGAAGAGCAGTCTCAGTTGAATGACTAGTCTTGAAACCTGACTGATTTGGATCAAGAAGGTCATTCTGAGAGAGATAGCGGGAGAGCTGGCCAAGGATGGCACGTTCAAGAGTTTTGGAGAGAAAAGAAAGAAGGGATACTGGTCTGTAGTTGTTGACATCGGAGCGATCGAGTGTAGGTTTTTTCAGAAGGGGTGCAACTCTCGCTCTCTTGAAGACGGAAGGGACGTAGCCAGCGGTCAGGGATGAGTTGATGAGCGAGGTGAGGTAAGGGAGAAGGTCTCCGGAAATGGTCTGGAGAAGAGAGGAGGGAATAGGGTCAAGCGGGCAGGTTGTTGGGCGGCCGGCCGTCACAAGACGCGAGATTTCATCTGGAGAGAGAGGGGAGAAAGAGGTCAGAGCACAGGGTAGGGCAGTGTGAGCAGAACCAGCGGTGTCATTTGACTTAGCAAACGAGGATCGGATGTCGTCGACCTTCTTTTCAAAATGGTTGACGAAGTCATCTGAGGAGGGGGGGGAGGGGGATTCAGGAGGGAGGAGAAGGTGGCAAAGAGCTTCCTAGGGTTAGAGGCAGATGCTTGGACTTTAGAGTGGTAGAAAGTGGCTTTAGCAGCAGCGACAGAAGAGGAAAATGTAGAGAGGAGGGAGTGAAAGGATGCCAGGTCCGCAGGGAGGCGAGTTTTCCTCCATTTCCGCTCGGCTGCCCGGAGCCCTGTTCTGTGAGCTCGCAATGAGTCGTCGAGCCACGGAGCGGGAGGGGAGGACCGAGCCGGCCTGGAGGATAGGGGACATAGAGAGTCAAAGGATGCAGAAAGGGAGGAGAGGAGGGTTGAGGAGGCAGAATCAGGAGATAGGTTTGAGCAGAGGGAAGAGATGATAGGATGGAAGAGGAGAGAGTAGCGGGGGAGAGAGAGCGAAGGTTGGGACGGCGCGATACCATCCGAGTAGGGGCAGTGTGGGAAGTGTTGGATGAGAGCGAGAGGGAAAAGGATACAAGGTAGTGGTCGGAGACTTGGAGGGGAGTTGCAATGAGGTTAGTGGAAGAACAGCATCTAGTAAAGATGAGGTCGAGCGTATTGCCTGCCTTGTGAGTAGGGGGGGAAGGTGAGAGGGAGAGGTCAAAAGAGGAGAGGAGTGGAAAGAAGGAGGCAGAGAGGAATGAGTCAAAGGTAGACGTGGGGAGGTTAAAGTCGCCCAGAACTGTGAGAGGTGAGCCGTCCTCAGGAAAGGAGCTTATCAAGGCATCAAGCTCATTGATGAACTCTCCGAGGGAACCTGGAGGGCGATAAATGATAAGGATGTTAAGCTTGAAAGGGCTGGTAACTGTGACAGCATGGAATTCAAAGGAGGCGATAGACAGATGGGTAAGGGGAGAAATCATGCTTACTCTTATTATCATTGTTATCCAATCATTTGTATATATTTTATTGTGTACGAATTTTAAGATGGGCACATTCTTTCCCCACCCCCCTTTTTTTGCTGTGGCAATAGTATTTTGTCGGCATGTTATAAATGTACACTGATTTTCTGTGACGTGAGATTGTAACAATGATTGTGTTGTCATTTCCCACTTCTCCTCTGCAGTAACTATGAGCAACCCACCAAAGACGGTCTGAACAGTGACAACATTGGGAACAAGATGCTGCAGGCCATGGGATGGCAGGAAGGCAGAGGTCTGGGCCGCAACCAGCAGGGCATCACTGCACCTATTGAGGTGAATCTCATCCAGTTAAAATAATTGAATAGTGCTGCTTCAACCCAAAGGCAAAACCTGTGAAGATATCTTTCATATACAACGAAGTCTGTTACATTTTCTCGTTTAAGTGCAGAACCGCGTTGTAGTGGTAACACTCTAATATGGTAACACTTCACATATGCACCGGAGACCAGGGTTCAGTTTTTGGGTACACTCTAACCACTTTCTCCCTCTTGACTGTCTCCCCACCTAATTATTTATTTATTTATATATTTAATTTCGTTCTATTTATTTATGATATATATATATATATATATATTTTTTTTAAATATGCCAGTGTTGAACGGCTTTACTTATCTCAGACCTGCTGTCACCTCCCTACAGGCCCAGCTGAGGGCGAAGGGAGCTGGTCTGGGAACCAAAGGCAGCAGCTACGGCCTGTCTGCCTCAGACACTTACAAAGACGCTGTCCGCAAAGCCATGTTTGCCCGCTTCACTGAAATGGAGTGATTTGCCAAATATACCTGCCTCCCAAGAACAACCATATCCTACTGACCTGGTGCTTTGTTCCCTGGGTTTCTGTGTGGGAGAAATCACCGTCCCCGGGCATCTTAACATCTCTCCCTACATTCATCCATAAACGGACACCTTGAGATAAAGGGATTGTAATGGCAGCATGGGGAAGTTGCAGAGATTACATGCTTTATTAAGGGGGATTGGAGGGAGGGCCTTCCTTTGCTAAAAGATTTGCGTTTCTTTGGATGAATTTCTGAGTGCCGTCACGTTGTCATCCGTCTGCTAGAGAATAGGAAAACGTAGAAAGGACTTGTCTATTGGAGAAATGTGAAACTATGAATTATGTAGGTTATGATTTGTATATATTGTATTGTGTAAGAATTTGAAGATGGGCACATTCTTTCCCCACCCCCCCTTTTTGCTGTGGCAATAGTATTTTGTCGGCATGTTATAAATGTACAGTTTGTATGGTATGCGTTCTCATTTTGTACAGAAAATATTAAATGAGATTGATCAACCAATTCATGTGGACTTCATTGTGAATGCTGAGCATAATTCCATGACTTGTACAATCTCTAGGTTAACAAGCTGTTCAATTGCAGACTTTGCTTTAGCTCGCCCTCATACCAAACTTGGGTGTCGGTCAGTAATAAAATAACATTGAGAAACTCAGGCATTTGTTTATAGTTTGTGGGCTCTTCAGTCTACCATCATCTTGGGTCGAACATCTGAAGCAAGGCCCCTTCATTTGATTTCAACCTAAAAATAAATGTTTTGCAGATACAGTCGACCCCTCTCCCTGAGTTTCCTCCCACAGGCATGGCCATTCTACCAGAATTAAGATGTAGAGTACTGCAGACTACCCCTTTGCCATTAGGACCTCCCTGTTGTCTCACTGTATGAGGTAAGCGACCTGGTGGAGCTAATTTACTATGTTTAGCATTGTTGAAAGGATGTTTCATTACAGCTCCCTTTTATTCTTCTGGATCTGACTAGATAGTTGTCTTTGCTTATATCACTTGCTGTCCAATGGACTGGCTAGTGTTGCGCTGTAGTTTGAGTCTGGTTCCAAAGACTCAAGAGGTCCCATTCTTCACACAGCTGGAACAAGAGCACTGACAAGTGGTAGTCGTTTCGATCGAAGGCAACATTGAATTAATTACGAACTGTGCTCTATTGTAATCCTTTTTTTGACCGTCGGAATCATCTTCTAAATAAGAGAACCATGTCTCCTTGTATGCAAAATAATATAACCATTTTGGAAAAGTTGTCTGACAACTGTCTTACAGTAGTGATCTATATTGGTAGCGTTCCATAGCGGTCTCACGTTTTCTAATAGTTTGCAGATTTGCTTAATGAAGTTGTCATTAGTTGAAGCACATAGAACTGGTTCAGTTACTGATAAACTAAAGCCAAGTCACAATGCACTATTAGAAACATGCAAGGAGCTGCTGGGGATGCTATTTAATATTAAAAATGTTTTAAAATGTTAAAACATTTTTGCAAGGAGCTGTAATACCATTGACAGCTGTTACAAATAACCATCCCAAAATAAGGAAGTGGGAGCTTAAGGTTCAGGGTCCCCCACACGATCTCCTCCTCTTCAGCCCACTACTTTGGTGTGCAGGACCCACAAAAGCAAACAAACATAAATTTCCCCCAAAAATTACAAAAAGACAAGCAGGATTTACGTTAAAATGCATGCATACATACTAAAAACAACTAGATTTGTCATATGACTGGCGATCAGGAGCACCTTTCCCTGTATATTAAAATCTGGCCCATACCTCTTAACACGAGTTACTTGGTCCCACTTATCAGTAAAATCTTGAGACCTCTTACTTTCTTTTGCAGTCAATCCTAGTGTGTAATAGTGTTTGACAGTTATTTTGAAAGAATCCAGTACTAACACATTTGTTTTCTGAGTAAAAAAATAAATAAATCTAACCTTCCCCAGCAGAATCAAGAGATTGTATATCGTGTTGCATCTGTCCCTTAGTCACCCAATACAACCTTATGTAGAGATAATAAAATTGTGTAAAACAGGGAGTAAACACGTACAATACCAGAATGTGTAACATCCTCCACTTCCACATGACGACAATAGCACGAAGGGGATTCTTCGATAATCCATATTTGCAACATCTTGTTAGTAGCCAGAAATGTGGACAATATCTTCAACTGAAACGTTTGGATAGTGGAGTCTGTTTTTTATAAATCAAACTAAACTAAATCCCTTTGCAAGGGATGGGAGTATCAAACTGCTATAAGAGTGGAATCTGTTTGGGATGGCAGACAATTTATTTTCCAAAATGAAAATTGTACATGTCTATTGATTTTTCTCTAGTTAACCATCTGTGAGATTTAATGAGGTCTAAAAATAAAATAAAAAAGTTTATTTTATTTCCCATAACTTTTTCTTCCCTTCTGTTAGAATTTCTGCAAGTAACTGATTAATTATGATTTGTACATAGTGTACAAAACATTAGGAACACCTGCTCTTTCCATGACAGACTAACCAGGTGAAAGCTATGATCCCTTATTGATGTCACTTTTAAAAACTTCTCAAATCAGTGTAGATGAAGGGGAAGAGACTGGTTAAAGAAGGATTTTTAATTGCGACATGGATTGTGTGTGCCATTCAGAGGGGGAATGGGCAAGACAAAAGATTGAAGTGCCTTTGAATGGGGTGTGGTCGTCGGTGCCAGGTGCACCGGTTTGAGTGTCAACTGCAACGCTGCTGGGTTTTTCACACTCAACAGTTTCCTGTGTATATCAAGAATGTCCATCACCCAAAGGACATCCAGCAAACTTGACACAATTGTAGGAAGCATTGGAGTTAACATTGGCCAGAATCCCTGTGGAATGCTTTTGACGCCTTGTAATGTCCACGTCCTGACGAATTGAGTTTGTTCTGAGAGCAAAAGATGTGCAACTCAATATTAGGAAGGTGTTCCTAATGTTTTGTACACTATGTGTAGTATCCCCATGCATTGTGTGTTTTAAATCAAATAAAATTACCATAACTATCAATGATTTAAAAAACAAAAATATAAGATTCCCTTTTCCAGAAACACTTATCAGTATATTTGAATTCAACCACATGATTAGGCTCTGAATTTCTGTTATTCTTTCTGGGGGATGGCTGTGGTTTTCGACAGGTCGTTCCAGGTGTGTTATTAGGGAGAGAGATGGGGTGGGGGTCAAGATGGACAAAGCTTGAAAGAGGAGTTTACAGGTCAGATGCTGCACCTATCCCTCAGCAGACTGAGATTTTCTCTTATATCAAAGTAACCCAGTAAATAATCTGATCTGTTTCAAATCATTGGCTCTCAATAATGTAGGTGGGGATTTCAACTTTGTTGGGAGTGCACAAATGGTGATTGGTGATTTATTGAAAAGGACGAGACTGCACATCCGACTTTTCTGGACCTTTCTTCTCGACAGCTAAATGTCCCAACGCTTCTGTGCATGTGTGGGATTCTCTACTTTACTCAGGCTCTGCTCTACTTGTAGAGAACCTCCCGTGTGCATTTCCCACTGTCAATTGTGAATGCTACTTTTTTTTGTGAGTTTTACCGGTGAAATGTCCATCTGCATACCAACTATTTGATCTCAATCAGTTTCATTGGGATATGCTTTTAGATCTCTTTGAGTTATAGGCTACAGAAATGCGAATTCTAAAATCGAATAAGAATTTAGTTTTTAGTTTTTTTTTGTCTTAACGTTTATATTTGGTTCTGTTATGTAGAGTACTATCATTATCTGATCCTGCAGATATTGATGAAGCTTTGATCTATTAAAAGGGCACCGTATGCCAGCGTAGCCTGTTCTCAACAAGTAGAGAATCTCCCACATATGCAGAAGCTTCGGGACTTTTAGCTGCAGCCTGGTCTCATGGATTTACATTTACTATGTTACGTCTAGTCTGAGACACTAAAATGAGTGTGATAATTGGGACAGGAGGGTGCTGAGGGCCAAGCTGGCGGCAGGGCCCAGGTGGCAGCTGTTAGTGCTCTGTAGAGAGGTCTGGTGGTGGGGAGCAGCAGGGGGCGGGGTTGCCTCAGACTGGATCATCCTGCTTGGATCCTGCCGCCTCAGTATTTATACCTGTCAGGTAAAACCAGAGGAGATTAAGAACCACGATCTCCTCTGGTCTTGACCACATGCAGCTCCCAGACAGTTACTGCATGAGGCTCACAGCCTGGGTAGGTCCAGAATCCTGGTGACTGAAGTTAAGTTGCTGCCCCTTGTCATTATCTCTTAATGTTTTCTTAAGTGTCTTAATATCTGGATGTCTCATTTAGTTATTTTATTTGCGACAGTTTTGCATGTATTTGCAAGAAGCCATGGCTTACTCACCAATACAATTGTTTAATAATTCTAAATAACCTGTCTATTGCATTATTCATTGTTGATCACTAACTACCAATAGATGTTTCTTAGGGCATATGACTGCCATGACTCTTTGTGTGAAGATTACCCAATTTATGCAACGGGGAAGCGATGGTATTCCTTAACACTTTTTCGGGATCGGTGTCCCTTCCACGGTACTGTTGAGCTAACGTAGGCTAATGCGATTAGCATGAGGTTGTAAGTAACAAGAACATTTCCCAGGACATAGACATATCTGATATTGGCAGAAAGCTTAAATTCTGCCTCCCGGGTGGCGCAGTGCTCTAAAGGACTGCATCTCAGTGCTTGCTGTGCCACTAAAGACTCTGGGTTTGAGCCCAGGTTCTGTTGCAGCCGGCTGTGACAGGGAGGTCCATGGGGCGACGCACAATTGGCCTAGCGTCGTCCGGGTCAGGGAGGGTTTGGCCGGTAGGGATATCCTTGTCTCATTGCGCTAGGTGTACTGTGTTTCCTCCGACACATTGGTGCGGCTGGCATCCGGGTTGGATGCGCGCTGTGTTAAGCAGTGCGGCTTGGTTGGGTTGTGTTTCGGAGGACGCATGACTCTCGCCCTTCGTCTCTCCCGAGTCCGTACGGGAGTTGTAGTGATGAGACAAGACAGTAATTACTAACAATTGGATACCACGAAAAAGGGGGTAAAAAGAGCTTAAATTCCTGTTAATCTAACTGCACTGTCCAATTTACAGTAGCTATTACAGTGAAAGAATCCATGCTATTGTTTGATTGCGTAGTTTTTCACAAATGAACAAATTTAGCATATTTGGGCAGTCTTGATACAAAATTTTGAACAGAAATGCGATTCGATCAGTCTAAAACTTTGACATACACTGCTGCCATCTAGTGGCCAAAATCTAAATTACACCGGGGCTGGAACAATACATTATGGCCTTTCTCTTGCATTTCAATGATGGTACTAAAAAATACAAAATATATATATTTTTTGTATTATCTTTTACCAGATCTATTGTTCTATTCTCCTACATTCCTTACACATTTCCACAAACCCCAGTGTTTCCTTTCAAATGGTAACAAGAATATGCATATCCTTGCTTAAGGGCCTGAGTTACAGGCAGTTAGATTTGGGTATGTCATTTTACACGAAAATTGAAAAAAGGGGCGAATCCCACTCTAATTTGTATAGTAATTGCCCATTTCAAGGAGGAGTGCAGTGCCAGACAATCATTGTGATTTTGGTGTGTCATCGTGACCGTCACGGTTGGTCTTTTCACAGGTCATCCGGAGTGTGTGTATGTCGTGAAGACAGACAGTGAGCGAGAGAATTCAATAAGCTACTGACGGTTCTCTATATCAGTCAATGATGGCGTAGAGAAAGACGCTCAGACAAACACACAAGTAACTTAGCCTTTTTCTTTCTCTATAATACCTCAATTGTTTTCTTTCTCCATCCCTATTCCAATAGTTACATCAGCAGTTCAGTGAAGGGGATCAAGGCTGCTTGTTTGAGTCACTGTTGTTTTTGGCATCACTCTGTGAATTTGAGAGAGCTTTCAGTTAATACGTGATAGGGTATTTTGATAAGGCATTTACTATTCACATAGGGCCCGATTCAGACTTAGAAAATGTACGCCTTTCCTACGTATTTCTCAGAAGTTGGTATTGACTTAGCTTATCCAGGTGTGTAACATGCTTTGCAGGCTTGGTTCCCTTGTGTACTGAAAACCCTCCCACTTGCTGGCCAACTGATTTTATCAGACTCACTAGAATACATAGAGAACTGTTTCAGAATATAGAGATCAATGAAAGCAAGACATGCATATTGGTCTCTGTTTCAGCACCAAAGGGGTAGATTTAAAAAAGAATGTATTATTATTTAGGCCCATTTTGGGGTTAGGAAATATGTTTGAATCATTACCGAAACAGGTTTGGTGAGCTTTTACGCACAAAATATATTGATGAATCCAAAATGTATGTTTGATTCATCCTGAAAGTTGTCATAGTCAAATTCAATCCATGAAATATTGGGGGTGGAAAAAAGGTAGAGTATAACCCAGGTATTTCAGCAGTGCATTGTACACTACACTATAATTCCAAATGGTAGCACATAGTGACTCTTTCCCACTTAATCCTATTGAAGCACACTGGCTGATGGAGAATGATGTGGCTTTTATAGCCACATCCATATATGATTTGGATTTACCTTCCAACATAAATTGATGTCAAATTGATATATTTATATAAAAATATAGAAATGTACAGTTTTCAGCAGTTATCAAACTATATATGAACTACATAATTTTGGTTCAGTAGTTACTAGTTTTGAGCAGTTTGATTAAGTGATAAGTGTATTGTTAAAAAAAAAAGATACCTAGATGAAATAAGTATCTAAATTGAAAGAGTGATTTGGTGCACTGAACAAGTGGCCTAAACAACATCAATCAATTCCGTGAACTCAGTCTTTGAGGTTATCGACAGGGGCCTTTTGGGGGGCCCTAAGCGAGATTTGGTTGGGACACCCCCCCCCTCTCCCCATCTACATTTTACATTTGAGTAATTTAGCAGACACTCGAATCTAGAGTGACATACAGGAGAAATTAGGGTTTTGTGCCTTGCTCAGGACACATTGACTGATTATTCATTGGAGGTCAGGGCTCTTTGGTTCGTGCTGTGTGTTCCCAGCTGTTTTTTGATCATATGATAGCTGGCTCGATCAATTCCACCCCTTGACATGACATGACTGTTAGTGAAAGACATCTACTATTATTTTTATTTTTTAAAATGTTTTTTATTAACCCTTCCCTTCGGATGACACAACTTTTTTATTTTTTTTTATTTTTTACATCTTTTCTGCTACATAAACATAAAGATGAGAACCTTTCCTATGAGTATTATTGATTGACTATGGCATTGCCCAACACTGCTATTTGTAAGGTTAATTTTAAGTGTGTTGTGAATCCTTTTTACAATTCCTGATCTTGTGACCAGAAACAAGCTACATGGGGGCAATACCAGAATAAATTATCTATTGATTCTGTCTCTTCGCAGCAAAATCTAAAGAGCTGAGATTGTTGTATGTTGTATACATATAGCGTTCTGTTGGTGGCAAGAATTTTATATAATTTAAATTTAAAAAATTCTAAGTGCTGAATCAAGTGTAGTTTCTTTGTACCAGTTCATTAACCATGTGACATGGAATTGGTATATCAAATCTCTTCCCATTTATTTTACAGCCTGTATGACGCAGCAGTCAATATTTTTGTCCTCAAATGAAACTGGTATATTTTTCTATTTATGCCAGTTTCTTTCAGCCAATTTGTCTTAATATATGACAAGCAAACAAGTTCCCTCCCTTTTCCACGTGCCTCCTTTTTTTTGTGTGCTAATGCTGCAATCAGTTGTTTGTACATTTGGATTGAGCAGATATTCCCATATACTGTATTTTCGATAGCTGCATATGTGACATAACTCCTGTTTCTATTTATAATATCATTAATAAATACAATTTTCTAAAAAAAAATCCATGAATGTTTGTTTTTTAAATTAATCAGTATATTCGAGTTTAAACCACATTTTTTGTAATATTTGTTCAGTCTTTCTGGAGGATAAAACTGAAATTGTAACCAGCTTTGTATGGCTTGTTTAAGAAAGGATGATACTTTTAACAATTTCATTTTGATAAACTGTATGAAGGAAAAAAGGCAGTTTTTTTTAACGGATGAGCCTTTCTTAATAATCTACTGGAGAACCATTTTGGGTTTAAGTTCACTTATGTATGAGTGAAGCTTTTAGTGAGAGGTTTAAAGCTTTAATATTTAATAATTTTAGCCCCCCAAACTCATATTCATTATATAAATGGGCACGTTTAATTTTGTCTGGTTTAGCATTCCAGATAAAATTGATGTTTTTCTCAAATGATTTTAAAAAACGAGTCGTTTGGAGTAGGCAGCAGCATTAGTAAGTAAACTGTGATAGGACCAAAGAGTTATTCAATGTGATTTTTTTTTTCCCCCTCCATAAATAGACCGGTATTTACCTCTCCATGGTTGCAGAATCTTATCTATTTTGCTAACTTTCTATTGAAATTGATTGTGTTAAATGAATTTATATTTTTGAGATGTGAATACCAAGTATGTCTATTTCACCATCCGCTCATTTTATTGGTAAACTACAAGGTAGTGTAAACCCTTTTTTATATTTAACAATCCAATATGTAATATGGTACACTTGTCATAATTAGGTTTTAATCCAGAGGCTAGAAAAGTGATCAAGATCTCAATAAGACTGTAGGGATCCAGATTGCGGACTTAAGAAAAAACGAGTCATAGACATACGTTGACACTGTTTATCCCCTGGATTTCTAAGTCCTTGATGTTCTTGTTGGATCTCATTTTCAGAATCTATTCTTACTATTAAGAATAAGTTTAGACCCCACTGAGTGTCGTCCCCCCCCCCCCCCTCCCACACACACTTATGCCTGGAATTGGCCCTGGTTATCAACATTGGTACCATCAGACAATAGCCACTTTTAACATTTAACACCCCCATTTCTCCTCATTTACACCTACCACCCAGACTCCAGGTTACAGCTATAAGTCTAGACACACAACCCCTGTTTTACAAGGGGTCTAGAGACCCTTACACATGTTGTCTACTAATATTTTACCTGTTCATTGCCTAGTTAAATAAAGGGGAAAAAATAAATAAAAAGCCAGTTTGTCTGATTTTTTTTCATTGTTCCTCTCTAATCAGGGACTGATTCAGACTTGGGACAACAGGTGGGTGTATATAAGGATCAGGTAGAACAAAAAAAACAGCAGGCTCTGGACCTCACAGGGTAAGAGCTGAATACCCTTGCTCGAGATTGAACACCTGCTTCTGATGATTCACATGGTATTAAAGGATGTTGTGTGCATCCAGATCATCTGGGATCCACAGAGACAACATTGTCGGCTTTGAGAAACAGTTATTAAATACATGAAGGGTGGTCTGAGACAATACCTAGTCTGTTGGCATTCTAAATTCTCTTGACTTTCTTTTGTGTATGCAATTTTGAAATGGACAGTAAAGTTAGTTGCCTTTTATACAAGTTGCAGAAGATGTTGTGTATAGTACAATACAATTTGCCAGGAAGCAGGACAGTGTGCACTTATGAAGTAAGAGTTTGATGGGGATTTGTTAACTTTTTCATTTTTGAATTGAAATGTAACTTGTTTTTAAACCCACTGAGCTGCGCATGTGCCTTTTCATTCTTCCTATTGCATGACATGTAAACATTTTGATTGCACATGCTTTATCTTTTAGTGATCTGATTATCTTGAGGTCTTTATTGTCTGAAGCCAACATTATTCTACAGGGCCATACGTGAATATGTTAAAGCAGGGCTCTCCAACCCGGTTCCTGGAGAGCTACTGTCCTGTAGGTTTTCACTCCAACCCTAATCTAGAACACCGGATTCTAATAATTTGCTGGTTGCTTACACGGCACCCAAAACGGCTGCGTGCGTGCCGTGTGCTATCGTGCATACATGTATTTTGTCCCCCAAACGTGATCATGACACGCAGGTTAAAATATCAAAACAAACACTGAACCAATGACATTAATTTGGGGACAGGTCGAAAAGCATTAAACATGTATGGCAATTTAGCTAGTTAGCTTGCACTTGCTAGCTAATTTGTCCTATTTAGCTAGTTTGCTGTTGCTAGCTAATTTGTCCTGGGATATAAACATTGAGTTGTTATTTTACTTGAAATGCACAAGGTATTCTACTCCAACAATTAATCCACACTTAAAACGGCCAACCGAATCGTTTCTAATCAGCTCTCCTCCTTCCAGGCTTTTTCATCTTTGAACTTATATGGTGATCGGCATCTAAACTTTCATAGTATTACCACGACGACCGGCAAAACAGTTTGTCTTTCATTCACCCATGTGGATATAACCAATGAGGAGATGGCACGTGGGTACCTGCTTCTATAAACCAATGAGGAGATGGGAGAGGCAGGACTTTCGGCGCGATCTGAGTCAGAAATAGAAATGAGTTCTATTTTAGAGCTTGGCATCGCAGACGCTCGTTGGCGCAATAATTGAATAACATGGATTTCTAAATTTATTTTGCAATGCTTGTGCACACGACATGTCCGGTCTGGTCAGCATGTTAGCTGAATCAGGTTAGTGACAACTGGGGTTGGAGCGTAAACCTACAGGAGGATAGCTCTCCAGGAACAGAGTGGGAGAGCCTTGGTTTAAAGGAATTGACCAAGGGGATTTAGAGACTTAACTTCATAACGAGACATTATCGTATCTTCCTCTCTCTTTACTCCAGTTCATGTTCCCATTATATTTTAATAGGCTCTCCTGCATGGCTTCATTCTTCCCAGAGGTCTCAGCGCGCTGTCACTGCTGTGGTACAAGCCGGTTTACTCTGAAGCCTGGATGTGGTGAAGCAAGGTCATGAGGGTTCTGTGAAAACGCTCTCTTATACTCAGTCTTGGGAAACAAAATAAACATATTGACTATGGAATGCACCATCCTGGGTTTCATAAAAGGGTTCAGAGGTGTAGCACGTGAGTTAGCAAGTTGATTGAGAGCATATTCACATTTATAGTGCTTTATATTCTATTGACCAACACAAATGAGCCACGTTACAATTCCCACCAACTGGGTTATCCCTATTGGCACATTATCCTAGAGTGTTTGCCCTTCACGCCAATGAAGGGCAAACAATGACCAGGGTATGCATCCCTGTCTCACCATTCACTGCATTCGTTTCAGAAGTGAGATGGCGGCAGTGAGGCCATCTGAACACACAGCCGGATATGTGAGGAGGCTGAAGTGGTCATAAGCACATGCCTTTCAGTTCGCAGGGGGCAGTGTAGCGATCCTCACTAATGAGCCATGTTACAATTCCCACCAAATGGGTTAACCCTATTCACGCCAGCTACCTTGGTGTGTATCCCTAAGGCAATCTGCTGCATTTCCCAGCATTCAATACCCAGGCCTCAAATGCACAATAAGAGCCATGTAGAAACCTGTCCCCTGTTTCACTGGAAGAGGAATAATAAGGTTGAAATATTCTCACAGTATGGTCTGCACCTAGACCATACAATTGTTAACCAATCAATAATCAACCCCTTCAATAAAGACATGAATAGAAAGAGTTAATATTAGCGAAGAACCAAACAATTTGTTTGCGCACTAATATATATCCCAAGATGGCATAGCAGTCAGATGTCCTCGTCTTGTCCCATATATATATATATATTATTTTCCAAAAACTCTACTTCAAAACACTCTCCTGCAACCCGCCTCACCAATTTAAAAAATAGAGTATTATTTACCTCATCTGAAATCCACAATAGAAGCTAGCCAGTTTACTGGCTAAAGTTAGTATTCAGCTAACCACGGTTTGTTGTCATCCGCTATCCTTTAGCTCGAAAATCTATCGCCAGTTTTGTACAACGCGACTCAGACCAGAACACACCGGACCTATTTTTCTCTCCATATCCCCGGATTTCAACCGCAAGCTCTGGACATTTATACCTGGATCTCGCAGCTAGCTAGCTAGCCGTGTGACTATTGGCTGACGTCGATCCCGGAGCAAACATCAATTATTCCGGGGCTAGCCAGCTGAAGAGTTCCATCAGCCACTCCTGGGCTACAATCACCTATCCTGACCCGTTTTACTGCCAATGCGGAGCCCTACCGGGCCTTCACAACTGGACTACCGACGTAATCTGCCCGAGGGAGTTATCCAACTGGCTCCTCCGTCACGACGTTACCTGAACGCCCATCTGTGGCCCGCTAATCGTTAGCTGTCTTATCGGCTACTATCTGAATAGGTCTATCGGACAAATTTTCTTGGGTCACTATAACTATATCTATTTTGCCAATTGGATTGATCCCCTCTACCACACGGAACCCCACTAATCTACAGACAAACGCACGAGGTGGCTAAAAACAGACCTCCATCCTATGCTAGCTTGCTACCGATGGCCCGGCTAGCTGTCTGAATCGCCGTGACCCCAACCAGCTTCACGGCTCACTGGACCCTTATGATCACTCGACTTAGCATGCCTCTCTAGCATGCCTCTCTTAATGTCAATATGCCTTGTCCAGTGCTGTTCTGGTTAGTGTTTATTGGCTTATTTCACTGTAGATCCTCTAGCCCTGCTCACTATACCTTATCCAACCTTTCAGTTCCACCACCCACACATGCGATGACAGCACCTGGTTTCAATGATGTTTCTAGAGACAATATCTCATCACTCAATAACAAGGTTTACCTCCACTGTATTCACATCCTACCATACCTTTGTCTGTACATTATACCTTGAAGCTATTTTATCACCCCCAGAAACCTCCTATTACTCTCTGTTCCAGACGTTCTAGACAACCAATTCTCATAGCTTTTAGCCGTACCCTTATCCTACTCCTCCTCTGTTCCTCTGGTGATGTAGAGGTGAATCCAGGCCCTGCAGTGCCTAGCTCCACTCCTATTCCCCAGGTGCTCTCTTTTGATGACTTCTGTAACCGTAATAGCCTTGGTTTCATGCATGTTAACATTAAAAGCCTCCTCCCTAAGTTTGTTTTATTCACTGCTTTAGCATACTCTGCCAACCCGGATGTTCTAGCCGTGTCTGAATCCTGGCTCAGGAAGACCACAAAAAAATCTGAAATTTTCATCCCTAACTACAACATTTTCAGACAAGACAGAACGGCCAAAGGGGGCGGTAATTGCAATCGACTGCAAAGATAGCCTGCAGAGTTCTGTCCTACTATCCAGGTCTGTACCCAAACAATTTGAACGTCTACTTTTAAAAATCCACCTCTCTAAAAACAAGTCTCTCACCGTTGCCGCCTGCTATAGACCACCCTCTGCCCCCAGCTGTGCTCTGGACACCATATGTGAACTGATTGTCCCCCATCTATCTTCAGAGCTCGTGCTTGGAACACTAGGGGCAGTATTTCATTTTTGGATGAAAAAACGTTCCCGTTTTAAACAAGATATTTTGTCACGAAAAGATGCTCGACTATGCATATAATTGACATCTTTGGAAAGAAAACACTCTGACGTTTCCAAAACTGCAAAGATATTATCTGTGAGTGCCACAGAACTGATGCTACAGACAGCTGATGTTCTGAAAGAGCTGCAAAATCTGGACCCCTACAAATCAGCCGGGCTAGACAATCTGGACCCTTTCTTTCTAAAAAGTGATCTGTCGAAATTGTTGCCACCCCTATTACTTGCCTGTTCAACCTCTTTCGTGTCGTCTGAGATTCCCAAAGATTGGAAAGCAGCTGAGGTCATCCCCCTCTTCAAAGGGGGAGACACTCTTGACCCAAATTGCTACAGACATATCTACCCTACCCTGCCTTTCTAAGGTATTCGAAAGCCAAGTCAACAAACAGATTACCGACTATTTCGAATCCCACCATATCTTCTCCGCTATGCAGTCTGGTTTCAGAGCTGGTCCTGGGTGCACCTCAGCCACGCTCAAGGTCCTAAATTATATCTTAACCGCCATCGATAAGAAACAATACTGTGCAGCCGTATTCATTGACCTGTCCAAGGCTTTCGACTCTGTCAATCACCACATCCTCATCGGCAGACTCGACAGCCTTGGTTTCTCAAATGATTGCCTCGCCTGGTTCACCAACTACTTCTCTGATAGAGTTCAGTGTGTCAAATCGGAGGGTCTGTTGTCTGGGCCTCTGGCAGTCTCTATGGGGGTGCCACAGGGTTCAACGACTCTCTTCTCTGTATACATCAATGATGTCGCTCTTGCTGCTGGTGAGTCTCTGATCCACCTCTACGCAGACGACACCATTCTGTATACTTCTGGCCCTTCTTTGGACACTGTGTTAACAACCCTCCAGGCGAGCTTCAATGCCATACAACTCTCCTTCTGTGGCCTCCAATTGCTCTTAAATACAAGTAAACCTAAATTCATGCTCATCAACCGATCACTGCTCTGGACGGCTGACTTAGAATATGTGGACAACTACAAATACCTAGGTGAGCATGTTAGACTGTAAACTCTCCTTTCAGACTCACATCAAACATCTCCAATCCAAAGTTAAATCTAGAATTGGCTTCCTATTTCGCAACAAAGCATCCTTCACTCATGCTGCCAAACATACCCTTGTAAAACTGACCATCCTACCAATCCTCGACTTCTGCGATGTCATTTACAAAATAGCTTCCTACTCAATAAATTGGATGCAGTCTATCACAGTGCCATCCGTTTTGTCACCAAAGTCCCATTTACTACCCACCACTGCGACCTGCACGCTCTCATTGGCTGGCCCTCGCTTCATACTTGTCGCCAAAACCACTGGCTCCAGGTCATCTACAAGACCCTGATAGGTAAAGTCCCCCCTTAGCTCGCTGGTCACCATAGCAGCACCCACCTGTAGCACACGCTTCAGCAGGTATATCTCTCTGGTCACAGCCAAAACCAATTCTTCCTTTGGCTGCCTCTCCTTCCAATTCTCTGCTGCCAATGACGAACTACAAAATCTCTGAAACTGGAAACACTTATCTCCCTCACTAGCTTTAAGCACCAGCTGTCAGAGCAGCTCACAGATTACTGCACCTGTACATAGCCCATCTATAATTTAGCCCCAAAAAACTACCTCTTTCCCTTCTGTATTTATTTATTTATTTTGCTCCTTTGCACCCCATTATTTCTGTCTCTACTTTGCACATTCTTCCACTGCAAATCAACCATTCCAGTGTTTTACTTACTATATTGTATTTACTTCGTCACCATGTGGCCTTTTTTGCCTTTACCTCCCTTCTCACCTCACTTGCTCACATTGTATATAGACTTATTTTTCTACTGTATTATTGACTGTATGTTTGTTTTACTCCATGTTTAACTCTTGTTGTTGTATGTGTCGAACTGCTTTGCTTTATCTTGGCCAGGTCGCAATTGTAAATGAGAACTTGTTCTCAACTTGCCTACCTTGTTAAATAAATAAAATAAAATAAAATAAAATAAATAAATAAAACCAATTGAATTGATGTCATCCTACCAAACTAGACATAAGCAGCTCTGTGACACCACAGTTGCTTACTAAATGTGAATATATATATATATATATATATATATATATATATATATATAGTACCAGTCAAAAATTTGGACACACCAACTTATTCAAGGGGTTTTCTTTATTTTTTTACTATTTTCTACATTGTAGAATAATAGTGAAGACAATCTATGAAATAACACATGTGGAATCATGTAGTAACCAAGTATATTAGCCACCCTTTGCACACACTTGGAATTCTCTCAACCAGCTTCACGAGGAATGCTTTTCCAACAGTCTTGAAGGAGTTCCCACATATGCAGAGCACTGGTTAGCTGCTTTTCCTTCACTCTGGTCCAGCTCATCCCAAACCATCTCAATCGGTTTGAGGTCAGGTGATTGTGGAGGCCAGGTCATCTGATGCAGCACTCCGTCACTCTACTTGGTTAAATATCCCTTACACAGCCTGGAGGTGTGTTTTGGGTCATTGTCCTGTTGAAAAAGCAGCAGGTAGCCTAGTGGTTAGAGCATTGGGCCTGTAACCGAAAGGTTGCTAGATCGACTCCCTGAGCTGACAAGGTAAAAATATGTTAACCCACTGTTCCTAGGCTGTCATTGTAAATAAGAATGGGTTCTTAACTGACTTGTTTGGTTAAATAAAGCTTAAATAAAAAATAATAATGGTGTGTCATTGCAGAATGCTGTAGTAGCCATGCTGGTTAAGTGTGCCTTGAATTCTAAATAAATCAGTGTAACCAGCATAGCACCATCACACCTCCTCCTCCATGCTTCACGGTGGGAACAACACATGCGGAGATGATCTGTTCACCTATTCTGTGTCTCACAAGACATGGAGGTTGGAACTAAAAATCAAACATTTGGACTCATCAGACCAAAGGACAGATTTCCACTGGTCTTATGTCCATTGATTTGTGTTTCTTGGCCCAAGCAAGTCTCTTCTTATTATTGGTGTCCTTTGGTACTGGTTTCTTTACAGCAATCTGACCATGAAAGCCTGATTCACACAGTCTCCTCTGAACAGTTGATGTTCTTAAACTCTGTGAATTTATAACTCTGGGTCTTCCTTTCCTGTGGTGGTCCTCATGAGAGCCAGTTTCATCATATCGCCTGATGGTTTTTGTGAGTGCAGTTTTTGTGACTGCACTTGAAGAAATGTTCAAAGTTCTTGACATTTTCGGGATTGCCTGACCTTCATGTCTTAAAGTAATTATGGAGTGTTGTTTCTCTTTGCTTATTTGAGCTGTTCCTGTCATAATATGGACTTGGTATTTTACAAAATAGGGCTATCTTCTGTATACCACCCCTACCTTGTCACAACACAACGATTGGCTCAAACGCATTAAGAAGGAAAGCAATGCCACAAATGAACTTTTAACAAAGCACACCTGTTAACTGAAATGCATTCCAGGTGACTATCTTATGAAGCTGGTTGAGAGAATGCCAAGAGTGTGCAAAGCTGTCATCAAAGCAAAGGGTGGCTACTTTGAAGAATCTCAAATATAAACTATATTTTGATTTGTTTAACACTTTTGTGGTTACTCCATGATTACATATGTTATTTCATAGTTTTGATGTCTTCACTATTATTCTACAATGTAGAAAATAGTACAAATAACGAAAAATGCTTGAATGAGTAGGTGCGTCCAAACTTTTGGCTGGTACTGTGTGTGTGTGTGTGTGTGTGTGTGTGTGTGTGTGTAAATATATATATATATATATATATTTTTAAACAGTTAAGTTTTGTAATCACTTTTATTTGGTCAAACCCTGGAACACGTGACTCGTGACAAGTCACGGTCCATGTTTGGGGAGCCCCTTGTTTGTAAGTTGATTTGGAAGTCGGGAGAGAACTACTGTTGACTTTACTCTTCTATCATTGCTTTCTGGGTTTCTGAGATCAAGGTCTGTGTTTGTGCGTCTGTTTGTGTGTTAGAGATGGGGAGAAAAAGGAAAAACAGACAGATGGACAGAAAAGGTGGCAGGGACAAGATTCTCGACATGGGCTCTCGCAATTCTTGAGTTGTCTTGAGTTTGCGAATGACAGTTCTTGGAAGTCCCGATGGGCTGCAGATATTGTCCTGATATTACACCTTCTCAGGCACAATGTGCTGACTTGCTTCTCAGCCCACCCTGGGATTTGCCACACCTCTTTATAATCAGTGGTCTGTTATTCTTTCTCCCTCCTTCTCTCCCTCCACATTCCCAATCCCAGGAAATATTACAAGAGGACGGTGAGCCATAGAACCTTTTCCCCATCTGCCTATTCAAAATGTTTGAAGATACTCTACACTGCCTTATTTCTCCAAACAAACAGAGTGAGATTGAATGGCATGGACTCTGGTCCAACTCTGGTCCAGGTTTGAAGCAGCAGGACCTGGCCAGGGAGTATGGGACACATGGCCCATGTGAGGGAACAGCGGGTAGGCACATCCCGGAGAGACCTGGACAAAGAGCTTCTCTGTTCACCATGTTGGTTTGCACAGGGGACGAGGAGCCACGCCGGGAAGGACGAGGGGTGTGTCTGTTTTCTTAAGGATCTAGATAGAAGAATCGAGAATGGTTGGGTTCCCACGATGCATCTCCCATAGCTTTCAAAGTTATCTCGTTTAAACTGTTTCGATATTGTTTCCTGTACTACTGTAGTATGATAGAGATAAACCCAAAGCCGTCAGTGAACTCAACACCACAGTGCATGGCCACATGATGATTACTCAATAGGTTTTCCAATTGAGCAAATGTCCGATACAGTCCTCACCATACAGTATGTAAAAATGTTTCTACTTCATGTTCATCATCTCCAGCACCACCCCAACATCAACATATGTGTAAATGGTGCGTTTCTATGTTTTGTAGTAAAGAAGATTGAGGAAAATAAGTGTTTCCAATGACATCATCGGTCTGCAGTGTGTGATTTTGACCAATTGTGAATAGGCATTTCCTACTAATTGTCTACTAATTGGTTGATGATGTCATTGGAAAGGCTTATCTTTTTTCCTACAAAGCATAGAAACGCGTCATTTTCATATGTTGATGTTGGGGTTGTGCTGGAGATGATGAATATGAAGTTGAAATATTTTGGCATGTGCCTTCAAGCTAGGTGAGACAACATATCAAATATACAGGATGTAAACATTCCATTGCACTGAACAATTGAGTATACCAAACTACAGGAACACATTAAAAATAGTAATATTTTACACACACATAAGCAATCATTTCTGATGAAAAACCACAAACGTGAAAATTGGTGTATGTATAATTTTGGAAATAAACTCATCAAATACTAACCTTAACTTATTGTTTGAAAACAGCCTATGTGGCATCGATATGAGTCCGAAACATTTATTATTGTGTCATAAATTGACTATAAAGTATAAATAGGATATTCTTTATCATAAAGTCAGTCTGGTCCAAAACTAAGATTTGAGAGATGATAGGAAAAAATGGTATGTCACGGAATGAAGGGTACCGTAACAGTTTTCCTCGGTTTGGGCTTGTTTCAATCCTGCCTACATGCCCACAGCTGGCAGGACCCAAATAATCATCAATTCGGCGAGTGCAGCTGTATGCGAACTGATAAGGATAAGTATATCGAATGTCAAACCAAATTGACCATGAACATTTGATATTGTTATCCTTATCTACAATGTACATAGGACAATATCTGAAATGGTCAATAGCTCCAAATTTCAATGACTTAAAAACCTCAAACCCATTATAAAGTGTAGAAATTCATATACAAATATTGAACAAATTTACTAAGACGAATAAAAGATGTGTAACATTAAAATATTGTTCCATTTACATTGCATAGTTTATTGACAGTCCCTAACGAGCCTCAGAGATAGCCTATCCAAAGACAAACCAACTTTGCCATGATTCCACACCAGCCAGCTGAAGCTAATTGGCGAAAGAAGTTTGGCTCGTTTGTGTGGTAAAGCGAAAGCAACCGACTGTAGATGAAAGTCGAGGAGTGAAGTTGGGGGAGGTGCATCTGCCACAGCTGAAAGTCGGACATTGATTCGGTTTTTCAACCTCAAGGCTGTTTATAAAAGTAGTTCTTTATAATGTTGAAATAAACATGTCTCCAACCCCATATCACACACAAATTGAAAATAGGTGTGTACATTCAATTGGTGAGGTAGCATAGCGGTTAGACCGTTGAACCAGTAACCAAAATGTTGCTGGTTTGAATCCCCAAGCTGACTAGTTAAAAAAATCTGCTGATGTGCACTTGAGCAAGGTACTTAACCCTAATTGCTCTGGATAAGAGTTGCTGCTAAATTACTCAAATGTGAGAGAGAGACTCACATACATTTGTACATATCCACTGTATACATGAATTGTGGGTTAACATGGGTTAATTTAACCATCAGTTGGGTTTTTAATTCACTTTCATGCTGGGTTGACCCAGCTGCTGGGTCTTTTTTAATGTAATAAGGGGCGTGGCTTTCGTATAGCTCTTTTTGGCCACCCCATGAAATTACATGTCATTACTGGTCATCATGTTAATGACATCAACAACCCAACCTGGTGCTTATTTAAAGAAAACAGCCCAACTAAGTGACCCAACAACTGGGTCAAAATAACAATGTGTATTCTGTCCAATATTTACCATAATTGGGTTGTTTTCAACCAATCATTTTTTAAAGTGCAGGCTTGTCTCCATCGCTTAGAGGCAGAGGAAATTGTTTCTTTGTCTGGATAGACCAGAAAATGTGACACATCACTCCCATCAGCTCCACTGACAGAGTGACAGCAGAGAGCAGACATATGGGGCTTTCTGGCGCTATAAGGCACTGGACCCTACGACTTTCATAGAGCGCTCTTTACACCAAAATGTCAGTCGGAACCGGTCCAGAAATGCTCAAAATGGTATGTTCTGGAGCTTTATAACCAGGCAAGGCATGCTTTTTCAAGACTCCACTGATTGAGTCCATCCAGAGTGGCATGGCTGGTGCTTGGCATCCCATGGAAGATCATTCCCCTCTTTGTGTGATGGTTCCTTCCCCTGCTAGCACCACAAAGGCTTTGTGTAAGCCCCTGTGAGATTGGTCCAACACTAAGACAGGGGGGAAATCAGGGACGTCATCGGGTACACAGAGTGAGGATGTAATTAAGTCCCTTCGTACAATCATATTACTACAATTACATTTTCCATGATGATTTGTCAACTCTCAATTAAGACATCAACATGGTGATGCCGCATGGTTACACATCTAGGACTTACGTTGGAGTCTGAGATTCATTTAATCTGGCAGCAGGTCAAGAAGTCAACTGTCAAATTCAATCAACACTTTACATCAAGGTTTATTTAAAAAACATTCATAGAGAGGTTTATAAGTAGTTTATAAGCGGTTAATTATGCGTTTATAGATAGTTCATGAATAAGCAATAAACTGTTAAATACATTGACTGAAATTGTTACCTCAATCAGGCTATTTGCATTGCTGACAAACTAAAACATACAAAGATACAAAGTACAGTGAAATACTACATAAGTCAATTACTGTACTTGATAGGAAGTTAATTACTGTCTTCGCAAATAGGGACGGACTGGCCATAGGGAAATTCTGGCAAATCCCAAATTGGCTGTTCCCTATTTAGCCCAGTGTGCCTGCCTGTCAATTGGGCGTTTGGCCCAAAATTATCATTATTTGGCAAATTAGGGTTTTGATAGGAAACAATGTGGCCAATTTGGTGCCTCACATCTCTGAGCCCTGCATTGTGTGCCATTGCGTGCCATTATGAGACAAATTTTCCACATTCCTTCAGCAGTCACTTTCAACACTTTCACCTTGTTTACAGTAGTCGGGATTGGTCAAATCCTGGTGCCTAGCTGACCCAGTTAGTTAGTAATGCATGTATGTACATCAGCCTTCAGTTCAGCTTCCCAGGTACAGAACATACATGACGTAGTGAGCAAATAAAATCAGTCATTATGAGATAAAAGATCGATTTCACAATGTAGGGTGACGTAGGGAGAGGGACTTACGATACAGCTCTGCACTTTAAAAAAATGCTGCATTAAAAACAACCCGATTTGGGTTATTTGGTAACCCAGCGCTGCGTACATATTGGACAGAACACATGCTGGGTTATTTTGACCCAGCCAGTTGGGCTCTGTGAATAACCCAAAATGTTGGGTTGTTGGGATTACCCAAGCATATTAATTTAACCATCATTTGGGTATTTTTTACTTTCATGCTGTGTTTGCCTAGCATCTAAGTCTTGTTGAACGTAATACTTAGCATGTTTGGCGCCCCGTGAGAGTAAATGTAATTCCTGTTCATCATTCTAAGTTTACATACGACAAACGTAGGTGTTCCTTCATTTGTTTAGCATTTTATACATTCTTCTAGAATGTTATGATTATTAATTATAATAAGGTTTATCACCATATTGCATCCCAACAATTGACTTTCCATAGGCTTTTAGGGAAGTCACACAGTCCTCTAAGCCTTATTGAAGCTACATAATTGTCAATGTTTGAACATAACAGATGAACAGGAATGACATTTGCTCTCACCGGTGGCTAAAAATAACTATCTGAAACCAACGCCCCTTACTAAACTACGCTTTCAGTCGTCCTCTGACCCCATGGGTCATAGCTCATTCACCCAGCATCAACAACCAAACATTGCTCTTTTTAAAGAAAACAACCCAACTAAGTGACCCAACGCCGGCAACCCAGCAGTTGGGTCAACCAAACAACCCAGCATTATTTCGAGTGTACGTACATTGGCTGAAGAAACTGGGTTGAATCGATTTCAATATGTCAGCTCTGTGTAAGGTCCTATTATGGATTGATTTAATACAAAACACAGAAGTGAGATTTTCCTCACCAATAGTCGAATGGAAATGAAATTAAACAAGAGTTTGTAGATTTTTGTATTCATTTAAATTCAAATGCTTTAAAAAGAAATGTGCTCTTGAATGAAATATTTTACTGTTTTGAATCTGCAGTCACTGTTGAATCACTGTTTCAGGCATTGACGTCCAGTCAGTAGGCAATGCCTGCCTTGTGATAATCCAATAAACAAAGCCAAATATGAAAAGCCCCCTCCCCCAAAAGGGTAAAAGGTACACATTTGTTTGGTAAAAACAGGATAAATGCACATATTTGATGTTTTTTTCTCAATGATTGTTTTTTTATGCTCAATATCAACGCGTTGTAATCCCTACTGCCTCTGATCTGGCGGACTCACTAAACACAAATACTGTGTTTGTAAACGACGTCTGAGTGTTGGAGTGTGCTTCTGTCTGTCCATAAAAAAATTCAAAATCACGCAGTCTGGTTTTCTTAATATAAGGACTTTAATGCCTAGAATTTACTTTTATTCAAGTATGACAATTGAGTACTTTTTCCAAGATTTTGGGGAATTATTTCTAATATCTGTATTTTCACATGTACATTTAGTGATTGATTAATTAATCTAATGCAACACAAATATAAAAAACATGTAACGGTTTTCTTTAGGTGATGTAGAGGCGGACCAAAATGCAGCGTGGTTGTTATTCATTGTACTTTAATAAAGAAACTGTACACGAATAAACTAACAAAACAACAAACGTGCGAAAACCTAAAACAGTCCCATCTGGTGCAAAACAGAGACAGGAACAATCACCTACAAACACAGTGAAACCCAGGCTACCTAAATATGGTTCCCAATCAGAGACAATGACTAACACCTGCCTCTGAGAACCATATCAGGCCAGACATATAAATAGACAAACAAGACATCCAACATAGAATGCCCACTCAGATCACACCCTGACCAACCAAAACATAGAAACATACAAAGCAAACTATGGTCAGGGTGTGACAGTACACCCCCCCAAGGTGCGGACTCCGGCCGCAAAACCTGAACCTATTGGGGAGGGTCTGGGTGGGCATCTGTCCGCGGTGGCGGCTCTGGTGCTGGACGTGGCCCCCACCGTGTCCGCTTCCGTGGCCTCCTAGCCATGGCGACCCTACTTAATGACCCCACTTAATGACCCCACTGGACAGAGGGGCGGCAGCAAGGGGACAGAGGGGCGGCAGCTCGGGACAGAGGGACGGCAGCTCGGGACAGAGGGACGGCAGCTCGGGACAGAGGGGCGGCAGCTCGGGACAGAGGGGCGGCAGCTCGGGACAGAGGGGCAGAAGCTCTGGCAGCTCGGGACAGAGGGGCTCTGGCGCCTCTGGGCTGAGGGGCTCCGGCAGCAGCGCCGGACAGGCGGGAGACTCCGGCAGCAGCGCCGGACAGGCGGGAGACTCCGGCAGCAGCGCCGGACAGGCGGGAGACTCCGGCAGCAGGGCCGGACAGGCGGGAGACTCCGGCAGCAGCGCCGGACAGGCGGGAGACTCCGGCAGCAGCGCCGGACAGGCGGGAGACTCCGGCAGCAGCGCCGGACAGGCGGGAGACTCCGGCAGCACTGGAGAGGAAGGCTCTGGCAGCGCTGGACTGAGTAGCTCTGGCGCCTCTGGACTGAGGGGCGGGAGCTCTGGTAGCGCCGGACAGGCGGGAGACTCCGGCTGCGCTGGAGAGGAGGAAGGCTCTGGCAGCGCTGGAGAGGCGGGAGACTCCGACAGCGCTGGAGAGGAGGAAGGCTCCGGCAGCGCTGGACAGGCGGGAGCCTCTGTAAGGATGAGCCGGAGAGACAGCCTGGTGCGGGGGGCTGCCACCGGAGGGCTGGTTCATGGAGGTGGTGACGGATAGACCGGACCGTGCAGGCGCACTGGAGCTCTTGAGCACCGAGCCTGCCCAACCTTACCCGGTTGAATGGTCCCGGTCGCCCTGCCAGTGCGGCGAGGTGGAATCGCCTGCACTGGGCTATGCAGGCGAACCGGGGACACCGTGCGCAAGGCTGGTGCCATGTAAGCCGGCCCAAGGAGACGCACTGGAGACCAGATGCGTAGAGCCGGCTTCATGGCACTTGGCTCGATGCCCACTCTAGCCCGGCCGATACGCGGAGCTGGAATGTACCGCACCGGGCTATGCACCCGCACTGGGGACACCGTGCGCTTCACAGCATAACACGGTGCCTGCCCGGTCTCTCCAGCCCCCCGGTAAGCACAGGAAGTTGGCGCAGGTCTCCTACCTGGCTTCACCACACTTCCTGTGAGCCCCCCCAAGAAATTTTTGGGGCTGAATCTCGGGCTTCCATCCACGCCGCCGTGCTGCCTCCTCATACCAGCGCCTCCAGTTTCTCCGCCTCCAGTTCTTCTTTGGGGCGGCGATATTCTCCAGGCTGAGACCAGGGTCCTTCTCCGTCCAATTCGTCCTCCCATGTCCATTCCTCTCGCTGCTCCTGCTGCCGTTTTGCCCAGGGTCCTCTCCCGTCGAGGATTTCTTCCCAAGTCCAGAAGTCCTTATTACGCTGCTCCTGCTGCTGCCCGTTACCACGCCGCTTGGTCCTGTTGTGGTGGGTGATTCTGTAACGGTTTTCTTTAGGTGAAGTAGAGGCGGACCAAAATGCAGCGTGGTTGTTATTCATTGTACTTTAATAAAGAAACTGTACACGAATAAACTAACAAAACAACAAACGTGCGAAAACCTAAAACAGTCCTATCTGGTGCAAAACACAGAGACAGGAACAATCACCCACAAACACACAGTGAAACCCAGGCTACCTAAATATGGTTCCCAATCAGAGACAATGACTAACACCTGTCTCTGATTGAGAACCATATCAGGCCAGACATAGAAATAGACAAACAAGACATCCAACATAGAATGCCCACTCAGATCACACCCTGACCAACCAAAACATACAAACATACAAAGCAAACTATGGTCAGGGTGTGACAAAACATGCATTTTTCTAAACTAATCCAATCATTTAGTTAGATTCCTTGCACCTGTTACTGAAATTGGTAGTCTCCTCACACGATTCCTAAGCCTAGCAGTCATTATGAACTCATTATGAAAGTTTTACAACCCTATTTGCAGGCCTGGTGTGGCCTTTAAACCATGAGTTTCAGACCACTGTGTTAGGGTAAAGCTAGGCCATAAAATAAGGCCTTATGAGATATGTAATAATGCATTGTCATAAACAGTTTAATTATAATGATAACATTAACCTAGGACTTCACTTGATGACGTCCACAGGACTGAAAATGAACAAATTCAACAACCATGTCTTTGTCACTAACAAATATAGTCATGTGGTAACTCCACAATTCACTCGCAAAGGCAAAGCACACAAATTATATTTGAGGTGTGGCTTAGTGGAGGGCGTTACTCAATATTTTCAAGTTGATACAACTCACATCTGGACCCCCTACAGAATCACAGTGACTCTATTGATTTGAGTAACGACTACAAAATCACTTTAAGTAACTGTTCTTAAAAAAATTGGGGTAATGACAACATATTGGGGTTTACAGTGTACAGTAGAGTCAGCGTAATGGTGTCCTCCATCATAGGTAATCCATTACAGTTGTTGGATGGTTCCATGAGGAGAGGAAAACATGTCTGATCTATCCAATTGACCCTTGGTGAGGGATTGATTAATGGACTAAAATTCACAGAATCACTTTGCTGTTTACTTTCCTTATCCTATAATAGGCTCTGATCAGATTAAATTAAGATATTTCAATATCAAGTATTCTCACACCTTTCCTGAAGTGCAGTTGGCTAGACTGCTGGGAAAACAATATTGGACATTAAAATGCATTGTTTAATATAATTTCTCCCAGAAAAGTCAGAAGCTGGTTGGGTGGTGGACCATTCTTGATACACACGGGAAACTGTTGTAGCGTGAAATACCCAGCAGCATTGCAGTTCTTGACACACTCAAACCTACTACCATACCCTTTCCGGGAGGTGAGCTTTTCGCCTCTTCCTCGTGTTCAAACCATTTCATACATGGGCTGCAGCTTCCTGTCTTTCCTGGTCTAAATGTTCATTTCTTTACCGATCCTTTTATGCACTCTGGTTGAAAGGGACGGTTCCGTCAGGCTGACGCTCTCTAACCCCCCTCCGTGCGTGGCTACTTACTGTGCAAAGACTATAGGAGACAATTATCTCTTATGGCTCCTAAATCGCATTCCTATCTTAACAGAAATACTTTCATAATTGTTAATATTTCATGCACAACGTAAAGGATCGAGACTTCGTACTGTCACGAACCGGCTCAAAGCCCGTAACAAAAGGGAGACAACGTGGAGATAAGGAGTAACAAAATATATATTTATTAAATAAGTAACTAAGTATAATATACAATGGTGTGTGTAATCAGTAATCAGTAGTGTAAGTGAGTGTTTTGCATGCATGAATGTGATAATGCAGAGTGTTGAAAGATGCTAAAGCAAACAACCAAAACAACCACCAAGAAACACAACAAAGTCTATAAAGGTGTCTGCATGGAGAGAGTCTACTCCATGAATGGGGAAGTGGTGTATTTATCCTGGGAGACACCGGGCCCAGGTGTTTCCCATGAAGCTGACGACCCTCCCAACTCCGCCCACCAGCATCCTAATAAGGAAACAACAAAGAGAGAATACGGCAGACAGAGTGGGAGGGTCGTCACAGTACATGTAGTGTATATACTTTCAAGTTATAGTGTTTCCATTATACCTTTATAATGACAAAATAACAACCCATATGACATTATTATTCTTTAGATCACCTCTGACTATTCCCCACATTCTTATGTTATAAATAATGTTCCAGTATTCGCTGTTGAACGTGGGAAAGTTTCTTGAGACAAAGCACATTCCTTTGTGGATTTTGGAGAGGGAGACCCAAGATCTCCTCTCCTTTAATTTACGATAGGGTGTGAGCTGTCAACCCCCCACCAGCTCCCTCTCCCCCCTCTGTGGGTGAGAGAGGGTCTGGTTACTGTCAACCGTTGCCAAGCTGATCTGACCCATTTGGATCCTCACAAGACAGTCAAGACACTGGTCAAAAACACTTAAATATTTTGTCTTGCCCATTTACCAATCCATGTCTCAATAGTCTCAAGGCTTAAAAATCCTTCTTTAACCTGTCTCCTCCCCTTCATCTACACTAATTGAAGTGGATTTCACAGGTGACATCAATAAGGGATCATAGCGTTCACCTGGATTCACCTGGTCAGTCTATGTAAAATATACTTGATTGATGAATTAATGTCACTAATTAGTAAGGAACTCCCCTCACCTAGTTGCCTAGGTTTTAATTGAAAGGAAAAAACAAAAACCTGCAGACACTCAGCCCTCCGTGGAATGAGTTTGACAACTCAGGGCTATGCCATGGAAAGAGCGGGTGTTCCTAATGTTTTGTACACGCAGTGTATATCAAAGTACTGTAAAAGAAGAACAAAACATCTTCATTCCATGTTCTCATAGAATATAAATACATTTCTCTATTTGTCGCACCCGAAATTAACATCTGGATTTAAATTTTCATTGCTGACCGTATTGGTGTGGTGTATCCAGAAGAAGGGCCTCTCATGGGGCATACAAGGGCCCTTGCTGTTCAGACATGTTGACTTTGGTGCGTTTATGTGGTCTTTGGCAGGACAAATAGTCTTTAAAAGTACAAGATGAAGCACTACTCCTGTGCCAATGAACAATATCCAAGTGGAAGTGGTTCAAATAGACGTTCAGGATCATTGACCTCCACAGCTCTTTACCACACCTTCCCATTTTGATTTATATTTCAGTCAAGGGTTTGGGGTTTGTTAGCCCATAACCTATAACAACTACCACAGACAAATCTTCCATTCCTGTTATCATTGACACTTGTGTGTCATTTGATCTGTCTTTCAGACATGTCAGTTAATATATAGGTAAGACATCTTCCGTCTGACTGCTTGTCAATGCCCAAACCAGTCGCACCACTGAAAAGTATCTGATTCAATGGATAGCTGTAGTTGATTTAGTCCTGTACCATCTCAATCCGTTACACGAGGACCAATGGCAATGATCGATAAGCCGGGAATGGAAAAATGGATCCGACTGAAGGATGGAGACAGAGGCCAAACTCAGTGGGGAGGGAAGACAATGTTTTGGGGAAAACCCATTGTTTTTTTTTTACGTATCAAACACTCATACTGGATGATTATTTACTCCTTTCAAGCAGATAAAGTATTCATGGAATAAAGTGACAATAATGTAACTTTTTTCCATTTCCTCATAATATCCTCATCACATCAAGTATAATACTTTTCCCTCTGTAAAATAGAGCTCAACACGACAAACCATTCCAATCAAGACTTCTGAAACAAATACTCAGTGGTCATTATTTCGTCTAATTAGAAAATCACACATTAAAACCACATCATCAGCACAGCAATGTCATCAGCACAGCAATGTCTAAGCTCTTTGTCTGGAGAGCTTTTGGCTCTGGGGTCTAAGTAGCCCCCCTACCAGATATTCTCAGCACACACACACACGCTCGCACACACACACACACACACACACACACACACACACACACACACACACACACACACACACACACACACACACACACACACAGACTAGTATGTTTTAGGGTTGTTAACCAAAATAACCTACAAGTGCAAGTGTGGCAGCATAATCCAACCAAGCCTGCTGCGGAACCAATCAATTAAATCCAATTCATTAGTGAAGTGTCACACAGCCAGACTATTCATCTGTCAGCCCAAATGGTGACCTCTCCACCTCTGGCTCTCTAGCCTTATTGTTCTCTCTCACATCTCACCATGGGGCATCTGCTCCACTTCCTGTTCCAGAGACACAGCATCCTCACATCAGAGACCTTGGTGTCAAATCTCTCTATGGTACTGTATGGTAACCAATTAGGCTTGCTGATGTGACTGGCAAATATGGGAGTAGTCGGCGTGCCTTCCAGATCCAAGTCCAAGTGCCTTGCATGAAGAGTAAGAATAACGTTTTGGGTAGATATTGCTTTCTACCCTATGGAACTCTTTCCCGCCACCCCAACATTTTTCAAATGTTGATACTATCTCAAAATGTCTACATAATATCTAAACATTTTGACATTCTAAGTCAAATGTTTTTTTTTTTGGGGGGGGTATTTCGTGTTACTAACTCTTGAGATTGTAGACTTTTGAGATAGTAGACCATACCTATAAAATATGTTAATTAATTTATTACCCCTTTTTCGTGATATCCAATTGGTAGTGACAGTCTTGTCCCATCGCTGCAACTCCCGTACGGACTCGGGAGAAGCAAAGGTCGAGAGCCATGCGTCCTCCAAAACACAACCCTGCCAAGCCGCACTGCTCGCTTAACCTGGAAGCCAGCCACACCAAAGCATCAGAGGAAACACTGTACAACTGGCAACCAAAGTCAGTGTGCATGCGCGATGGGACAAGGACATCCCGGCCAGCCAAACCCTTCCCTAGCCCGGATGACGCTGGGCCAATTGTGCGCCGCCTCGTGGGTCTCCCAGTCGGCTGCAACACAGTTTGGGATCGAACCCGGGTCTATAGTGATGCCTCTAGCACAGTGCCTTAGACCGCTGTGTCACTCGGGAGGCCATGTTTATAAATTTGTAATATTATGTGATGATTCCAGAGGTGGCAACACAGGAGTGTTTTCCTGGGGTCTAGAGTTTTTCTGGCTAACCTAACCAGGTAAAACTCTGGACCCTACACTCAAAGAAATGCTGGGTTTAAAACTAAGTGACCCAGCAGTTGGGTCACTTAGTTGGGTGATTGAGCTATGATCCACCGGGTCAGATCAGAATACTGGAGGTGTGGATTAGAAGGAGTGTGGCTTTCAGATAATTATTTTTGTCGTTCCAGTTCATGTTCTGTTGTATCTCCATCACATGTTAATGTTGAGCACTGATATCTTGTAGCTTTTGTAAGCCTTATACAAGAGTATGAGTTTCTCAAGTGCCTATGCATATCCAAATTTTAGGATAGTTACCACTTTGTTATAATTTTTTTAATCATTTTATTAAAATGTGTAAAGTGTAAAATAAGGACAATTTCAATTTGCAGTATACAAACGTAACTTGATAAACAGGAATGACATTTATTCTCACATGTGGCCAAAAATAACTGATTATCCAATCATGGCTTAATTTAACCATCATTTGGGGTTTTATTCACTTTCATGCTGGGTATCTTTTTAATTGGGCGTTCAGATAGTTATTTTTGGCCACCATAAGAGTAAATGTCATTCCTGTTCAATATGTTAAGTTTCTACACTGCAAACTTAAATATTTTTGCACATGACATATTTTAATGTACATTTAAAACATTATTGTTTAAATATTGTAACAAAGTGGTAACTATTCCAACATTGAGCTATGCATAGGCAGTTGAGGAACTCATACTCTTGTGTAAGCCTCATTAAAGCTACTAAAGTGGCAGTGTTCAACCTTAACATGTGATGACTATACAACACATGAACTGGAATGACATTCACTGTCACGAGTGGCCAAAACAACCCAACTAAGTTACCCAACTGGCTGGGTCAAAAATAACCCAAAGTATTTTCTGTCCAATATTTACCCAATATTTAACCCAGCATTTGTTTTGTGGTGCTTGCTGTTTGGGGTTTTAGGCTGTGTTTCTGTACAGCACTTTGAGATATCAGCTGATGTATGAAGGGCTATATAAATACATTTGATTTGATTTGATTTGTTGCTTTATGCAGGGTTGCATTGTGTAGGCCTTTGGATCTGTAATTAAAAAGCTACTCACACAGTATGTCATCACTATTGTGTTGCTTGATTAATTGGACCATACAACACACTGCTGGCTCACTCATACTCCCTTCTATTCTCGTACTCTCTGCTCAATAAAATCACAGAAAATACTATTTGAAAGGCAGAAATCATGGCTAAGATAACAGATATGTTAGTACTGTATATGTAAAATGATTAAGGGGATACCAGATACATGCACAAATAATCACTTTTCGCCAAAAATGACATACCCAAATCTAACTGCCTGTAGCTCTGGACCTGAAGCAAGGATATGCATATACAGTGTATTTAGTCAGCCACCAATTGTGCAAGTTCTCCCACTTAAAAAGATGAGAGAGGCCTGAAATTTTCATCATAGGTACACTTCAACTATGACAGACAAAATGAGAAAAAAAATCCAGAAAATCACATTGTAGGATTTTTAATGAATTTATTTGCAAATTATGGTGGAAAATAAATATTTGGCCACCTACAAACAAGCAAGATTTCTGGCTCTCACAGACCTGTAACTTCTTCTTTAAGAGGCCCCTCTGTCCTCGACTCGTTACCTGTATTAATGGCACCTGTTTGAACTTACTATCAGTATAAAAGACACCTGTCCACAACCTCAAACAGTCACACTCCAAACTCCACTATGACCAAGACCAAAGAGCTGTCAAAGGACACCAGAAACAAAATTCTAGACCTGCACCAGGCTGGGAAGACTGAATCTGCAATAGGTAAGCAGCTTGGTTTGAAGAAATCAACTGTGGGAGCAATTATTAGGAAGACATACAAGACCACTGATAATCTCCCTCGATCTGGTGCTCCACGCAATATCTCACCCCGTGGGGTCAAAATGATCACAAGAACGGTGAGCAAAAATCCCAGAACCACACGGGGGGACCTAGTGAATGACCTGCAGGGAGCTGGGACCAAAGGAGCAAAGCCTACCATCAGTAGCCCACTACGCCGCCAGGGACTCAAATCCTGCAGTGCCAAACGTGTCCCCCTGCTTAAGCCAATACATGTCCAAGCCCGTCTGAAGTTTGCTAGAGAGCATTTAGATGATCCAGAAGAAGATTGGGAGAATGTCATATGGTCAGATGAAACCAAAATATAACATTTTAGTAAAAACTAAACTCTTTGTGGTTGGAAGACAAAGAATGCTGAGTTGCATCCAAAGAACACCATACCTACTGTGAAGCATGGGGGTGGAAACATCATGCTTTGGGGCTGTTTTTCTGCAAAGGGACCAGGACGACTGATCCGTGTAAAGGAAAGAATGAATGGGGCCATGTATCGTGAGATTTTGAGTGAAAACCTCCTTCCATCAGCAAGGGCATTGAAGATGAAACATGGCTGGGTCTTTCAGCATGACAATGATCCCAAACACACTGCCCGGGCCACAAAGGAGTGGCTTCGTATGAAGCATTTCAAGGTCCTGGGGTGGCCTAGCCAGTCTCCAGATCTCAACCCCATAGAAAATCTTTGGAGGGAGTTGAAAGTCTGTGTTGCAACAGCCTCAAAACATCACTGCTCTACAGGAGATCTGCATGGAGGAATGGGCCAAAATACCAGCAACAGTGTATGAAAACCTTGTGAAGACTTATAGAAAACGTTTGATCTCTGTCATTGCCAACAAAGGGTATATAACAAAGTATTGAGATAAACTTTTGATATTGACCAAATAATTATTTTCCACCATAATTTGCAAATAAATAAATAAAAAATCCTACAATGTGATTTTCTTTTCTTCATTTTGTCTGTCATAGATGAAGTGTACCTATGATGAAAATTACAGGTCTCTCTGTAACGGCGTTCGTCTGTTGTTGAAAGAGAGTCGGACCGAAATGCAGCGTGGTGGTTACTCATGTTACTTTAATGAAGAAAAACGGAATGATACATGAAATAACTTATAACTACGAAAACAACAAACGGAACGTGAAACTTATTACAGCCTATCTGGTGAATACAACACAAAGACAGGAACAATCACCCACAAGATACAAAGTGAAACTCAGGCTACTTAAATACGGTTCCCAATCCGAGACAACGAGAATCACCTGACTCTGATTGAGAACCGCCTCAGGCAGCCAAGCCTAACTAGACACACCCCTAATCATTTACAATCCCAATGCTATAAAACCCCAATACGAAACACAACACATAACCCATGTCACACCCTGGCCTGACCAAAATATATAACGAAAACACAAAACATATTGACCAAGGCGTGACACTCTCTCATCTTTTTAAGTAGGAGAACTTGCACAATTGGTGGCTGACTAAATACTTTTTTGCCCCACTGTACTTGATACCATTTGAAAAGAAACACTTTGAAGTTTGTGGAAATGCGAAATTAATTGTAGAATAATATAACACATTGGATCTCATAAAAAAATATTTTGTTCAATCATCTTTGAAATGCAAGAGAAAAAAGTCATCATCTGACTTAGGACTCTAGGTGCTTTTAGATCTTGACCACTAGATGGCAGTAGTGTATGTGCAAAGTTTTAGACAGATCGAATGAACCATTGCATTTCTGTTCAAAAAGTTGTATTAAGTCTGCCCAAATGTGCCTAATTGGACAATATATACATTTTCAAGTACATAACTGCGCACTCTCCTCAAACAATAACATGGTATGTTTTCACTGTAATAGCTACTGTAAATTGGACAGTGCAGTTAGATTAACAAGAATGTAAGCTTTCTGCCCATATAAGATACAGTTGAAGTCGGAAGTTTACATACACCTTAGCCAAATACATTTAAACTCAGTTTTTCACAATTCCTGACATTTAATCCTAGTAAAAATTCCCTGTCTCAGGTCAGTTAGGATTCCCACTTTATTTTAAGAATATGAAATGTCAGAATAATAGTAGAGAGAATGATTTATTTCAGCTTTTATATCTTTCATCACATTCCCAGTGGGTCAGAAGTTTACATACACTCAATTAGTATTTGGAGCATTACCTTTAAATTGTTTAACTTGGGTCAAACGTTTCGGGTAGCCTTCCACAAGCTTCCCACAATAAGTTGGGTGAATTGTGGCCCATTCCTCCTGACAGAGCTGTTGTAACTGAATCAGGTTGGTAGGCCTCCTTGCTCGCACACACTTTTTCAGTTCTGCCCACAAATATTCCATAGGATGGAGGTAAGGGCTTTGTGATGGCCACTCCCAATACCTTGACTTTGTTGTCCTTAAGCCATTTTGCCACAACTTTGGAAGTATGCTTGGGGTCATTGTCCATTTGGAAGACCCATTTGCAACCGAGCTGTAACTTCCTGACTGATATCTTGATATGTTGCTTCAATATATCCACATAAATTTGCTTCCTCATGATGCCATCTATTTTGTGAAGTGCAGCAGTCCCTCCTGCAGCAAAGCTACCCCACAACATGATGCTGCCACCCCCGTGCTTCACAGTTGGGGTGGTGTTCTTCGGCTTGCAAGTCTCCCTCTTTTTCCTCCAAACATAACGATGATCATTTTGGCCACGAAAGTTTTGTTTCATCAGATTAGAGGATATTTCTCCAAAAAGTGTGCAGTTGCAGACCGTTGTCTGGCTTTTTTATGGAGGTTTTGGAGCAGTGGGCTGAGCGGCCTTTCAGGTTACGTCGATATAGGACTTGTTTTACTGTAAATATAGATACTTTTTTACCTGGATGGATAGCTGGAAAAAAATTGCCACATAACGCTACAAATTAAGAAACATATCCTATATGCAGAGAATAAAACAAAAAGTCAAGTCATGACCATCATGCTTTTAGGGAACATTTTGTACATGTATTAGTTTGACCAATTCCAGTCCTCTTGCTTGGGGTTGTCTGGATCCTCCCCGGGATAAGTTTTATGTAGAAGGACTGAGAAGCTCAGTTCTGGTTACTTTTTAAAAGGACATTATACTCCAAAATGAATTAAAATAAAATGATGCTGACACCATCTAAAATATTATTTCCACCTCCAGAAATGAATCCAATGACATACTGGTAAAAATTATGATTTTAACATATTGGACCATGCTTACGCATGGTCTATATGATCAGATGTTCTATTAGCAATAAGCATTATCACCTGATGAACTAATGTAGCATAGTGGCTATAACATGTAAGCACTCTTTTCTTTAAAAAATTACAAGTTGGACATAAGCAAGCATTTCACTGCCTCTCAAACCTGATTCTGGGGTCCATTCTTCCTTGCTGTCATTGTCCTAAAGAGGGAAGGATCCTAACTGCTCGATTAGGCTCATTTGGCCTATAGAATGTCCCTGTGTCCATTGCCTGTGAATGTCAGTGGATGTTTTGGTAAAAACATTGACCAAGGCCATCATTTTACATAATTTCACATGTCTTTCATTGAGCATGAAATTGCCCTGAAAAGTAGCCTAACTGCACAACGTTGCCCTGAGGCAACAAAAATGGGTATTCTAACTTCAGCTTGCCCTTGGTAGAACTCAGCTAGTGGAAGCAAACATCTGTGCCTGCGTACTACCTTAAAAGACATTCATTTGAAAAATAGCCAGTATACACTACCTCAAAATAGTCTGAATTAATCTAAGTTTTTGATGAGGAGGTCTTAGTCGTGCATTTTTAAGGAATTCTCACACTGTACATAGGATTCAGTCTTTTACGATTATTATGCCACACTGTGCGATGTTGCCAAGTTAAAATCTAGATGACAACTGAATAACTGAAAGTATGCATTTTAGTAATCGTTTTCACGTAACAAAATGTATGTCCGAACTCAGAATCAAGTAGACTTCCCAAAAAATGGTAGAATGTTTATTTTGAATGGCGATTCTATGCGTTGATCAAAATTCCATCAGGTAGCCTGATTTCAGATGTTTCATGTGAATAACATTATTTGGGAAATCGTTCTTCTTGCAAAGCATGTAAATGTTTCAATAAAATTATTATATTAATCTGACTATACACAATAATCTTGGCAAAGTGGGTGGGGTTATATCCTGCCTGGTTGGCCCTGTCCGAGGGTATCATCGGACAGGGCCAGAGTGTCCCCTGACCCTCCCTTCTCAGCCTCAAGTATCTATGCTGCAATAGTCTAGGCGCCGGGGGTTAGGGTCAGTCTGTACTATCTGGTGAAATTCTCCTGTCTTATCTGGTGTCCTGTGTGAATTTAAGAATGCTCCCTCTAACTATCTCATCTCTCGCTCTCCCCTCCTGGAAGACCTGAGCTCTAGGACCTTGCCTCAGGACTACCTGGGTGATGACTTTTGGCTGTCCCTGTCCCCAGTCCACCTGGTTGTGCTGCTGCTTCAGTTTCAACTGTTCTCCCTGTGACCATGGAACTCTCCACTGGACATCCTACCTTGTCCCAGACCTGCTATTTCGACCCTCCCTGTCCCTTCCTCTCCCTCTCTCTCTCTCTCTCTCTCTCTCTCTCTCACTCTCTCTACTGCACCCCGTCTTGACCTCTGAATGCTCGACTATGAAAAGCCAACTGACATTTACTCGTTAGGTGCTGACCTGTTGCACCCTCTACAACCACTGTGATTAATATTGTTTGAACATCTTGAAGAACGATCTGGCCTTAATGGCCATGTACTCTTATAGTCTCCACCAGGCACAGCCAGAAGAGGACTGGCCACCCCTCAGAGCCTGAATCCTCTCTAGGGTTTTTCCTAGCCACCGTGCTTCTTCATCTGCATTGCTTGCTGTTTGGGGTTTTAGGCTGGGTTTATGTATAAGCACTTTGTGACATCTGCTGATGTAAAAAGGGCTTTATAAATCAATTCAATTTGATTGGTCAGGTTTCCACTAAATTCACCAACTTATTGTTTCGCTTCTTCTCTGCTGCATCCGATTCATTAACAACTGTGACAAAGGTTGGGTTCCCTTGTGGATGCGTGTCTGAGAGATTACAGCCAATGCTCAATAGGCTCCAATTACTTAACCATGAATGTGCACTCTTCAAAATATATCTCCAGTCAACGTTGTTGCTAGCACTTGCCCCCAAAATATAGCGTACAGTCTGGGTTAACATGGTTGACTTTGCGAAAACAAATTTAATATGAGTGTTGTCGCAAATGAGGAATCAGACACTATTTCAAAGCATAGTACATGTAATGTTTTCTTAAGTACAATGTAATTACTAATTGTTACACAGGAGTTAGCTAGTTAAACTGCAGTGTATCTTGAGTGGTACTTGTAATGAATGTGTAATTTGTTCTTAACTGACTTACCTAGTTAAATAAAGGTTATATATATAAAAAAATATATATTTATGCAGTACATTACCCATCCTGACAACCTGGCCCTCATTTTTTAAGTCTCTGGAAATACCATCCAGGTGGAAGAATACACACACAAGTATACAGTAGAGTACATGTAATATTTGCATACGCATAATGTAATTAATATGTGTTACACAGGATTTAGCTAGTTAAAATAAAGTATATCTTGAGGGGTACTTACTCGTAATTCTAGTGTACATACAAAGTATGTACACTAATCGTCAGCCTCTGAAAGCGAAATCCATGTGATAAATAAACACACCAGTACACCACAGAGTACATGCAATATCTGCATAAATACAATGTAGTTACTAGGTGTTACACAGTAGTGACCAATTTCTATATAATTAGTTACTGTAGGACTAGAACACATTACAAAGTGAAAATGCCAACAAACAATAGATGAGCTTCTACTTTAGTCAACTTTATTGCAACATGTAAAAATACCTTACATTTCTTACAAAATATATTGCTAGATTAATAATGTGATTAATTAGATCAATAACATAAAAATAACTATTTTTGTGGTGACTCATATCTGTTGCCTATAGAATGGTGAGTAGCCTAGAAATTAGCTAGTGTTTAGCTACATTGAATAGGAACACGTAGATCTAACGTTAACATGCTAGGTGTGCTCTGTCTGAGTCACTTTCAATGGGGGACTTGGCTAGCTAGCTGGTAAATGCTAGCTAGATAGCTAACGTTTTATGCAAAATTTCCCAGCAGAAATCATGGTTCCCCCCAAAAAACGAAATAAATTGCATGGAAAACTTACTTTCTCTCTCCTGTCTTGACATTTTTTGTACATTTACATTTACATTTAAGTCATTTAGCAGACGCTCTTATCCAGAGCGACTTACAAATTGGTGCTTTCACCTTATGACATCCAGTGGAACAGCCACTTTACAATAGTGCATCTAGGTCTTTTAAGGGGGGGGAGAAGGATTACTTTATCCTATCCTAGGTATTCCTTAAAGAGGTGGGGTTTCAGGTGTCTCCGGAAGGTGGTGATTGACTCCGCTGTCCTGGCGTCGTGAGGGAGTTTGTTCCACCATTGGGGGGCCAGAGCAGCGAACAGTTTTGACTGGGCTGAGCGGGAACTGTACTTCCTCAGTGGTAGGGAGGCGAGCAGGCCAGAGGTGGATGAACGCAGTGCCCTTGTTTGGGTGTAGGGCCTGATCAGAGCCTGGAGGTAGTGAGGTGCCGTTCCCCTCACAGCTCCGTAGGCAAGCACCATGGTCTTGTAGCGGATGCGAGCTTCAACTGGAAGCCAGTGGAGAGAGCGGAGGAGCGGGGTGACGTGAGAGAACTTGGGAAGGTTGAACACCAGACGGGCTGCGGCGTTCTGGATGAGTTGTAGGGGTTTAATGGCACAGGCAGGGAGCCCAGCCAACAGCGAGTTGCAGTAATCCAGACGGGAGATGACAAGTGCCTGGATTAGGACCTGCGCCGCTTCCTGTGTGAGGCAGGGTCGTACTCTGCGGATGTTGTAGAGCATGAACCTACAGGAACGGGCCACCGCCTTGATGTTATTTGAGAACGACAGGGTGTTGTCCAGGATCACGCCAAGGTTCTTAGCGCTCTGGGACGAGGACACAATGGAGTTGTCAACCGTGATGGCGAGATCATGGAACGGGCAGTCCTTCCCCGGGAGGAAGAGCAGCTCCGTCTTGCCGAGGTTCAGCTTGAGGTGATGATCCGTCATCCACACTGATATGTCTGCCAGACATGCAGAGATGCGATTCGCCACCTGGTCGTCAGAAGGGGGAAAGGAGAAGATTAATTGTGTGTCGTCTGCATAGCAATGATAGGAGAGACCATGTGAGGTTATGACAGAGCCAAGTGACTTGGTGTATAGCGAGAATAGGAGAGGGCCTAGAACAGAGCCCTGGGGACACCAGTGGTGAGAGCACGTGGTGAGGAGACGGATTCTCGCCATGCCACCTGGTAGGAGCGACCTGTCAGGTAGGACGCAATCCAAGCGTGGGCCGCGCCGGAGATGCCCAACTCGGAGAGGGTGGAGAGGAGGATCTGATGGTTCACAGTATCGAAGGCAGCCGATAGGTCTAGAAGGATGAGAGCAGAGGAGAGAGAGTTAGCTTTAGCAGTGCGGAGCGCCTCCGTGATACAGAGAAGAGCAGTCTCAGTTGAATGACTAGTCTTGAAACCTGACTGATTTGGATCAAGAAGGTCATTCTGAGAGAGATAGCGGGAGAGCTGGCCAAGGACGGCACGTTCAAGAGTTTTGGAGAGAAAAGAAAGAAGGGATACTGGTCTGTAGTTGTTGACATCGGAGGGATCGAGTGTAGGTTTTTTCAGAAGGGGTGCAACTCTCGCTCTCTTGAAGACGGGAGGGACGTAGCCAGCGGTCAGGGATGAGTTGATGAGCGAGGTGAGGTAAGGGAGAAGGTCACCGGAGATGGTCTGGAGAAGAGAGGAGGGGATAGGGTCAAGCGGGCAGGTTGTTGGGCGGCCGGCCGTCACAAGACGCGAGATGTCATCTGGAGAGAGAGGGGAGAAAGAGGTCAGAGCACAGGGTAGGGCAGTGTGAGCAGAACCAGCGGTGTCGTTTGACTTAGCAAACGTTTGACTTTGTCTCGTCTATAACACTTTTTTTCTTTCGCACAAGGGGACACGTTTAAGGTAATTATTCTTTTAGAGCGTGTTGAGCAGATGGGCAGACATTAAGCATTAATTCCTTGAAATGCCTTAATTCTTGGGATAAATAAATAATAGCACCAATGCATGACATCCAAAAGTAAGAATGCTCTTCAACAGTACAAGGTTACATAATGGAATAAGAGTTTGTTTTCTGACCATTTTAAGTGCATTTATAAACCATTATTCAACCAAGCTTACATTTTGGCAAACACAAATTACTATCTCACAATTTGAACCTTAACTGTTTACTAATGTGTCTAAAAATGTTTAACTGATTTTTAAGCACTTGACCCATTATCAAATTTAATAATTTTAACTATTTTTTGATGTGAACCATTTGTGACCCTGTTTTTGCCAATGCGCTCATAAGATTCCATGAATTTGAAACAAAAGCTTGACCTGGGCCTGGAAATCAGACTCCAGAGCCCTTTAAAAACTCTAAGCAGTCACCACTATTTCCGGAGCAGCCAAGAAGTGCTTGAAAATTGTTTTCTCTCAGTGCCTTCGGGAGTTGCCAAAGTTGATCATAAACTATGTTCACAAAATTGCTTGGGCCACTATATCAGTCCTGAAAAGCAAATAGGAGGGCTTTAAATTCAATGTATCATCTATTTAACAGATTACAAAGGTACTGTATGTATACTTAACATTATTAACCAACTAGCTAGCGAGCTAGGCTAGCTCAGTACTTGCTAGCAGCGACAGCATTGGCCAGCTAGTAAACAAAAGCCAGCTAGCTAAACTAGTCAACAAAACTAACAAAGTTAAATTACAACCTGGAGGCTGGAGACTAGCATGAGGAAAAAAAGGTAGCCGTTGTAAGGCACAGGCCGCAGTGTCCCAGGCAGGGGCTAGAAGTCACGGAATCATAGCTCTCTGTGTGAGAGCGGGAGAGAGAGAGAGAGTGATCTAAGCAGAGGAGATCGGTTCTCAGTTGGCTAACACATATCACAGGGTTTGTGCAGGCTGAAATATGGTGTGTTAGAATGCTATCGGCAGTGGTGTAAACAAAAGTACCGAAACTTAAAGATGCACTCCAGGAACTTAAGCACAACACATTTGTGACATATAGAACGGATTGGATTCGTAAACTTATCTTACGAATTGCACACACAATTTCTTTGTGGCAGGATGTAACATATCATACAAAATGGATGACGTAGTACTTAATTTGACGATGTAGTAAGCAAAAAATGGGGAACACTCATGAGCACCATTTCAAAACTACTGGCTGAAAAAAAATAACAAATTGAGATGATCTTCAAGTAAAAAAACTTAAGTTGTTTTTTTTGAGTATCTGTACTTTACTACTTTTACATTTCCTCCACTACAGTTCTAAAGAAAATAATTTACTTTTTTACTCTCAATGCATTTTCCCTGACACCCAAAAGTAGTCATTACATTTTGAATGCTTAGCAGGACAGGCAAATGTTCAAATTCACTCACTTATCAAGAGAACATCCCTAGTCATCCCTACTGCCTCTGACCTGGTGGACTCAGTATATATTATAGTAGTATATAATATATTATATTTGTTTATTGTTTTATTGTTCTGTCTGGTTTGCTTAATATAAGGAATGTGAAATTATTTATACTTTTACTTTTGATATTTAAGTTGATTTCAAACAAAATACTTTTAGAGTTTTTTACTGGGTGACTTTCACTTTTACTTCAGGCATCTTCTATTAAGATATCTTTATTTTTACTCAAGTATGACAATTGGGTACTTTTCCCACTACTGGCTATCAGTACACTATAATTACAAGTAAGTAAAATGAGCTAAAACCTTTGTAACAACTAGTAATTACATTGTACATTGTACATATAATCTATGGTGTACTAGTGTGCCCCCCCCCACCCCCTTGGATCGTACTTCCAGAAGCTTTAAAATGAGGTCCAGGTTGTCAGGATGGGTAATGTTCTGCATAAGTATTCATACATTTTTTACATTTAATCTTTATTTAACTAGGTAAGTCAGTTCAGAACAAATTCTTATTTTACCTTTGATGCCCTACCCCGGCCAAACCCTACCCTAATCCGGACGTCACTGTGCCAATTGTGCGCCGTCTTATGTGACTATCGATCATGGCAAGTTGTGATACCGCCCTGGATCAAACCAGGGTCTGCAGTGATGCCTCCAGCACTGAGATGCAGTGCCTTAGACCACTGCACCACTCGGGAGCCTAAGTGCACATTAGTTACAAGTAAGTACTCCTCAAGATACACGTCATTAACAAGCTAAATCCTGTGTAACAACTAGTAATTACATTGTACTTAGGCAAACATTACATGTGCTTTGAAATTGTGTTTTATTCTTCATCTGGGATTACATTCGTAATAAATCTGTTTTCGTAAACTCAACCAAATTTTATACAATGGGTGGGTCTAACCCTGAATGCTGCTTGGTTAAAACCGCATTCCAGCCGGTGTCTATTCCACAAGTTTCCACCAGCTAAATCTATGATGTTAAAATGCCATTTACTCTGTTCAATCTGACTGCACAATCCACTGTCTCAGCCCAGCCAGGCAATTTATAAACTTGAACTCCACTATAAAAAGCATCTAGACATTATTTCACATTTATTTTAAACAAACATTTCTGAGATTTGTATAAACCTTGCTTTCTGTCTCTCTGACATTTGCAACATTGTTTCAATATTCAAATTAGATCTCCTGCTGTCAAAATAGTAATGAACGTGTCGGGAGTTGGGACGAGATAGATAGGCAGGCAGCATTTCTCAGCCAGTCGAAATCATGAATCAGATGGAATTATTTTTATGGGTATATACAAATAAATGTAAATTGAAAATCAATCAAATGTATTTATGAAGCCCTTCTTACATCAGCTGATGTCACAAAGTGCTGTACAGAAACCCAGCCTAAAACACCAAACAGCAAGCAATGCAGGTGTAGAAGCACGGTGGCTAGGAAAAACTCCCTAGAAAGGCCTGACCCTAGGAAGAAACCTAGAGAGGAACCAGGCTATGAGGGGTGACCAGTTCTCTTCTGGCTGTGCCGGGTGTAGATTATAACAGAACATGGCCAAGATGTTCAAATGTTCATAGATGACCAGCAGGGTCAAATAATAATAATCACAGTGGTTGACGAGGGTGCAACCTCAGGAGTAAATGTCAGTTGGATTTTCATAGCCGATCATTCAGAGTATCTCTACCGCTCCTGCTGTTTCTAGAGAGTTGAAAACAGCAGGTCTGGGACAGGTAGCACTTCCGGTGAACAGGTCAGGGTTCCATAGCAGCAGGCAGAACAGTTGAAACTGGAGCAGCAGCACGGCCAGGTGGACTGGGAACAGCAAGAAGTCATCAGGCCAGGTAGTCCTGAGGCATGGTCCTAGGGCTCTGGTCCTCCAAGATAGAGAAAGAAAGAACGAGAGAAAGCAAGAAAGAAAGAAAGAAAGAGAGAGAGAAATAGAGAGAGCATACTTAAATTCACACAGGACACCGGATAAGATAGGAGAAATACTCCAGATATAACAGACTGACCCTAGCCCCCCGACACATAAACTACTGCATCATAAATGCTGGTGGTTGAGACAGGAGGGGTTGGGGAGCAGCTTAATGGGTCGAAAACAGTTTAAACAAATGCAAATGCAGCTACTTTGCTGTTATTTTGGCCTTTTGACGTGACTGTAAGTTAGCCGTAGCTGGCTAGCTAGCAAGCAAAGGATAAGAACGTTGCCAGTCATAGATACAGAACAAAAAGACTGAACGACTGAGTTGCGTCTCTAGCAACGCTAGATTTGTGTTGGGACTATATCTTGTGGAAGGATGAAATAGTATGAATCAATTAATCAAAATAAAGTTTTTTATTAAAATATGTCAATCATTATTTGAATATGTTGGTAACCCATTGTTATCCTCCAAACACCGGCTTCCCTGGCATTATCACTTAAGTATCTATGAGTTGTTACTGTTAACTATAATACTTGCTACCGTGTAATTACACATGTAATTACACTGTAATAAGGATCCCTTAAAAGGAAGTGTTACCAAGAATGGTAACACAAGAGGAATCAACTCAAATACACAAGTATGGAGCTAGCCTTCAGGGTGTACCAGTACCAGATCAATGTGCAGGGGTACGAGCCAATTGAGATATGTGGCCTACATGAAAGCAGGGTAAAGTGACTAGGCATGGGGATAGGTAATAACAAGAGTACAATAAAGAACAGAGTAGCAGAAGCATATGGTGAGTGTACAATTGTGTGCATGTTTTGTGTGCACGTGTGTGTATGTGTGTTCGTGTTACAGGCAGAACATGAAAGCAAAGTGATGAGCGAAATGAGAGCCAATTTTCCGTAGTCCACGGTCGGTATCATTTTCTCACCGGGCGCAGAGAGTGGGAAGCATGAACGAACAGTATCTAGGGAAGGAGGCGGAACTTAAACGAGCCCCACAGCTCAGCCATAAAGTAGACCATGTACAAATGCAGTTAATATCTCAATCGACAATTTTCTGTTAGGCTACTACGAGAGATAATTGAGTGCGCGCGTTTACCGAAGAGCGTATACAGAGAAGAGACCTAGGAGTCAAGAAACAGAAGAGGAAAGTATCGAGATAAAGTACACGTGTAAAATGTCTCATTAATCGCGGAATTCATTCGAAACCAGCGTGGCACTCGACTCAACTGGTAAGATTTAAGCATATTCCAGTGTTTCATATTCCTGTGACTTGTGAAATGTTCGAAAGTTTTGATCGATTGTTCCACAATTTACTAGCCAACATAATTAATACAAACTTTTTATAGCACGAGAATTGCATTCATGAAATAAACCTAAGTGAGCGTCAACACATTGTTAAAGACAATAAAAATGTTTAATAGCCATTCCTTATTCACATGAATGAACAATTTCTTGATATCATATGCACGATTTAATTTGTCTATTTATCCTTATTGTATTTATTTTGATCATCTTAATTTTCCGCGACGCGTAAATTTCACCACCATCTGCCTTCTTCGAAGGAGTCAATTGTAAGTTAATTTCATTGTTTGTCATTTGAAGACTACATAACACTCACATTTTCATTTGATCCACCTTTCACAATATATTTTGTGCACTCCATGTGCGATGACTCAAGTTTAATTGTCGGATAGCAAATGCTATGGTCCCTGATATTAACAAAATAATAGTACACTGTGAAAATAGAAAGACTGAAAACACCACGATTGTGTAATGAAACCACGAATAGTAGTGCACCTAGCCTGGTATTTGGTGTTTGGAGGGGTGTTTGAATCTAAACCCAATGTATGTGTTATGATACACAGAAAGTTTTTTAAAGTTTTTTAACAGAATGGAAGTACTCTGAAACATCCAAAGTGGTTCTTCAATCTGAATACGGTTGTTTTTAAGTCTTGTGAAAGTGAGTGTAAAAGGCACCATCAAAACACAATATATGTTTAAAAAAAATGTCAGACTGTAGCTGCTACAATCGAATGATTAAGAATTGCAAATGGTTTTTCGTCTAAATATTGATTGACGATATGGAGAATGGAGATCTCTATGAATTCTCCATTCTCTATGGAGAATATTTTTGGGTGGCATTCCACCCTTTTTTTTATGCTTTATAGATTACAGTGGTGTTAAAGTACTTAAGTAAAAGTCCTTTCAAGTACTAATTAAGTCGTTTTTTTGTACTTTACTTTTTTTTTTTTGACAACTTTTACTTCACTACATTCCTAAAGAAAATAATGTACTTTATACTCCATACATTTTCCCTGACACCTAAAAGTACTTGTTACATTTTGAATGCTTAGCAGGACAAGAAAATGGTCCAATTCACGCACTTATAAAATCATCCATACTTCCTCTGATCTGGCGATCATCCCTACTGCCTCTGATCTGGCGGACTCACTAAACACAAATGCTTTTTTTGTAAATTATGCCTGAGTGTTGGAGTGTGCCCCTGGCTATTCGTAAATAAATAAAAAACTAGAAAATGGTGCAGTCCGGATTGCTTAATGTAAGGAATTTGAAATGATTTATACTTTTACTTTTGATACTTAGGTACATTTTTATCAATTACATTTACTTTTGATACTTAAGTATATTTAAAACCAAATCTTTTTTAGACTTTTACTCAAGTAGTATTTTACTGAGTAACTTTCACTTTTACTTGAGTCATTATCTATTAACGTAACTTTACTTTTACTCAAGTATAACAATTGGGTATTTTTCCCACCACTGATAGATGAGGAACAGGAGGAGATGGAGAAGGAGCAGTGGTGTGTATTCATGGATGCCAAAAACATATCAAATAATTTACAGTGCCTTCGGAAAGTATTCAGACCCCTTGATTTTTTCCACATTTTGTTATGTTACAACCTTATTCTAAAATGTATGATTTTTTTTCTCCACATCAATCAAGAAATCTTTGCAAAAAACCCCGGAAATATCAAATTTACATAAGTATTCAGACCCTTTACTCAGTACTTTGTTGAAGTACCTTTGGCAGCGATTACAACCTTGAGTCTTCTTGGGTATGATGCTACAAGCTTGGCACACTTGTATTTGTGGAGTTTCTCCTATTCTTCTCTGCAGATCCGCTCAAGCTCTGTCAGGTTGGATGGGGAGCGTTGCTGCACAGCTATTTTCAGGTCTCTCCAGAGATGTTCGATCGGGTTCAAGTCCAGGCTCTGGCTGGGCCACTCAAGGACATTCAGAGACTTGTCCCGAAGCCACTTATGTGTTGTCTTGGCTATGTGCTTAGCACATGTTGTCCTGTTGGAAGGTGAACCTTCGCCTGGGTCTGAGGTCTTGAGAGCGCTGGAGCAGATTTTCATCAAGGAACTCTCTGTACTTTGCTCTGGACATATTTCCCTCGAACTTGACTAGTCTCCCAGTCCCTGCCGTTGAAAAACATCCCTACAGCATGATGTTGCCACCACCATGCTTCACCGTAGGGATGGTGCCAGGTTTTCTCCAGACGTGATGCTTGGCATTCAGGCCAAAGAGTTCAATCTTTGTTTCATCAGAACAGAGAATCTTGTTTCTCATGGTCTGAGAGTCTTTAGGTACCTTTTGGCAAACTCTGAATGTATCTCACTGGAGAAAGCATCCAAGCCAGGGAAACAGCGCCCCTTTTTCAACGCCGATACCGATTATTGGAGGACCAAAAAAGCCGATACCGATTAATCGGCCAATTTTTTAATATTTATTTGTAATAATGACAATTACAACAATACTGAATCAACACTTATTTTAACGTAATATAATACATCAATAAAATAAATTTAGCCTCAAGTAAATAATGAAACATGTTCAATTTGGTTTAAATAATGCAAAAACAAAGTGTTGGAGAAGAAAGTAAAAGTGCAATATGTGCTATGTAAGAAAGCTAACGTTTCAGTTCCTTGCTCAGAACATGAGAACATATGAAAGCTGGTGGTTCCTTTTAACATGAGTCTTCAATATTCCCAGGTAAGAAGTTTTAGGTTGTAGTTATTATAGGAATTATAGGACTATTTCCCTCTATACCATTTGTATTTCATTAACCTTTGACTATTAGATGTTCTTATAAGCACTTTAGTATTGCCAGTGTAACAGTATAGCTTCCGTCCCTCTCCTCGCTCCTCCCTGGGCTAGAACCAGAAACACAACGACAACAGCCACCATCGAAGCAGCGTTACCCATGCAGAGCAAGGGGAACAACTACTAGAAGGCTCAGAGCGAGTGAAGTTTGAAACGCTATTAGCGCGCGCTAACTAGCTAGCCATTTCACTTCGGTTACACCAGCCTCATCTCGGGAGTTGATAGACTTGAAGTCATAAACAGTGCAATGCTTGACGCACAACGAAGAGCTGCTGGCAAAACGCACAAAAGTGCTGTTTGAATGAATGTTTACGCGCCTGCTTCTACCTACCACCGCTCAGTCAGATACTTAGATACTTGTATGCTTGTATGCTCAGTCAGATAATATAGATAATATCTAGTTATATCATCAACCATCTGCCTAATTCTGTCTGGTCAAAAACAGTATGACATTGTTGCTGCCGGTAGCATTTAGCCTCACTTGATAACCCCCCCTCCCCCAACATTAATAACCACTCAGCGTTGAGCTAAACTGAGTGCACTCAACTGTAAATGGGCCTGGCGTACCAAAAAAGTGTCACCATTCCCAGCACATCAAGCCAAACGTCTTTGACAGATTTTTTTTTTTGAATTGTTGCATCTCGTTGTGTTGTTGTCCTCTGGTGGCTAGCTAGCTAAAATGGACCCTTTCCTAAATTAGCCATGGATGGAGATAGGGATTTGGACTTGTGGTTTTAATTAATTAAAATTCCTACATTGTGCCTCTGGCCAGAGAGGATGGAAGTAGCTAGATGTAGACTAATGTCAACCAGCTGGCCAATCGTTGTACATGAAAGGAAGTTAGGGTAGCGAGCAAGCATTTTAGCCAGGTAGACTTGGACAACAAAAACTAAAAGCGTGTACTGTATGACAGTCATAGACTTTTTTGGCAACATGAAAGAGAGGGGAGGGCATTGGCGTTTCTCTATAAGTCAGGTGAGTCAACATGTTTTCTACTTGTTTTCACACACACACACACACACACACACACACACACACACACACACACACACACACACACACACACACACACACACACACACACAAAAGAAATCAGTACCATGGGAAGCCACATCACATCTACCTTACATTGATTGGACTAAATTGTTTTTGGAATCTTTTAGTTGTCACTGTATTAGACTAAGCATAGGTGATGATGTTCAAAAGTTGAAATGGTGCTAGTGGTGACAGCTCCTGATTTGGTTGCGAGTTGCAGTAATTATCCGGTGTTCTAAATCAATAGTTGTTTAGAAGTCCGAATATGTCGGAAACATTAACTTGATTGACCATGCTGTAGGTCATGTAACTGTTTGTTAAATGCAATATGCTTTGTGGACTCTCCGGTTTTGTGATAAAACAAAGGTGTGATTGAATTTATTCTGCCACTGTGACTTCTTATTGTCTCGGCCTAGGCCTGTATATCACGGTGGAAAGGCATATGAACTAACAGGTTATAGAGCAAACAACTGAATTATCACAACACGTAGGTTGTAATATGGCCTTTTTCCCCTGGCTTGGCTTCCCCAGGGATTTTACCCACGCACCGCTACTGAGAAGGAGTCAAAATGGGACAGGTGGAAGCGGGAATTAAACCCCGATCGTAGGTTACATTTCATGTTGCATTTCACAGCAAACATTTTTTATAATTCTGGGGTGAATTGAAATGGACAAAAAAAAAAAATCTACTGAATGCAAGTCATTTCAATGATTTGTTCATTTCATTTGACCAAAAACATTTAAGAATAAATCCAACTTAATATGTTGCTCGAAATGTAAGTATATTTTATGAGGATAACCAAAGGATATCAAAACAACGATGAGGTCGACCCATTCCCGCTTTTCCAACTTTTAATGGTGTCAGCAAATACAGTATCCTGCAAACTTCTAGCTACTGCTGGTCTATTGAGAACGTTGCGCAACAATGTCTGCCAAAATGGGTTAAACTGGCAAATGATCAGACACATAAATCCATGTTATACATGAAAACACTCTAGAAGAAGAGTTCTCATTCTGCAGTAGACATGATTTGAAACACCATTATAGTTTTTAGAAGCTACAGTGAGAGGAAGCAACATCAAAAAATAAAGTATCTAATTCTGTGCTGAACAGAACTCGAAACACCAAAATAGGGTTTTCGACCATTTCCGTCAGTGCTCCCAGTCCCTGGCAAGGTTTTGCACAACAGTTGATTAAGTGGTGTTACAGCACACCATGTAAGGTTTCAAAATAGCTCAGGATGTGTTTCAATACTCCAACAAATTTAAGGTTTTGTCTCCTTCACTTTGGTGGCAGCTCAGTTGCCATTAGTTTGGTGTTACAAAGCAATTTGAACAGTGTATAACCCACCATAGCCTACTGAATATGTGAGTTTGGAAATAAAATCCTTCACTGAATAAGACAAAATCAACGGGGGAAAAAAACGAGACGGGTTTGAGTGAGAGGTCTAATTGATGTTTCCAAGTTGCCACACAACGCTCCAAAGTTTGCATAGTTCCTAATTTCAATGTACTTTTATGACTCGGAGATGAATCTTTAACTATAACGTGCAATATGAGCTCTCCTAGCTGTGCCGTTGAGGAACTAAAGCAAAGACACTTCCGCGGCAAGTCTTCTTCACAACACAACAAACGTACCCTGGGTTGTTCTGAACAGAATGAGGCTATGTCATCTTGTAGCTTTACATCAAGTGTAGTGATCATAAACGCATTTCGCTACACTCGCATTAACATCTGCTAACCATGTGTATGTGACAAATAGATTTGATTCGATTTGATTTGAGATGGAACTCTGTTACATTCATTATTTGATCGGGAGAAAGCCATGCGTAATACAATGAATCGTAGCCTTCATATTGATGTAGCCTATTGAATGAAGAGAGAACACAAGATAACAAGATAGTTAAGGAGAGTCCGTTATATATATATAAAAAATAATTGGTTATAGCTTAAAGGCTTCGGTTCGGCTGGCGCCTAGTGGCTAAAAAACCTGAAAATAGCAGCAATTAGTACTCTTTGTCTGTCTTGAAACGCCTCAAAATAGTCTGAATGTATCTAAAATCACTCAAGAAATCTGTCATAAATCCCGAAATGAATGTGGTAATTGACACTAATGTTACACTAATGCTCACTCCACTTAGGTTAGTTTGAGCACAGTCTGCCATGTGTCAAGTCTTCTTATTTACTGCCCTTGAAATGACCATTGAAAGGTATTTTTTTTAACATAATCGGTTGATATGACATTTCAGTACATTTCAGTGTGGACCAGTAGATTTGTGTGTTTCTGGCTAGCTGGGGCACATATTTATTTTGGTGGAGTTTGACTCTAGACCTGCATGAGTGTCATCCATGATTTCCCGGGACAGGAGCTGGGGTGTGATGCTTTCGACTTTGGCCTTTATCTAAACACTACTAACCAACACGAGGAGCAGGGTCAGGGTTCATGAGGCTGGAGAACAGGGCAGATAAGCAGGGCCACGGTCAATGATCCCCCAGCTATGGCATGACGGATTGGATTAGATCAGTGGTCACCAACTTTTTCTGAGTCAAGATCACTTTCTGAGTCCAAAAGCAGGCCCAAGATCTACCGCTCAGATTACATTATTTGAACAGATATAATTTAAAGAACAGAAGCCTATGCAACACTAACCTATTAAAAACATTTCAAGGGCCTCCCGGGTGGCGCAGTGGTTAAGGGCGCTGTTATGCAGCGCCAGCTGTGCCACCAGAGACTCTGGGTTCGCGCCCAGGCTCTGTTGTAACCGGCCGCGACCGGGAGGTCCGTGGGGCGACGCACAATTGGCCTAGCGTCGTCCGGGTTAGGGAGGGGTTGGCCGGTAGGGATATCCTTGTCTCATCACGCACCAGCGACTCCTGTGGCGGGCCGGGCGCAATGCGCACTAACCAAGTTTGCCAGGGGCACAGTGTTTCCTCCGACACATTGGTGCGGCTGGCTTCCGGGTTGGATGCGTGCTGTGTTCAGAAGCAGTGGTTGGGTTGTGTATCGGAGGATGCATGACTTTCAACCTTGGTCTCTCCCGAGCCCGTACCGGAGTTGTAGCGATGAGACAAGATAGTAGCTACTAAACAATTGGATACCACGAAAAAAAAGCTGGAAAAAAAACTTTACAAAAAAACAGTTCCGTAACAATGAGGTTTGTGCAGTAGGCCCAGCCAGGTCACCCATTATACAAGTTAGTATTAGAAGTTCATCCAATTCTGAGGATATCGGTAAATGACTTGGAAATTGGCAACTAGGGGGCAACAGTGAGCGATGTTACCTTCAAGTAGGTTTTGGTTTTGCTAGAGTGTTGTGGATGTTGTGGATGGGTGTAAGCATCTGCCTCTGGTGCAAAAGGTTGCATGTGTTTGAATCCAGCAATAGAAAGTTGTTTTTGAGATTTTTGTTTTAGCCTATCCCAAACCTTAACCCTTGCCTTAACCATTTAGAGTTAATGCCTAAACTCACCTTCACTTCAAAATGTGACATTTGAAACAATTTCGAAATGTGACGTTTAAGAAACATGGATAAGCATCTAATTCTGACCTGAGACTGTGAGAGTTTGTTGGTAGGCTTTAGGCCCAATTCATTATCACAGCATATTGGCTATGCTTGAATTGCCCTGCCAATGTTGTTCTTCTCAGACAATGTAGAAATGATTTCAAAATTGTAGGTATATGATCACACTGGTAGTAGATAATTTGTTGTATTACATGTGAGGCACAGCTGAGTGAGTGTAATAATTAGTTTTAATTTTTTTTTACTGGACTGATGGCCTGCATCTGATGGTCAGTCTGAAGGGAGAGAGGAAGGGAGAGCAGCAATGAATCTGCATCGGTGAGGCTGACTAACCGTCCCTCCGCTGTCCCTCCCTACGCTGTGGAAAGGGGACACAGTCTTCCAGCTGATGGCGAAACTCAAGTCGCACTGCATTATTTCTGCCTCATGCACCAATTCATGTTGTTATTCATATGACCAGACAAAGTGAAATATTCCTTGATATTAATAACCACGCAAGCTTATCGGAACACTTTGCTGTACTCATTCAGTTCTGGTTGTGGCGTGAGTGGAAGTAGGGAGAACAAGCATTTTATGGCTTATAAAATTGTTGAACAAAGTGTTGACAGTGCTGAATAACAACTTAAACAGGAACTTACTTATAAAAACAGCAGCTCTTTGTTGTTCATTGCGTCTCGGTCAAGTCAAGGTTTTAAACGTTTCGAAATCTCACAGTATCAATTTTGCTGTGCGCTCAAGGCTTCTTTTTACATCCTATGGCTTGGGACAACTGTGCAGACACGGTCGTCTGAGCTATCTGATTGGCCAGTAGTAGGCCTATAGGTGCACATGATTTGCTCTCTGGGCCTGCTGGGTTTGCAGAGTTACACCTTCAGACACATGAAATGGTTAAAAATGGGAACACTTTCCCATCCCGGTGCTAGGGCAGTTGAATCAAGTGCACCTACCGCCAACAGCGCTAAAAGGAAAAAAGAATAATACAGAAATGTTTGATGGTCGACTAGGAAGGCCTTGCGATCGACCGATTGGTGACCACTGGAGTAGATGATTGGTTGACCTGGCTCAGTATTCAAGATGTGATTGGTGGGGGGCTGGGGACCAGGCTGGATGGGAAAGGGGCCCAGCTGTGCTCTCCTGTCAGTCTGAAGTGAAAAGCCCTGTGAATAGTTCTGTTTGAGCCAAGCATCCGGCTCCGTTAAAGTGGAGTTCATTCTTATCCCAGTCCTTTCTCTATCTGGGCCAGACAGGCCCCCTTCAGACCTAACCTTGTCACATTCTGTTAATATACACTACCGTTCAAATGTTTGGGGTCACTTAGAAATGTCCTTGTTTTTGAAAGGAAAGCAAAAATGTTTTGGCCATTAAAATAACATCAAATAGATCAGAAATACAGTGTAGACATGGTTAATGTTGTAAATGACTATTGCAGCTGGAAACGGCTGATTTTTTAATGGAATATCTACATAGGCGTACAGAGGCCCATTATCAGCAATCATCACTCCTGTGTTCCAATGGCACGTTGTGTTAGCTAATCCAAGTTGATCATTTTAAAATGCTAATTGACCATTAGAAAACCCTTTTGCAATTATGTTAGCACAGCTGAAAACTGTTGTTCTGGTTAAAGAAGCAATAAAACTGGCCTTCTTTAGACTAGTTCAGTATCTGGAGCATCAGCATTTTTGGGTTCGATTACAGGCTCAAAATGGCCAGAAACAATACATTCTTCTGCAACTCGTCAGTTTATTCTTGTTCTGAGAAATGAAGGCTATTCTATGCAAGAAATTGCCAAGAAACTGAAGATCTTGTACAACTCTGTATACTACTCCCTTCACAGAGCAGCACAAACTGGCCCTAACCAGAATAGAAAGAGGAGTGGGAGGCCCCGGTGCATAACTGAGCAGGAGGACAAGTACATTAGAGTGTCTAGTTTGAGAAACAGACGCCTCACAAGTCCTCAACTGGCAGCTTCATTAAATAGTACCTGCAAAACACTAGTCTCAACGTCAACAGTGAAGAGGCGACTCCGGGATGCTGGCCTTCTAGGCAGAGTTGCAAAGAAAAAGGCATATCTCAGACTGGCCAATAAAAAGAAAAGATTAAGATTGGCAAAAGAACACAGACACTGGAGAGAGGAACATTGGAAAAAAGTGTTATGGACAGACAAATCTAAGTTTGAGGTGTTCGGATCACAAAGAAGAACATTTGAAAAGATGCTGGAGGAGTGCTTGACTCCATCTGTCAAGCATGGTGGAGGCAATGTGATGGTCTGGGGGTGCTTAGATGGTGGTAAAGTGGGAGATTTGTACAGGGTAAAAGGGATCTTGAAAAAGGAAGGCTATCACTCCATTTTGCAACGCCATGCCAAACCCTGTGGACGGCGCTTAATTGGGCCTAATTTCCTCCTACAACAGGACAATGACCCAAAGCACAGCTCCAAACTATGCAATAACTATTTAGGGAAGAAGCAGTCAGATGGTATTCTGTCTATAATGGAGTGGCCAGCACAGTCACCGGATATCAACCCTATTGAGCTGTTGTGGGAGCAGCTTGACCGTATGATACTTAAGAAGTGCCCATCAAGCCAATCCAACTTGTGGGAGGTGCTTCAGGAAGCATGGGGGAAATATCTTGTCCTTTTCCAACAATGCAGAGTAAAAGAAAATATATATATATATTTTTTTTCATTTCACCTTTATTTAACCAGGTAGGCTAGTTCAGAACAAGTTCTCATTTGCAACTGCGACCTGGCCAAGATAAAGCATAGCAGTGTGAACAGACAACACAGAGTTACACATGGAATAAACAATTAACAAGTCAATAACACAGTAGAAAAAAATGGGCAGTCTATATACAATGTGTGCAAAAGGCATGAGGAGGTAGGCGAATAATACAATTTTGCAGATTAACACTGGGGTGATAAATGATCAGATGGTCATGTACAGGTAGAGATATTGGTGTGCAAAAGAGCAGAAAAGTAAATAAATAAATAAAAAAAACAGTATAAAAACAGTATGGGAATGAGGTAGGTGAAAATGGGTGGACTATTTAAAAATAGACTATGTACAGCTGCAGCGATCGGTTAGCTGCTCGGATAGCAGATGTTTGAAGTTGGTGAGGGAGATAAAAGTCTCCAACTTCAGCGATTTTTGCAGTTCGTTCCAGTCACAGGCAGCAGAGTACTGGAACGAAAGGCGGCCAAATGAGGTGTTGGCTTTAGGGATGATCAGTGAGATACACCTGCTGGAGCGTGTGCTACGGATGGGTGTTGCCATCGTGACCAGTGAACTGAGATAAGGCGGAGCTTTACCTAGCATGGACTTGTAGATGACCTGGAGCCAATGGGTCTGGTGACGAATATGTAGCGAGGGCCAGCCGACTAGAGCATACAAGTCGCAGTGGTGGGTGGTATAAGGTGCTTTGGTGACAAAACGGATGGCACTATGATAGACTGCATCCAGTTTGCTGAGTAGAGTGTTGGAAGCCATTTTGTAGATGACATCGCCGAAATCGAGGATCGGTAGGATAGTCAGTTTTACTAGGGTAAGCTTGGCGGCGTGAGTGAAGGAGGCTTTGTTGCGGAATAGAAAGCCGACTCTTGATTTGATTTTCGATTGGAGATGTTTGATGTGAGTCTGGAAGGAGAGTTTGCAGTCTAGCCAGACACCTAGGTACTTATAGATGTCCACATATTCAAGGTCGGAACCATCCAGGGTGGTGATGCTAGTCGGGCATGCGGGTGCAGGCAGCGATCGGTTGAAAAGCATGCATTTGGTTTTACTCGCGTTTAAGAGCAGTTGGAGGCCACGGAAGGAGTGCTGTATGGCATTGAAGCTCGTTTGGAGGTTAGATAGCACAGTGTCCAATGACGGGCCGAAAGTATATAGAATGGTGTCGTCTGCGTAGAGGTGGATCAGGGAATCGCCCGCAGCAAGAGCAACATCATTGATATATACAGAGAAAAGAGTCGGCCCGAGAATTGAACCCTGTGGCACCCCCATAGAGACTGCCAGAGGACCGGACAGCATGCCCTCCGATTTGACACACTGAACTCTGTCTGCAAAGTAATTGGTGAACCAGGCAAGGCAGTCATCCGAGAAACCGAGGCTATTGAGTCTGCCGATAAGAATATGGTGATTGACAGAGTCGAAAGCCTTGGCGAGGTCGATGAAGACGGCTGCACAGTACTGTTTTTTATCGATGGCGGTAATGATGTCGTTTAGTACCTTGAGCGTGGCTGAGGTGCACCCGTGACCGGCTCGGAAACCAGATTGCACAGCGGAGAAGGTACGGTGGGATTCGAGATGGTCAGTGACCTGTTTGTTGACTTGGCTTTCGAAGACCTTAGATAGGCAGGGCAGGATGGATATAGGTCTATAGCAGTTTGGGTCCAGGGTGTCTCCCCTTTGAAGAGGGGATGACTGCGGCAGCTTTCAATCCTTGGGGATCTCAGACGATATGAAAGAGAGGTTGAACAGGCTGGTAATAGGGGTTGCGACAATGGCGGCAGATAGTTTCAGAAATAGAGGGTCCAGATTGTCAAGCCCAGCTGATTTGTACGGGTCTAGGTTTTGCAGCTCTTTCAGAACATCTGCTATCTGGATTTGGGTAAAGGAGAACCTGGAGAGGCTTGGGCGAGGAGCTGCGGGGGGCGGAGCTGTTGGCCGAGGTTGGAGTAGCCAGGCGGAAGGCATGGCCAGCCGTTGAGAAGTGCTTATTGAAGCTTTCGATAATCGTGGATTTATCGGTGGAGACCGTGTTACCTAGCCTCAGTGCAGTGGGCAGCTGGGAGGAGGTGCTCTTGTTCTCCATGGACTTCACAGTGTCCCAGAACTTTTTGGAGTTGGAGCTACAGGATGCAAACTTCTGCCTGAAGAAGCTGGCCTTAGCTTTCCTGACTGACTGCGTGTATTGGTTCCTGACTTCCCTGAACAGTTGCATATCACGGGGCTATTTGATGCTATTGCAGTCCGCCACAGGATGTTTTTGTGCTGGTCGAGGGCAGTCAGGTCTGGAGTGAACCAAGGGCTGTATCTGTTCTTGGTTCTGCATTTTTGAACGGAGCATGCTTATCTAAAATGGTGAGGAAGTTACTTTTAAAGAATGACCAGGCATCCTCAACTGACGGGATGAGGTCAATGTCCTTCCAGGATACCCGGGCCAGGTCGATTAGAAAGGCCTGCTCACAGAAGTGTTTTAGGGAGCGTTTGACAGTGATGAGGGGTGGTCGTTTGACTGCGGCTCCGTGGCGGATACAGGCAATGAGGCAGTGATCGCTGAGATCCTGGTTGAAGACAGCGGAGGTGTATTTGGAGGGCCAGTTGGTCAGGATGACGTCTATGAGGGTGCCCTTGTTTACAGAGTTAGGGTTGTACCTGGTGGGTTCCTTGATGATTTGAGTGAGATTGAGGGCATCTAGCTTACATTGTAGGACTGCCGGGGTGTTAAGCATATCCCAGTTTAGGTCACCTAACAGAACAAACTCTGAAGCTAGATGGGGGGCGATCAATTCCCAAATGGTGTCCAGGGCACAGCTGGGAGCTGAGGGTGGCCGGTAGCAGGCGGCAACAGTGAGAGACTTATTTCTGGAGAGGGTAATTTTCAAAATTAGTAGTTCGAACTGTTTGGGTATGGACCTGGAAAGTATGACATTACTTTGTAGGCTATCTCTGCAGTAGACTGCAACTCCGCCCCCTTTGGTAGTTCTATCTTGACGGAAGATGTTATAGTTGGGTATGGAAATCTCTGAATTTTTGGTGGCCTTCCTGAGCCAGGATTCAGACACGGCAAGGACATCAGGGTTAGCAGAGTGTGTTAAAGCAGTGAGTAAAACAAACTTAGGGAGGAGGCTTCTGATGTTGACATGCATAAAACCAAGGCTTTTTCGATCACAGAAGTCAACAAATGAGGGTACCTGGGGACATGCAGGGCCTGGGTTTACCTCCACATCACCCGCGGAACAGAGAAGGAGTAGTATGAGGGTGAGGCTAAAGGCTATCAAAACTGGTCGCCTAGAGCGTTGGGGGCAGAGGGTAAGAGGAGCAGGTTTCTGGGCATGGTAGAATATATTCAGGGCATAATGCGCAGACAGGGGTATGGTGGGGTGCGGGTACAGCGGAGGTAAGCCCAGGCACTGGGTGATGATGAGACAGGTTGCATCTCTGGACATGCTGGTTGTAATGGGTGAGGTCACCGCATGTGTGGGAGGTGGGACAAAGGAGGTAACAGGGGTATGCAGAGTGGGTCTAGGGGCTCCATTGTGAACTAAAACAATTATAACTAACCTGAACAACAGTATACAAGGCATATTGACATCTGAGAGAGACATACAGCGAGGCATACAGTAATCACAGGTGTTGAATTTGGAAAGCTAGCTAAAAACAGTAGGCGGGGCTAATCCGCTAGCACAACAAACAGCAGGTAAAATGGCGTTGACTAGGCAACGGGGCCGACAGGTAAGACAAACAAGCAGAAAGGAGTACCGTGAATAAGTGGGTCTAGGGGCTCCATTGTGAACTAAAACAATTATAACTAACCTGAACAACAGTATACAAGGCATATTGACATCTGAGAGAGACATACAGCGAGGCATACAGTAATCACAGGTGTTGAATTTGGAAAGCTAGCTAAAAACAGTAGGCGGGGCTAATCCGCTAGCACAACAAACAGCAGGTAAAATGGCGTTGACTAGGCAACGGGGCCGACAGGTAAGACAAACAAGCAGAAAGGAGTACCGTGAATAATGGACAGTCCAGCGTGCGTCAGCTATGTAGCCAAGAGATCAGTGTCCAGGGGGCAGCGGTGGATGGGCAGGGGGATGGGCTGGCGAGTGTTATCCAGGTTTTTTTTTTTTTTTTTTAAACTAACAATGACTAACTAGCTTGTAGCTAGTTAGCTGGTTAGCGTCTGGAGGTTCTTGAGTGTGTCATAAAAGTAAAAGTAATAGCGATTCCGTATCACATTGGGTGAGGCAGGTTTCCGGAAGGTATAAACAAATTAAAAATCAAAAAGAGATAGAAAGTAAATGGGGTCAGAGAGTGATTGGGACGCGGTGGTTCAGATGGTTAGCAGGCCTGTGCTAACAAGCTAACAGTTCGTAGGCCCGAGCTAGACAAGGTAGCAGTTAGCGGACCGGAGCTTGACAAGCCGTTAGCAGGCCGAATTAGCAAGCAGGGAGATAGCGAGGGCTAGAGAGTTAACCTTTGGGGGACGTCGCGATGGGGGGAGTCTGTTTATTCCTCTTCATGCGGTGAGCTGGAGATGCAGCGATTCAGAAAGCTCGCAGGCCTTGGCCAGCAGATGGATCTTTAGCGATGTCGCAGCGGAAAAGCCTGTTGGAACCCCCTCGGACGATTATGTCGGCGGACCAGTCGTGATGGATCGGCGGGGCTCCGTGTCGGCAGTAGAGGGTCCAGGCCAATTGGCAAATTAGGTATCTTTGGACCTCTTCGGCTAGTCGGGAGATGGGCTTAGCTCGAGGCTAGCTCCAGGCTAACTGGTGCTTGCTCTGGGACAGAGACGTTAGCCAGGAGTAGCCACTCGGATTGCAGCTAGCTATTTACGATGATCCGGTATAAAGGTTCAGAGCTTGCGGTAGGAATCCGGAGATGTGGTAGAGAAAAAGCAGTCTGATATGCTTTGGGTAGATGTCGCGCTGGTGTCCTAGTTAGCGTTGAAGACCGCTAGCAGTGGCTAGCTAGTAGCTAGTTAGCGGCTAGCTTCTGATGAGGGTTCCGATTCTAAAGTATAGAAAAAGCAGATCCGTACCACATTGGGTGATGCGGGTTGCAGGAGAGTATATTCAGCCTGTAGTTGGAAAGTGAGATTAAAATATGTACGAAATATATACAGAAAAAAACGAGGAAAAACTATATTTACACTATACAGGACGGGACAAGACAAAACACACGTCCGACTGCTACGCCATCTTGGAGAGAACCACACAAAAATACAAATAAATAATAGAAATAGTGACACGAGGAATAAATAACAATAACAAATCAAAAATACCATGGCTATATACAGAGAGTTCCAATACCGAGTAACAGCTTCTACCCCAGTACCGGGAGTAGAAGCTGTTCAGGGTCCTGTTGGTTCAAAAGTTGGTGCACTGGTACCGCTTGCCGTGCGGTAGCAGAGAGAACAGTCTATGGCTTGGGTGGCTGGAGTCTGCCAATTTTTTGGATGACAATTCCCAGAGTGGTCTCTGAATTGTTTGATGAGCATGAAAACGATGTAAACCATCTGCCATGGCCGTCTCCATCACCAGATCTTAACCTAATTGAACACTTATGGGAGATTCTGGAGCAGCTGCCTGAGACAGCGCTTTCCACCACCATCAACAAAACACCAAATGATGGATTTTCTCGTTGAAGAATGGTGTTGCATCCTTCCAATAGAGTTCCAAACACTTGTAGAATCTATGTCAACAAGGCGCATTGAAGCTGTTCGGGCCCGTGGTGATCCAACGCCCTGTTAAGACACTTTATGTTTCCCTTATTTTGTCAATTCACTTTATGTTGGTGTTTCCCTTATTTTGTCAGTTTCTGTCCATTAAAACACAACAACCGTCAACCAATGAGCTCACTGTAATGGATGCAGGTGTTTATTTTGACAGGGGCTTTGAATAAGGGGAGTAAAATCAGAGTGTTGCGCAGTGAAAAGTCAAATAGACCGATACAGACACTGTGTGATGTTACAGAGTTGTGTATGTCAGGACTTAATTTGAGCCAGTTTGCTACTGAAAATAATCCTGCAGCAACAGGAAATGTGAAGTATTATGTGGATTATAATTCATGGCAAATTTTGTGTGTTGATACATTTTTCGTAAGGGAAAAACAAGTCCAACGTTTCAAGGTGTAAATGACAAACTTCAGAAGCCATTTTAAATAGACAATAGTTTTAGATTTCCTGCATTGCAGGAGTTCTTCTGCAAGTTCTTCTGCAACAGGGCGATCAAATTAAGATCCTACATCTCAGTTTGTAGTGATGGGAATTTCAGTTAAAATAAACTAATTTCTTTCATTAGAGTCAATAATGCCCAGAGCACTCAGGACCCCTATCGGTGAACGATGAACTAGCCTCTCGTTCACATGTCGTTCACCATACAGGACTTATTTGAGCTGTCATTTGTGATAGACTCGTAAACTTGTGATTTAAATCATGTACATGTGTTCATTGCTAGGCATACAAATACGATTATTTCTTAATACATTTGAAACTACAGACCCTGTTTCGATCCCGGGCTGTATCACAACCGGCCGTGATCAGTCCGTAGGGCGGCGTACAATTGGCCCAGCGTCGTCCTGGTTAGGGTTTGGCCGGTGTAGGCCGTCATTGTAAATAGGAATTTGTTCTTAACTGACTTGTCTAGTTAAATAAAGGTTAAATAAAGAATGACAAAATTAACAAGGTCTAGTTGTGGCCACGATTGAACTAAACTTTGAGCGACTGTTGACGGAATACATTACTTGACTGCCGCGAGGCTGATAAGCAAAGTTGTTCGCGAACTACAGCCCCCAAAACGATTTGTTCTCGAGTTTGTTGAGCAGAGGCTGTGTATGTTTTGGTTCTACAAAGCTGTGTCCATAACATTCAATTGGCAATTAATTTAATTTATTCTTGCAACGTGATCAATTATCAGTTCTAAACATGTATTTTTCTTCTTTATGCTCATGATCTATTTCCCCCGCACGCATATTACGGACAGTTGGCACTTGGTGGTTGGAGCATGTCTCTGGAGCCGCTGAGCCTGGTGGAGCAGGATTAATCCTGCTGTATGACTCATTGCGGCAGGCACTAGCAGGTCAAATGAACGGCGAAATTGAACGAGTCCGTCAGAAAAATAAATCATGACTCCCCAGTCAGTAAAGAGTCTTTCATAAAGAATGAATCGTTCGTAAACTGCACATCACTAGTAGCTTGTGAAGTCACAAGTGTAAGCAGAGCCAATGGAGCCATCCTGACCTGGGCTCAGACCCAAAGTTGTGCCTCAAGTGTCAGAAGAAGCGAAGTAGCGCCTGGAGCCTAATTGCAAAGTGGCTCTGTGGCTAACACTCTGTTGCCAGGCTGTTACTTAGAGCAATGTTCCCTCTATGTAACCTCTATAATGAAGTCAGCTCGGGAGGTTTATTTCTTTCATAAAAATTCTCAGCTGGGTATGTGTTTATTTCAGTGCCACTGACATTTTATTTCGTATACCAGTCCTTTCATGTAGGTTGATTACTCACTTTGCAGTAAGTTGACATTTCGCCCCTGTCGCTTCTAAGAACAATGTTTCAATGTTTTCCTCACGACTCCCTCAGGCTGAGGGATTTTCTTGTGCCTGCAAAATTGGTTTTGGCTCTATGTCCGAACCAGACCATTGAGGAGAGGGGGGGTTTTGCATTACTAAATGGCTTGTGTTGGCTTTGCTTAACCAGGATTTGAAAGGAAGGGGTTAATTTGCGTAAAACCATTTTCACATGTTTTGTTTTTTTACCGAGTTTGAAAATGCTTTTGGTTGCTCTGTGTTTGCTTGGTTTTTGAGGTCGAATACATTCAGTTGTGCAACTGACGAGGCATCCCTATTCTAGGGATATTCTTATGACGCTCAGCCTTTTTTAACCTACTGCGTGTATACTTCACGTTCTATACAGTGTGCTGTCGCAGAGCTTTAGCCATTAGGGGGTGTATTATTACACCATTCTATCTAATGGTCTATGTAAAGTATCATGGTTTTCCATTACAGTGAGACCACTGGGTAACATATCAAATATCACCCCGGCTTCAGTACATTTCAATGGTTTCCAGCAAGCTATAACGATTGTCGCCTGACGTGGCTGAATTTGATGAGACGTGGTGTAACCGAGTGGAACAGCTGCACTTGAGATTATCAGCTCTACATCTCAACGTGGACTGACTGCCCATGGCACAGAGGCACCCCATTCCCGTCGGCACGCATCCACGATGGCCCTGGTACTGTGAGAACGGGATGGAGGATCAAAGATGAAAATGGGGGTCAAAATGTCCACAGCGCTTAAACTCAACGCTGGACCTTGAAGCCAGTTCCACTGCATTTTTTCATTGTTCCCCTCTAGTCAGAGACTGATTTAGACCTGGGACACCAGGTGTGCGCAATTCATTACCAGTTAGAACAGAAAACCAGCCGTCTCCGGACCTCACAGGGTCAGAGTTGAGTATCCCTGGCCTACTGTTTATATTTTAATGCAGTCATCTCGGTTTTTATTTGAAGCATGTTGTTATATGTCACTTGTTTGTATCAAGTGCAAAGACATTGGAAACTTATTTTGTACTGAAGTTATCGGCGGTCACAGAGAGATTCTATGTATAGCGGAGATCTTCTATTTTTGTTCCGTGTATATACAGTACCAGTTAAGAGTTTGGACACACCTACTAATTTAAGGGGTTTTCTTTATTTTTTAAAACTATTTTCTACATTGTAGAATAATAGCGAAGTTCTCAAAACTATGAAATAACACATATGGCATCATGTAGTAACCAAAAAAAGTGTTGAACAAACAGATTCTTCAAAGTAGCCACCCTTTGCCTTGATGACAGCGTTGCACACTCTTGGCATTCTCTGAACCAGCTTCGTGAGGTAGTCACCTGGAATGCATTTCCATTAACAGCTGTATCTTGTTAAAAGTTCATTTGTTTATTTTCTTTCCTTCTTAATGCATTTGAGCCAATTAGTTGTGTTGTGACAAGGTAGGGTTGTAATGACTAAATGATGTATACATTTAACGTAGAACTATAACTAAACAGAATACTACTCTGTCACTGTATGAATGTATGAATCTTATTATAATCATAATACTGAATATAATGTGTGTAGTTTTAGTTCTGAATTAGAACAAGGACTTTCTGTTCCTTGTTAGAAACGAATGGAGTTATCGTCAGACCGGCTGGAATACTGTGTTCCTGACATGACATTCTGTCCCCACCTAGGGAGGGGAGAGACCTTGGGCTTGTAGTAGATTATTTAACAGGTGGCAGACAATGTGAGAAGGCTTGTGAACTATATTGCCATAGTATCTGAGAGGAGGAGGGACATTTATGACGAAATGTGAGGTATATAGACCAATGTACCGGAAATGATAGGGAGAACGTTCCCGTGAATAAACATTTGACTATTGTAGACTGGGTCTCTGTCTGTTTTAATTTATATCAGTATCCTACAAATCCTGATTTAACAGACTAATTGAATTGAATTGGTTAAAGAACATGATAACTTAATTCTCCTAACAGTTTCTTCAAGTGCAGTCGCAAAAAACATCAAGCACTATGATGAAACTGGCTCTCATGAGGACCACCACAGGAAAGGCAGACCCAGAGTTACCTCTGCTGCATAGGATAAGTTCATTCGAGCTTCAGCTAAGAAATTGCAGCCCAAATAAACAGACACATCTCAACATCAACTGTTCAGAGGAGACTGCATGACTCAGGCCTTCATTGTCGAATTGCTGCAAAGAAACCACTGCTAAAGGACACCAATAAAAATAAGATACTTGTTTGGGCCAATAAACACGAGCAATGGCCATTACACCGGTGGAAATCTGTCCTTTGGTCCAAATATGAGATTTCTGCTTTGCCAATTGAGGTGGTTTGGGATGAGTTGGACCGCAGAGTGAAGATAAAGCAGCCAACAAGTGCTCAGCATATGTGGGAACTCCTTCACGACTGTTGGAAAAGCATTTCAGGTGACCACCTCATGAAGCTGGTTGAGAACATCCAAAGAGTGTGCAAAGCTGTCATCAAGGCAAAGGGTTTGCGACTTTGAAAAATCTAAAATCTAAAACATATTTGGATTTGTTTAACACTTTTTTGCTTGTTCCCACATATGCTGAGAACTTGTTGGCTGCTTTTTCTTAACACTGCGGTCCAACTCATCCCATCTCAATTGGGTTGAGGTCGGATGAAAACACCTATGGGAGATTCTGGAGTGGCACCTGAGACAGCGTTTTCCACCACCAACAAAACACCAAATTATGTCATTTCTTGTGGATGAATGGTGTCGTATCCCTCCAATAGAGTTCCAGACACTTGAAGAGTCTATGCCAAGGTGCATTGAAGCTGTTCTGGCGGCTCGTGGTGATCCAACACGCTATTAAGACACTTTATGTTGGTGTTTCCTTTATTTTTGCAGTTACTTGTATAGTGAGCATTATGTTCAAATCTCAATAAAATCGCAGTATCGAATCGCAATGCATATAGAATCGGCACCAAAGTATTGTGGTAATATCGTATTGTCCCTGTAAATTCCCAGTCCTAACACACACACAGACACACACCCACACACATTGTTGTCATCTTTGCCAAGGTGGACTGGAGATGTTCCCTTTGTGTCTAAGCGCTTAATGGACATTTGGCTTAGGATTGTGAGGAGCGAGCACCTCCAGGCTGTCTGTGCTGGTATCTTGTGGTGGCTTCTCCTGATGTACCGACACACGGACTGGGCAGGGGCATCTCCTCATCCCTCCACATGTGCCCACTGCCTGCTCCGGCTCTGTGCCAGCCTTGTTTCCCCCCCTGGCCAACAGGTGGAGACTCTGAGTCCAAGGGAATGGAACTAAATTGACAGCATGCTACACTGATGGGTTAAGATTAAGAAATCAACCAAGTCATAGAATAAAGAATGGAAAAAGCTAACACGCTGAAGTGTTTTCCAGACAGATGTGGCTAGGTCGACAAGGTGTTTATAGTAAGGTCAGTCACATTGAGGATGGCTATAGGATCCGCTGTACACTAATAGAGCTGACGAAAATGCTTCCTTCCACTCAGCCTGTTTTTACTCACCTCATGAACTTTTCAAGGGGGTTATTTCGAGTCAGATTGAGACGGCAACAAGGAACTCTCAGGTGGTTGTGTGGCTAATGGGTTACATAACAGCACCATGGAACCGTAGGTTAAAGGATGACCCTGCTGTGTAGCATGGTGTGACACATGTGGTCATACCCTGTAGAATGTGATACATACTGGGGTGAGGGCAGGGGTGTGTTATAGCAAAAACAAACAACCACCCCCAACCGACCCCAACGGGCCCGAACCGTCCCCTGACTGTATAAGTGGATGAGGAGCATGGTGTGGAATACACACCCCTCGTGAAGCGGATGTGGTACATGGTATGGTATGTCAGAAGGTATTGCTGGCTATTTAAGACAGCTGGGATAGGAGCTTCAAAAACACATGCAGAATTGCAGAGACAGCAGTTGATGCCTGTATCAACATAGTTTGGGGATCCTGAGTGGCCCAGCGGTCTAAGTCACTGCATCACAGTGTCACTAGGGGTGTCACTATAGACCCGGGTTCAATCTTGGGCTGTATCACAACCGGCCGTGATCGGGAGTCCCATAGGGCGGCACACAATTGGCCCAGCGTCGCCCGGGTTAGGGGAGTGTTTGGCCAGCATAGGCCGTCATTGTAAATAAGAATTTGTTCTTAACTGACTTGACTTCCCCCGGGTAAGTCTTACACTAAAGTATAATTCTAAACCTGCCTCATATGAAGATAACAGGCCGTTGATGGTGTGTCTTTGCTGCTTGACAGGACCTAATCTTGGGCTTTTTATGGTTGTAGGCCTCAGCGGCCTGGCCCTGTCTTACTAATATGGCCTCCTCCTCTCACTCTGTTCCTCTCCCAGGGTCAGCAGCAGCTGTATGGCAGGGTGCTGCTGATGTTTGTTTGTTATGCCATGTGTCTCTGTGTGTCACCAGAGCAGGTGTAAATGTTTTACAAGTCACCAGAGCAGGTCAATACTGGCTGATTAACTATGTTGACTTTGGTGTAAAAGCAGAAGCTACCCACGGCCACTAATGGTCCCCACTCAGCTTCATTCCCCCCCTGCTTAACAGGAGTAAACTCAGGGATGCCATTGTAGAAGACGAGTAAGACATCTTCCAACAGAAAACGTTTTGCAACTAAAAATGCATTGTCTGGGGCCTCCCGAGAGGCGCAGTGGTCTAAGGCACTGCTATGTAGTGCTAGAGACATCACTACAGACCGGGGTTCGATCCCGGACTGTGTTGCAGCCGGCCATGACCGGGAGACCCATAAGGCGGAGCACAATTGGCCCAGCTTCGTCCGGGTTAGGGGAGGGTTTGGCCGGCCGGGATGTCCTTGTCCCATCTCGTTCTAGCAACTCCTTGTGGCCGGCCGGGTGCCTGCACGCTGACTCCTGTCGCCAGTTGTATGGTGTTTCCTCTGACACTTTGGCTTCCTGGTTAAGCGAGCAGTGTGTCAAGAAGCAGTGTGGCTTGGAAGGGTTGTGTTTCGGAGGACACATGGTTCTCGACCTTCGCCTCTCCCGAGTCCGTATTGGAGTTGCAGCGATGGGACAAGACTGCAACTACCAATTGGATATTACGAAATTGGGGAGAAAAAGTACATCAACAAAAAATGGCTTACAACGTTTCATCTGTTTGCTTTGGTTTGGTTCCTAGTAAATACACTCCTGGTCTGTGTGTTGGATTGTGTTGGGTAGGGTGGGCACAGTGACACATACAGTACAGAGTAAATAAGGGGTTATAACAACCCAAGATAAATATACAAACATTGAAAGATGTGTGTGTGTCTGACTGTGTAAAGATCGAAGTGGACTCTTCTAACAAGTGGATTCTGTGAGACGTCTTACCGTTGGACCCATCTCGGTAACAAGAGGACTACAAGTAAAGGACATAGACAGGTTGTACAGCCAGCTGCTCTATAAATACACACACACACACACACACACACACACACATAATGATTCCATGTGCGTTCATATTCTCCTGAGTGCAGAGCTTTCTGGGAACAATTCACCAAATCCAAGGGGACAACATGATTGAAATTGATTCAGAGAAGCCTATGGCAAACGCTTGTATAGTTCAGAAAATCAATTGCGATGTACTTACTAACAATGAGTCACAGAGAAAGGAACGTGTTGCTTTTATAAGCCATAGTCAATGATTACGGTTGTAAAGAGTGGACGCTACTCCATTAGTACAACGGTAATAAATGCATGTACTGGGATCTTCCTGACTTAACACCCCTATCCAATCATATCGTTTTCATTTAATACAGTGTTTACGTTGGGAAATAAACTCCATACGTATTCAAATATTTACATTGGGCCTGACAATGAGAACCGCACCAGAGAGCATTGAGGAAGTGAATGAGAAGAGAAAATGATACAAATAAAGTATAGAGACAGGAAATGCACATGGTGGCCATACAGAGACTGGGGGCTAAAGGTGCAGAGCAAGAGAGACAGCAGTATGAGAGAGTCTCCAGAGGCCTGAGATACAGTGAAACATTCGGAAACAAATTCAGTCAGTGACAGGTAGGATAATAAACATTGCTTTAATATTCCCATGCTCAAAATGAAAGATGAGGATACTTTGGTAATTAGAGTGTATTTGATGTAGTGGGCTAATATTTCTTGAACTCAACTATAATGTTATTTATGTCCCCAGGGACACTAAAGTGGCCTAGCAACTCAGCAGAAGCAATATGCTATTATTGAGGGAGATCTTCACATTCCATAGTCTATTTCTCACCCACAAGGGGATAGGTACAGTCCATGTGTATTTTCTGTGTGTCTCTCTTTTTGTCTGTGTTCATCTGTCTCGTGGAAATTGGGTGTCATCTTTTCTTTGACCCTGAACTGACCATCTCACGTCTTCCAAAAAGTGTGGTCTGCCAGTGTCCTAGATCATCAGCCAAGGCCACAGATATAAAATGGGGCCTAAATAGACACTCAGCCTTCTGCTGCCTCATCTGATCTTTAATAACCTTTGATAGAACAAATTCTGGATCTATCTCCTCACTGCTTGATCCAGCTCCTGCCAGGCAGCACTGCACCCCACCAAGTCAGAGAGGGAAGATGAACGATTGATCTTTTGCAACCTTTCAGATTCAAATGAATGAATGTTACATTTGAACCTTTACTCATATGTCCCTCATTTCGAAGTTGCTGAGAGATATTCAAGGTCTCCAATGAACCTCACTGCGGCTCAGTTTCCTTATGTTAATCACATATTGTATTGTTCACTTTAAAACTGGAGTGGTGGTGGGTGATCCATTACCAGCTGTGTGGAGAGCTGCGGCTAAAGATGCTCTGCCAGGCCGGGTGACACTTGTTGTGGTGACACAATGGGGCTGCTGTCTCCACCCAGGAAGCAGCTAGATAACAACAACAGCCCATTGTCTGTGGAACGGACTCCCCCGGGGCCTCTGATCTCACAGAGGATATTGGAAATGGGGTAAATCGGTGTCACTGAGGTCATGCAACCCAGTGGGGAGTAACTACACCATCATCGTAGAAAAGATAACTCCCGCACATAATTAAATAATTGTTATTGGTCACATGCGACAAATACAACAGGTGCAGACTTTAGCATGAAATGCTTACTTAAGAGCCCATTCCCAGAAGTGCATATTTAAGTAAGACAAATATTTGCTGAATAAAAAAGGAAATAGTAGCACAATAAACTGGGATACCTAACAGGGATGTAAACAAATTTGTGCACAAAATTATTTGAGAGGAATAAGCTTTTTGTGGGTATGGAACATTTCTGGAGTCTTTTATTTCAGCTCATGAAACATGGGACCAACACTTTACATTCATATTTTTGTTCAGTATAATAAACATAGTAGCAGCAGAATATGTGAAGAGTGTGAAAGTGTTTATATGTGTGTGTGTGTGCGCGTAGCATCAATATGCATGTGTGTGTGTGGAGTGTTCAAAAAATAAAGTTAAATAAATAATAAAGGGGTCAATGTAAATAGCCCGGGTAGTCATTGTAACGATTTTCTTTAGGTGAAGTAGAGGCGGACCAAAATGCAGCGTGGTTGTTATTCATTGTACTTTAATAAAGAAACTACACATGAAATAACTAACAAAAACAACAAACGTGAGAAAACCTAAAACAGTCCCATCTGGTGCAAACACAAAGACAGGAACAATCACCCACAAACACACAGTGAAACCCAGGCTACCTAAATATGGTTCCTAATCAGAGACAATGACTAACACCTGCCTCTGATTGAGAACCATATCAGGCCAGACATAGAAATAGACAAACAAGACATCCAACATAGAATGCCCACTCAGATCACACCCTGACCAACCAAAACATAGAAACATAGAAAGCAAACTATGGTCAGGGTGTGACAGTCATTCGATTAACTGTTCAACAGAGGGTTTGGTTTGAACCTCGTGATCACCCTTACAAAAATGTACCTTCATAGTACAATGAAAAAAAATACAATGGTGCTATAATGTTTTTTTGGTCACTGCCATGGCAGGAAAATACCATGGTAATGTTGCAAATAACAAGGTATTTTCGTGCCACATTAGTGACCAAAAAAACACAATAGTACCACGGTATTTTTTTCATTGTACTACCATGGCAGGAAAATACCATGGTATTTGCAGCAATATGTTTGTATTTTCCTAATGTGGTAGTGACCAGAAAAACGTAGGACCATGGTATTTTTTTCATTGTATTACAATGTCACAAAAATGTACTAGGGTGGTACGTTTTTCTGGTCACTACCACGTTAGGAAAATACCATGGTTTTGTACTAGCAGCATGTATTGCAACATGAAAGCATGGTAGTTGTTTCCAATGTATTATGATGATTGTCTATGTCCCACTATTTTTCAGGTAAAGTGACTAAAAACATAGTATGGTACAAATAATGCAACATTGACTTCTCGCTCTGCAATGGCAAAGCATAGCCAATGGTGGGGAAAGTACCCAATTGTCATACTTGAGTAAAAGTAAAAATACCTTAATAGAAAATGATTCAAGTAAAAGTGAAAGTCATCCAGTAAAATACTACTTGAGTAAAAGTCTAAAAGTATTTGGGTTTAAATATACTCAAATATCAAAAGTAAAGAAATTGCTGCAACAAACACACATGGTCTAGTAGTGTAGTGTACCCTCTTAAACCCCTTTAGCTCACAGTGAAAAACAACACACATGGACTAGTAGTGTAGTGTACCCTCTTAAACCCCTTTAGCTCATAGTGAAAAACAACAAACACACATGGTCTAGTAGTGTAGTGTACCCTCTTAAACCCCTTTAGCTCACAGTGGAAAACAACACACATGGTCTAGTAGTGTAGTGTACCCTCTTAAACCCCTTTAGCTCATAGTGAAAAACAACAACACACATGGTCTAGTAGTGTAGTGTACCCTCTTAAACCCCTTTAGCTCATAGTGAAAAACAACAAACACACATGGTCTAGTAGTGTACCCTCTAAAACCCCTTTAGCTCACAGTGAAAAACAACAAACACACACGGTCTAGTAGTGTAGTGTACCCTCTCAAACCCCTTTAGCTCACAGTGAAAAACAACAAACACACATGGTCTAGTAGTGTAGTGTACCCTCTTAAACCCCTTTAGCTCACAGTGAAAAACAACAACACACATGGTCTAGTATTGTAGTGTACCCTCTTAAACCCCTTTAGCTCACAGTGAAAAACAACAACACACATGGTCTAGTAGTGTAGTGTACCCTCTTAAACCCCTTTAGCTCACAGTGAAAAACAACAACACACATGGTCTAGTAGTGTAGTGTAACCTCTTAAACCCCTTTAGCTCACAGTGAAAAACAACAAACACACATGGTCTAGTAGTGTAGTGTACCCTCTTAAACCCCTTTAGCTCATAGTGAAAAACAACAACACACATGGTCTAGTAGTGTAGTGTACCCTCTTAAACCCCTTTAGCTCATAGTGAAAAACAACAACACACATGGTCTATTAGTGTAGCGTACCCTCTTAATCCTTGGGAACCGTATAGGGTATGGTGAAAATAGTAAAAGGAGTCTGACACCTTTGAAGATAAGGTTTAAAATAATTAGTTTAACTGGTGCTTCTCTCATCAATACAGTTTTCAGTTGGCTCTCTCTCTCCTTAACTGACTAGGCTACTCGTATACAATTCTAAAATTGAAATGCTTTGATCTCGGGCCCTTTTTATGAACAAATCTTTATTTGGACTGGGGATCGTCGCAGGAAGCGTGGTGCGTGGGGCCGGCACTGGTGGTACCGGACTGGTGACACGCACCTCAGGGCGAGCACGAGGAGCAGGCACAGGATGTACTGGACTGGGGAGGTGCACTGGAGGCCTGATGCATGGGGCTGGTACAGGCGGCTCCGGACTGGTGACACGCACTTCAGGGCGAGGGCGGGGAGAAGGAACAGGACATACTGGGCTGTGAAGGCACACCGGAGACCTGGTGCGTATAACCTGCATCAATGGTACTGGTTCGATGACACACCTCGCACGGCATGTGCAAGGAGCTAGCACAGGACGCACTGTGCTGTGGAGGCGCACTGGAGACCTGGTGCGTAGAGCCGGCACAAATTGTACCGGAACGATGACACACTTCGCATGGCGAGTGCGAGGAGCTAGCATAGGACGTACTGGGCTGTGGAGGCGTACATCTGGGCGAGTGCGAGGAGCAGGCACAGGACGTACCGGACTGGCGAGGCGCACTGGAGGCCTGATGCGTGGGACCGGCACAGATTGCAGCGGACTGGTAACACGCTCCTCCAAACTCCTGCGTTGCCGCATACCCCTCGCCATCTCCACTCCCCGGTAATCCCTCAAACTATTCTATTGATTCCCAGGCGGGTTCTGGCACTCTCCCTGGGTCGACCGACCACCTCTCTACCCCCTCCCATGTTGTCACTGGTTCACACCTTGGCTCCGCCGACCACCCCGTGTGCCCCCTCCCAATTTTTGGGGGGGCTGTCTTTTGGGCTTTCCTTGTGGCCGCGACCCCCGGCGTCGTCGCTGTTCTCCATTCTCTCCTTGCTTAGGAGAACCTGTCCTGCCAGGATTTCTTCCCAAGTCCAGGATCCCTTCCCATCCAGAATCTCCTCCCAAGTCCATGTATCCCTCTCCTCCTGGGCACGCTGCTTGGTCCTGTTGTGATGGGATATTCTGTCTCGTTCGCTAGAATAAATGTCGGACCATGGCGCAGCGGATGTTGAGTTCCACATTATTTAATAGAACGTGAAACTAAGCAAAGACAAAAACAAATAAACAATAAACTAACAACGAACCGTGACAACAGCGATGCTACGTGCACTTACTCAAAACAATATCCCATAAACACAGGTGGGAAAAACAGCTACTTAAATATGATCCCCAATTAGAGACAACGACTACCAGCTGCCTCTAATTGGGAATCATACACAATCACCAACATAGAAAAACAAACCTAGAACCCCACATAGAAATAATTAACTAGACTAACCCCCCAGTCACGCCCTGACCTACTCTACCATAGAAAATAAGAAATCTATGGTCAGGACGTGACAAGCGTAATATATTTAATATGCCATAAACTATTCTTATTTTTTTTTTTATCGTTTCACTAATTCATTTTAATTAACTTAATCATTATGACACACCCCTCACTTTTGACATTGGTTGCACTAATTACACTGTTTGTCTACATAACCTGGTTCAAGTATTCATGACATTACCCTGAGGAAGGCACAGTGATGCCGAAATGTTGGTAAATACCCATTAAATTGCTGGGAGTTTATATAAGGAGTGTGCGACTTTCTTTATTTTGATAGTTTATGTTTTATCCGCAGTTAGTCAGCACCTCCACACAAACTAATGTTTCTGGGTGTGTACCAGCTCATGTTTTTTTAACATGCCATACCTCACAACAGCAAGTTACAATGTTTCCCTTTGTTTACACTCTCTGTGTGAACTTTTGTTGGAGTACTCTGTCGCCATGACTACGAGAGGCTAGCTTGACTGGAGCTAACGTTAGCTGACGTTAGCTTCTATGCTAACGGATTCTTATAAATTCATTAAACTATCAAAACATCATAGAAAAAATTACAATAATATATTATCACTCTGCTTAACTTGGTGTTTCATATCCTATGCTTTATAACTCGCTCACTGTGAAGATAAGGTTTAAAATAATAGTTTTGTCTGGTGCTTCTCTCTTCAGTTTTCAGTTGTCTCTCGTTCAAATGACTCCTTAGGGGTGTTCACACTGTACATTAGTCCAGGGCTAAGAGCCTCCTAAGCGAGTGTTCATACTTACACATTCTAAAGTAAGCTAGCACCATCCTTAGCTCAGGGCTAGCTGGCCCTGCTCCAGAGCAGGGTTAGCACTGACTTTTCAGTGTTAGTCCCATAAACACAGTGCCAAAATAGCCCGTGTGAAACTGGGTCAAGAACGATTATGTAATGTCTGTAATGTGTTCTGCACATTATTTTGATAAGAAAGTTCATACTACCGTATTTATTCCTTCCATCTGAGGACAAAAACCAAAATACTTAAATCGGTAGAAAAGCATAGGCTTGCAAAGGTTAGGCTACCATACTGTATATTTCACATTCTCACACATTTCTGGTTGGCAATACAGGGACCCCAAACATGAGCAAAAAACAAGACTATTAATACAGTAAGTATTACCCCTTTTTTGACAGCAACTATTCCCTTTTTCATTGATGTTAAAGACAAACTAGTGGCAGCCTAATGCCTCTTATCAGAGACGTGCCTATGCTGGTATATAAATGCATCAGTATAATACCAACCAACCTCTTTTGACCTTGGTGGGTTTATTTATTTAATGCATTATACTGCCATTGTACCATGGTAACCACAATGAATAAAGATGGTACCATTACATTTACATTTAAGTCATTTAGCAGACGCTCTTATCCAGAGCGACTTACAAATTGGTGCTTTCACCTTATGACATCCAGTGGAACAGCCACTTTACAATAGTGCATCTAGGTATTTTAAGGGGGGTGAGAAGGATTACTTTATCCTATCCTAGGTATTCCTTAAAGAGGTGGGGTTTCAGGTGTCTCCGGAAGGTGGTGATTGACTCCGCTGTCCTGGCGTCGTGAGGGAGTTTGTTCCACCATTGGGGGGCCAGAGCAGCGAACAGTTTTGACTGGGCTGAGCGGGAACTGTACTTCCTCAGTGGTAGGGAGGCGAGCAGGCCAGAGGTGGATGAACGCAGTGCCCTTGTTTGGGTGTAGGGCCTGATCAGAGCCTGGAGGTACTGAGGTGCCGTTCCCCTCACAGCTCCGTAGGCAAGCACCATGGTCTTGTAGCGGATGCGAGCTTCAACTGGAAGCCAGTGGAGAGAGCGGAGGAGCGGGGTGACGTGAGAGAACTTGGGAAGGTTGAACACCAGACGGGCTGCGGCGTTCTGGATGAGTTGTAGGGGTTTAATGGCACAGGCAGGGAGCCCAGCCAACAGCGAGTTGCAGTAATCCAGACGGGAGATGACAAGTGCCTGGATTAGGACCTGCGCCGCTTCCTGTGTGAGGCAGGGTCGTACTCTGCGGATGTTGTAGAGCATGAACCTACAGGAACGGGCCACCGCCTTGATGTTATTTGAGAACGACAGGGTGTTGTCCAGGATCACGCCAAGGTTCTTAGCGCTCTGGGACGAGGACACAATGGAGTTGTCAACCGTGATGGCGAGATCATGGAACGGGCAGTCCTTCCCCGGGAGGAAGAGCAGCTCCGTCTTGCCGAGGTTCAGCTTGAGGTGATGATCCGTCATCCACACTGATATGTCTGCCAGACATGCAGAGATGCGATTCGCCACCTGGTCGTCAGAAGGGGAAAGGAGAAGATTAATTGTGTGTCGTCTGCATAGCAATGATAGGAGAGACCATGTGAGGTTATGACAGAGCCAAGTGACTTGGTGTATAGCGAGAATAGGAGAGGGCCTAGAACAGAGCCCTGGGGGACACCAGTGGTGAGAGCACGTGGTGAGGAGACGGATTCTCGCCACGCCACCTGGTAGGAGCGACCTGTCAGGTAGGACGCAATCCAAGCGTGGGCCGCGCCGGAGATGCCCAACTCGGAGAGGGTGGAGAGGAGGATCTGATGGTTCACAGTATCGAAGGCAGCCGATAGGTCTAGAAGGATGAGAGCAGAGGAGAGAGAGTTAGCTTTAGCAGTGCGGAGCGCCTCCGTGATACAGAGAAGAGCAGTCTCAGTTGAATGACTAGTCTTGAAACCTGACTGATTTGGATCAAGAAGGTCATTCTGAGAGAGATAGCGGGAGAGCTGGCCAAGGACGGCACGTTCAAGAGTTTTGGAGAGAAAAGAAAGAAGGGATACTGGTCTGTAGTTGTTGACATCGGAGGGATCGAGTGTAGGTTTTTTCAGAAGGGGTGCAACTCTCGCTCTCTTGAAGACGGGAGGGACGTAGCCAGCGGTCAGGGATGAGTTGATGAGCGAGGTGAGGTAAGGGAGAAGGTCACCGGAGATGGTCTGGAGAAGAGAGGAGGGGATAGGGTCAAGCGGGCAGGTTGTTGTACCATAAAATATATTTTTTGGTACCATTTATCATAGTTGTGCATTACCATGGGCTACCGGGTGGCCCAGCGGTCTAAGGCACTGCATCTCAGTGCTAGAGGTGTCACTACAGACCCTGGTTTGATTCCAGGCTGCATCACAACCGGCCGTGATTGGGAGTCCCAAAGGGCGGTGCACAATTAGCCCAGCATCGTCCGGGTTAGGGTTTGGCTGGGGCAGGCCATCATTGTAAATAATAATTTGTTCTTAACTGACTTGTCTAGTTAAATAAAGGTTCAATTAAAAATAAATTAAACAATAATGTAGAATGCAGGTTAAAGCTATGATATTTCCATGATCCACATCTATACCATGGTATAAATGATGCAATACCTATTATATAGGTTCATGGAAGTACCATCATACTTTAAAGCTAAAAACATGGTACATTTCCATGATTCAGATCTTTGCATGGTATAAATGCAATACCATGGTAATATTTAGGTACAATGGCAGTACCATGGTACTACCATCATACTTCAAGACTAAAACCATGGTACATGTCCATGATTCAGACTATACCATGCTATATGTGAAAGTACCATAATAGTACCATGGTATAAATAAAAGTACCAACGCAAATATTTGTAAGGGCAGCTGAGAAATGGGCTTCCTGTGTAAACACAGCCAATGTATGCAGGAAGTGTTTGAAACAGGTCATATCTTGGGTGTTGAAGTGAAAGGTTTACTGTGTAAATAAGAGTAGCCAAATAGTCATTAGCAGAGAGAGAGACTCGCTGTTCGGGTGTATTGTGGAATTCAGTTGGATGTATTTACAGAAATGCAGTATTAACATACACAAGTGTCCCCAAATGGTCGTATCCAGTAGAAAGACAGACAGAAGAGTAGCTATGGGATCTGTGTCAATGAAATACGTTCCGTCTCTCTCCTCTAGATACAGTATCTGAGGGAGCAGACTGAGAGGACCACACCCAGTGAACAGACACCACACGAGCCAAACAGACTTCTGGGATAACTGCTGACTAGAGTATGGAGCCGGCACAATCAGAGATGAGCATCTTGGGATGCTCGACCAATGGGAAAGGTCACAACCTAGGAGATGACAAGTATGTGCCTATGAAGACCATGCCAGAGGAATTAGACACGTGAGTTTCTTTTTGCTGTACATGTACATCGTTGTCACATAATTGTATTGCGAAACAGCCACAGCTAATCAGAATCAAGGCTTTGCATATCTGTCTGATAAGCATCTGAAACGTTCTATACACTCACCTGATTGTCTTTGTGCCTCTACACCACAGAAACAATACAATGCGATACAATGAATTTCATTCCAATTGTTTTTGAACTGATGCTTTGATATTGTTATTGCATAAGGGCGGTGGCATTTAGCCCGCTGTTGTGCCCGGCCCATAGACTGGAGAGAGTAATGGGTTTTGTGCCGTGTTGGGTTAAACTGTGAACGTGTCACGTGTTGTCGTCATTTACCTGCCAGTATGGAAACCAAAGCCCATTTAACAGTCTGTAAATGTCATCTGTGTTTTTAAAAAAAATACAGTAGCCTGTTGTTCATCAAGGTTTTGGGGTCAATTCCTTTTCAATTCAATCAATTCTGGATATGAACTGACATTCTAATTTCAACCCTGATATTCATCCACATGATTCTATCCAAAAGCGGGTGACTTACCCTCTAATACAGACATCATTTTACAGACAGAACTCTTAAAACCCTGTTTCTATTTCCGCCATGCAAATTGTGCTTTGCTCGCCCAGTCCTCCTTGCTATGACATGTGTATGACATCAGCAATGAGGATGAAGCGTTTATACGCCGTGAATGACGTCTGAACAGACAATATAACTGATTTCCTAAGTGCATGTTTGCCTTGTTTTTGTCCCATCGTCGCCCTTGGATCCTTTGTTTGCCACACAGAAATGGTACTCAAAATGCCAGGTATGTTTATACTTCAGATATACAGTCACACAGACACAATCTCTTATCTAGTAGGCTCACTGACTATGTAACATTGTTACAATCTTTTCAGTGAAGCACCTTGCCACTGTTTTGACAATAAACTCCCTTCTATCTGTGTAGCTTGAGTCCCTCATTTTAAGGTGCCGGTTTTTAGGGACTATCAATTGTAATGTCCTTTTCTGTTTCGCCCAGGTTTGATGATCCCGATGGCATCCTGGAGAGTGAGGAGTTTCTGCCCAACGGAGATGGGACGAAGCCCATGCGCTTCACAGACGTGAGTGTGACTGACTTTACTATCGCCACAACTGAAATATTACTCACTGGGCTGTTTCCCAAATGGCACCCTATTCCCTATGTCTAGCCCATAGGACAAGTTGACATGGCCACAATTGTCATCTATTTCTTGTTATGATGGATGTCGCTCATAGCCTACATGTCTTTTTTTTTCTTTGTTAAAGCACATAGATGTGCATGAAACTGTAAGCAAAAAACATATGCAGAAATGTGCCTTTCTGCCTTTTTAATTTTGTTTAACGTCAGTGGTCAAGTCAAGGAAGCATCATGACCAATATATTGGCCACACTCCACTTACCAAGACCATTGCCAAATGAGGAGCACTGTCACTGGCTTTTTTAGTAAGCCCTGAGGTAGTGTAAATGAGCCTACAGTGGTACCGCCCAGCACATCTAGAAGGGAGTGTATTTCATACCGAATTCCTCCCTTGGGATGACGTAGAGGCACCTTCTCAAGGTGATGTCAATGGTAGAGTTGAACCGCTAGGGTCCTCAAACTCAACTCAGGACCTCAAAGGCAGTTGCACTGCTTTTTTTCATTGTTTCCCTCTACTCAGGGACTGATTTAGACCTGGGACACCAGGTGGGTGCAATTAATTATCAGGTACAGAAAACCAGCAGACTCCGGACCTCTTTGGGCAAGAGTTGAATACAAATGCGCTAGGGCCAAAAAAGAGCTAGATTAACTACTAAAATACCAAATATATCACTTTTGCAACAAACTGTAAAAATTAAGACTAGAATTGACATGTTTCGCTAAAACTAAGCCTAAAACATCTGGTTTTCGATTATTAATATTTATTTATTTTCTATGAAAATTACTCTTTAAATTTGTCTGTGCCCATAGGATAACCCTTTGAAGAACCCTTTTTGGTTCCATGTAGTACCCGTTCTACAGAGGGTTGTACATGGAAACCAAAAGGGTTCTACCTGAACCCAAAAAGGTTCTCCTATGGGGACAGACAAAGAATCCTTTTGGAACTCTTTTTTTCTAAGAGTGTACCCAGCTAGCACATTTGGTTCCTTCGAAGTTGTGGGAACGTAACTTTTTGGTTTCCCTTTGGTTCTGGGAACGAAGCAATACGTTTCCTGACCAGTAAAACAGAAAATGATTTCAACATTCTTGAACTCCAAGCACAGATAGGACACATGTAAATTAATTTGCTTAGGCATTAGTCATTCAAACACATTCATTTTTTTTTGTGGCACGGCATCAGTAAGATTCAAACCTATATTCTGATGTCTATCCATGGAATTAGTCCACTGTAACACCAGGATGGAACTAGCATACCATGTTTTTTTAAACTTGTACACAACTGTTCATTTTAGTCTATTCAAACAGACCCCATGTCAAAGCAAACAAGCATTCATTAACATTAGGTGTGGCCAATTAGTGGGCGAGGCTAACATACCTGAACTCACAAGATCAAGGATAGATAGTTTTGTTGAAGCTGAGAACGGAATATATATTTTTTTCAATAACATTCTTAGAACGTTATTTGCACATTACTAATGTTTTCTTGTGTTTTCACATTTTTATTACCTTTATTTAACTAGGCAAGTCAGCTAAGAAGAAATTCTTATTTTCAATGACGGCCCAGGAACAGTGGGCTAACTGCCTTGTTCAGGGGCAGAATGCCAGATTTCTACCTTGTCAGCTCGGGGATTCGATCTAGCAACCTTTCAGTTACTAGTCCAACACTCGAACCACTAGGCTACCTGCTGCCCCGCCCCGTGGAAAGGGGCGGGGCAGGTTCTGAGAACATGACTTTAGATGGAGCCATGAGTATTCCTGCAGAAAACGTTATGCTAAAGTACTGAAATTCCCACAGGAGAATGTTGTTTCTTAACGTTCTCTGAACTATTAGAGAATATTCCCAATGTCAAAACCAGTTGGAGTGCGTTCCTAGAACATTACCCAAATGTAATTAAATGTATCCATGTTTGAACGTTTAGTAATAGTTCTGTTAAAGTAATGAAATACCAAGATCAATAACGTTATTTTTGTCAAGTTCCTTAAATGTGCTGAGAATGTTCCAAGGCCAAGCAACTATCCTGCACCAATCCCAAAACGTTCTTGAAAAGTTGTATGTAAAATAACCATAGGACAACCACACTCACACCAAGCTCTAAGAAACATATGGTTATCAGAAAATGATGTGCTAGCTGGGTAGAGAATAGGGTGTCAATGTGGGGTGCCATTTGGGAAGCAGACACTTTGCTAATGACACATTCGGCTTGTCACATTGCACTTGACAAGAACACAAATTTTGAAATGTAAGAAAATCTGAACTTTTCAGCTATACATTATTATTGAATTAACTAAATCTGAGATTGTTGTATTTGTTTTGATTAGTTTGAGGGAAAGACGTCTTTCGGCATGTCTGTGTTCAACCTGGGGAATGCTATCATGGGCAGTGGAATCCTGGGACTGGCTTATGCCATGGCCAACACTGGCATACTCCTCTTCCTGTAAGTCAAACTGTCAGCTTTCTACATGTCTCTACATGTCTGTAATAATGACCGTAAGTCGCTCCGGATAAGAGCGTCTGTTAAAGTACCAAAATGTCAAATCCTGCCCATGCTTCTTAACGGTCTCCTAGTCTTTCCATTCCCCACTTGGCTTAGTGTTTTTGTCCTTCCTCTTCTCATAAAACCCGGGAAACGGCAAAACAACACACTGACTTTCAAATCACTGACACACTGAGCACAGATACAGTAGGAGTCACACATTAGCTATTGGTTGGTCTCTGTTGATAGTAGCGCTGCCAGCTTGTTGTGATATGATATCCCTTTGCTTAACAAGAGTGCATGTAGAGAACGTGCTCTCCAGTCCCAGTTATAGCCTTTAGGTTGCACATAGAGTCCACACAGTGGAAAGGGCCAGGGTGGGGGTTGAAAATAGCCACAACCTTCGCTTGTAGGAGGGAGCTGGGACAGCCAGGAATGCTATTTGCCCAGAGCCCCAGCCTGCCTGCCTCAAGAAGGGTCCTGTGCCTGGGTGGAGTGATAAGGGGCCAGGGTGGGGCTGGAGGCAGGGTAAGGGTCTGTGGTGACGTGACACTTCTCATGGCATGATCCACACTATCCCCTCCCTCCCATCCTCCAGTATTCTCCAACCCTTGTCCCCGCCCTTGTGGGCACATACAGGCCCCAGAAAGGCCACAGCCCAGAATAGCCCCCCGCCTGCCAGTCCCCACGCCACTGGCCCCCTCTGTAGCGTTGGACATGTCCTCCCCTCTCCTTGCTCTGTCCCTCCTCCCTCTGCCCCCCCCCCCGTCCTTCTCATGGAAACATACAGCTTCTCATGGAAACATACAGCTTCTCATGGAAACATACAGCTCCTGTTTATCGCTTTTGTGACTCCAGGTTATAGTACAGGAGAGCTTAGGTTCAAAAGGTTTAGACAGATCTATTTGTTTGGACTTTGAGAAGCAGGAATCAATTCACATGGATTCTTTTTACTGTGTATTTTGCCCCATGGATTTTTCTTTCCATCCAAGTACAGTATTATCGACTTTGGACTCAAAGTATTGTCTTCTGGTAAAAGTAAGCTGATAAGTCTAGATTCCTGTAGCAAGCAAGATGTGATCAAATTTTGAAGTCCTTGTTCCAAGTCCTCTATCTTTTCCCATGGAAAAACAGATCATGTTATATTAGCAACCATATTGGATATTGGTTGCATTGCGGGTGTGACCGACACAGGGGTTTCTTTGTCTCTCGAGGGTAACATACTGTACAAAATACAGGGTTTCTCAAGGTAGACCTAAATAGATGTTCTCTACCTCCCTCAGCATATTATCACACCCTAGCAGTTCCAATGGGATGCGGAGAGAGCTCTGAAAACGTCATTTAAACACAAGACCTGAGAACTCAGATTCCACGCTCACAACGTGACATTTCCTGGACAATGAACCAAATCAACCATTAAGCAACTCCTAATGGCTCTCGTGACTCCTGCACTCTAAAAACTGCTGGTTTAAAAAGCAACCCAGCACTGGGTAAATAGTGGGCAGAACACATGTCAGGTTATTTTTGACCCAGCACTTGGGTCACTTAGTTGGGTTATTGAGCTATGTTCAGATGGGCAGTATTTCTGTTACATTTATTTAAAATTCATATTTGAATTACGTCGGAGTATTTTGCATTACACTGGGCTGAACTACACTCCAATGTATTTTGTGACAAGATACTTTTGAAAGCTGTAATTTGTATTTTCAAAATTCTATACCATTTCTTTATAGTGGTTCACAATTTTGTGGCCCCCTTTCACCCTAAATTGGTATTAGAAGTCTGATCGGACCATGGTGTTGATAAGAGTGTCTGCTAAATGAACTAAATATAAATGTATATGTAAATAATAAACAATTGCAAAGCATGCCAATGTAAAATTCTAATGAGTTCCGCCCCGAAACAAGTCTAATGACAATACCCAGTGTGCTTTGCATTTGCTCATTTTCACATATACATTTTGGCCATTTAGCACAGGGTTTCCCAAACTCGATCCTGAGGGCCCCCCCTGGGTGCACGTTTTGTTTTTTGTCCTAGGCCTACACCGCTGATTTAAATAATCAAAGATTGATGATGAGTTGGTTATTTGAATCAGCTGTGTAGAGCTAGGGCAAAAAAACACAAAACATGCACCCAGGGGGCCCCAGGATTTAGCAGAAACCCTGATATAGCAGATGCTCTTATCCAGAGTGACAGTGCATTCAAGGTAGATAAACAACATATCACAGTCATAGCAAGTAAGATGTTTCTGTAACCGTTATCATATATTTTATTTCGATACATTGTCTTTAGGGTATTTTATAGTTGTAATTTGTAATTTAAACCCATCCCTGGCTATTACCCACCGGGTCAGATCAGAAGACTGGAGGCATGGCTTAGTAGGCGTGTGGCATTCAGATTGTTATTTTCGTCGACCCGTGAGAATAAATGTCATTCAGCATTGTCAACACAATTGAGTACTGACGCTTTTGTAACTTTAATAAGGCTTACACAAGCGTATGAGTTCCTCAAGTGTCTATGCATATCCCAATGTTGGGATAGGTACCACTGTGTTATGATGTTTAAATAATAATGTTATTTAAAAAAACTGCATTCAATTAAAAAAAACAGGTAGCAATAATCAGTCCATCAATTAGTTAATCAGTCAGTCAGTCTGTAGGAGTGGTTGACGGTGTGTTAGTGTCTTTGTGCTGTGGGAGGGAAAGTGGTGGGGACTGGGCTGGCAGTTGCTGGATAGATGTAGTAGTTGTGGCAGGTCGGTGCTGTGTCCAGGGTTGTTGCTGGTGTTAGGGCTATGACTGGGACCAGGAAAACCTGGGTTAGTGTTTGGGCTGGGTTGGATATAAGGGGGTGGTGCCGGGACTGGGGAAAACAGGACCGGTAACCAGGAACTGGGGCTGGTGCTGGGTCGGGATCTGTAGAGGGGAAGAAGGAAAATCTGAGGAGCGAGTAGACACACAATGGAGCCTTAGACCCAGAGGTCAATGGTGGTACTTCCCCGTGGGCTGTTTCCCTGTGGGCTGCTTGGCTGAAGATATTTTGTCCCTCCTCCATGCCTCGTCTGGTGGTTTGATGCTTGGGCTGACACTGGAAACCGGGGACTGGGTTGGTGCTGGGACTGGATCTGCAGAAGGGAGGAAATACAACCTGGGGAGCAAGCAGACACCCAAGGGAGTCCTAGACTATTGTGGCACTCCCCTGTGGTCCGCTCGCTACGGGTGAAGGTCTGGTGTTTGGTCCCTCTTCCGTGTCTCTGCCGGTGTCCTGTTGCTGTGACTGGGTCTGGTGCTGGATCTGTAGAGGGGAGGAAGGACAAGCAGATACAACTGGAAGTGATGGTACTCCCCTGTGGCTTTCTCACGTAGGTCTAGATCTTTGGTCTTTCCTCTGGTGTGGTGATGACTGGTTCCTGATTCTTGTGAGAGGGATAAGTGTAATGGGAGAAAGGGGGAAATGGATGGAGAGGGATCAGAGGGTGGGGGTGATGGAGGGTATGTTCATCAGTCTGGGCTGGTGTTGGAGGAGGAGCGGTGTGGCGATAAGGCTGGACGCTGGAACACAGAGGGAGCAAAAAGGGCCCACACCCACCTGTCCACGGAGCACTCCCAAACAGCTGGTGGGTGACTTCAGTGCGAGCGCCAATGTAGGGGGAGTTCTCTGTACGTAGCTTGTGCCGTCTGTAGATGGATTCCCTAGTGGGGAGGCAACCATGAACAGCCGCCTGAGGAAGGTCCTTCTGTTCGGAGTGTGTTGTGAGGGTCATGATGATGGGTTATTGGGGGGTCCAGGTCTGATAATTTAATTACAGATTAGGACGAGGGCTTCTAGGGGGTCGTTTGTGTTGTTGAGTAGGTTCTTGGAGGTTCACAGGTCTTGCCGTGCCTCCTGACTACCTGGTGGCCCTGGTGGTTCTTGGAGGGGTGAAGGCGGTTTGGAGGGTCCGGTTCGAAGGGTCCGTGGGGTCTGGACTGAGGCTGGCTGGCTTGCTGCTGTGCAGGATCAGGGGTGGGGTGGGGTGGGGAGGGCTAAGGGAGGTGGATCTGGGTCACTAAGTAGTGGACGGAGCATAGCCTCTGTTGTTTCCTAGTGTGATGGTACTGGGGAGGTTTTGGATTCCGCCCACTCCGGTTGAGTCCGGTCATAATAGGACCTGCCATTTTCGTGCCCCAGTCCAGGCGCGGTCTTTGTCCAGGACCCTCCTAGCTACTGACTTGAGGGTGGCTAACCTGCTTAACCAAACTTCTATTTCCTAGTTTTGGATGCATTCCTTGTTAAAATATACTGTAACTATCTTGGATTCTGTGGCAGAAAGTGGGTATGCTCAAAGTGTAAGGTTCTGTATTTATTTTCTAAGTCAACCTTGTGTTCTGTTTCGTTGTGTTCTTGAACGTAGCCCTGTATCTTTGTGTCCTTGAACGTAGCCCTGTATCTTTGTGTCCTTGAACGTAGCCCCGTCTTTCATTTTTGTTCATTGATTTCACCTGTGTCAGTTAGTTCACCTGGTCTCTCAGCTCATTTAGTTCAGTTCATTCTGTTTGTGTCTTTGTGAGGTATTGTTCGTTTTGTCTCTACCAAGCCTTTTCCTAGCTCGTTTGTGCGAACCAGTTATAGCCTTCAGTTTTAGTTTTGATTAACCTGCCTGTTTGCCTACCTGTGTAAGACCATTGCCTGCCTGTGACCATGATTCCTGCCTTCTGCGAAGGCGAAATAAACACCTGCCGCGGTCTGCACGTGAATCTACACCTTTTTCTCCCTGAGTATTCATTACAGAATACCTCGCTTAAAAACGGAATGGATTCAGCGGAGCTACAGCAGCGCCTAACCCAGCAAGAGGAGCGTATGGAGGAAATCTGCCATCTTCTCCGCCAACCTATCCCTACTCCTCCAATGCCAGGTATCGTAACTCATAGCCCTCCTTCATTCATATCAATGCCCGGAAGATATGACGGTTCACCTGGGAAATGTCAGGGATTTCTGATGCAATGCAGCAAATACATTGAGCACAACCCCACTATCTTCGCCACTGACAAGAGCAGGGTGGATTTTGTTGTCTTTACTCACAGGCAAAGCCATGGATTGGGCCACCGCCATATGGACTGCTAACAGCACAGAACTCGGATTCGAGACCCATTTCCACACCCTTTTCAAAGAGGTATTCAATCATTCTCCTTCCGGTCGTCCTATAGAAGACCTCCTCATAGAACTTCAACAAAGACACAATTCAGCTGCCGAGGATGCCCTCGAGTTCCGCACCATGGCTGCAGGGAGTGGATGGAGTGAGGCTGCTTTACTTACCGTCTACTGAAGAGGACTCAACAGGGAATTTCAGGCGGAGCTGGCCTGTAGAGATGACCTTCAGGATTTAAGTAAATATATTCTTATGTCCATCTCCATCGACCACCTCATCGCCGAAGAACTCTGCCACCCAGGCACACGGAACCTTGTCTTTCCATGATTCCGTCATCCCATCCGAGTCTTCCAGAGCCCATGCAGTTGGGCCATGCTCCTCTCCCGTGTATCGAACGTCAAAGGCGGATCCAAGTAGGGCTCTGCCTATACGGTGCAGGGAAAGATAATCTACTCAGCCATTGCCCTGTTCGCCCCCCACGGAGAGATGAAAAGGGTCCCTCCACTGCCATGCAGGTAGGAGTGTCCATATGTCTAAATATCTCCCAGAAGCAATTCTCCATCCCAGTATTGATAACCATTGGGCACTGGCCTCATTACGCATCTGACACAGAGCGTCACCCTCCGGATTGGAGTCTTCCACACCGAAACCATTCAACTCATGGAACTCTCATCCCCCAAACAGCCACTCATCCTCGGACACCCCTGGCTTTGTTGACACAAGCCTGCCATCTCGTGGCAACAAAGTGAACTACTGTCCTGGTCTTCTACCTGCTTCACCAGTTGTCCCAGCATACCCTGCAGAGCCACCACCATCGAGGACTCTGCCTCTGCAGTGCCACCTACCATACCATCTGAATACGCCCAGTACAGCAATGTCTTCAGCAAAATCAAGGCTTCCACTCTGCCACCACATTGCCCAGTGGACTGTGCTGTTGACCTACTCCTTGTAGTGTCCCCACCGAAGAGCCATGTTCACCCCCCATCTATGCCGGAAAATGAGGCAATGGAGAACTACATTGATGAATCACTCAAACGGTTTCATTCATTCTTCTTCCCCGGCTGCCTCCAGCTTCTTCTTCGTTGGAAAAAGGACGGTGGTCTCCATCCATGTATTGATTTTCGTTCCCTGAATGACGTCACGGTCAAGAATCGTTTCCCTCTTCCTCTGATCCCAGCGACCCTTGAACAAGTGGTCCACTCCAACATCTATACAAAACTCGACCTGCAAAGTGCATATAACCTTGTCCGTATACGTGAAGGCGATGAATGTAAGACGGCCTCTATTACTGCACGAGGGCACTACAAATACCTGGTCATGCCCTACGTCCTTACTAACGCCCCCGCCATCTTCCAATCCTTTATGAAGAAGGTTTTCCAGGATATCATCAAGCGTTCTCATCGTCTACGTTGATGACATCCTGATTTACTCCTACTCCCTGAAGGAACACATACAGCATGTGCAAAAGTTTCTTCAACGGCTCCTTGACCATAACCTTTATGTGAAGACTGAAAAGAGCACCTTCCATGTAACCTCGGTAAACTTCCTCATCTTCGTACTGACACCTGGAGGGGTCAGCATGGATGAGAACAAAGTCACCGCTGTCAGTAACTGGCCCAAAACCACCACCGTTAAGGAACTCAAACATTTCATTGGGTTCTCCAACCACTTTCACCGGTTCATTTGGAACTTCAGTTCTACTGCCGCTCCCCTCACTGCCCTTACCAGCCAAAAGACCTGCTTTCAACAACTTGAAACATTTTTTCACCTCAGCTCCTGTCCTTCGCCAATCTGATCCGGCCTTTCACCCTGGAGGTGGATGCCTCCGAAGTAGGAGTAGGAGCCATGCCCTCAGTGGATGGGACCACCTCCAAAATCACATCCCTGTGCCGCCTTCTCCAGGAAGTTATCCTCCGCTGAGAGGAATTACAATGTGGGGAACAGAGAACTCCTCGCCATCAATCTTGCCCTCGAGGAGTGGCACCACTGGTTGGAGGGCGCACAACATCCTTTTCTCGTCCTAACAGATCATCGTAATCTGGAATATATCAGAGGGGCCAAGAGGTTGAACTCCAGGCAAGCCTGCTGGGCTCTCTTCACATGCTTCCATTTTCATGTTACTTACATCCCTGGGAAGAAAAACGTAAAAGCTGATGCTCTCTCCTGACAGTTTGACCTTTCGACCAGTAATTCAGACCCTACACCCATTCTTCCCCTTCCTCTTGCATTATGAGACCGGTACAGTGGGAGGTTCACTCGGCCATACAAGAAGCCCTAGCCTCAGACCCGGCTCCTCCTGAGACACCAGCTGGGAAGAGTTACGTACCAGCAGCTCTTAGACCCCAACTGATGCACGTCCTTGGGGTCAGGACATCCGTGCATTACACAAACCACTGAACTTCTAGCCCGTAAGTTCTGGTGGTCCTCATTGGCATCCGGCGTAAGGGATTACGTACTCTCCTGTCCAGTCTGCACCCAAACAAAAGCCCTCGTCATCTCCCTTCTGGTAAACTTCAACCTTTGCCAATCCCTCAGACCCTGGTCCCACATAGATGTTGACTTCATCACAGACATTCCTGAATCCTCTGGTAACACCACCATCCTTGTCATAGACCATTTTTAAAAAATGTGTCTGATTCCTCTTCCTCATTTACTTAACGCCATGGAATTGGCTGAGTTTATGTTCCATCTGTATGGAATTCCGGTAGACATCATCTCTGACAGTGGGCCCCAGTTTGTCTCCCGGGTGTGGTGAGACTTCTGTGATCGACTGGGGTCGCCTTCAGCCTCTCCTCCGGGTACCATCCCCAGACCAACGGGCAGACAGAACGCCTGAACCAAGAAATAGGGAAGTACCTCCGCCAACAATGTTCTGCCTCTCCACACAACTGGAGTCGGTATATGGCCTGGGCCGAATACGCTCAGAGCTCACCCATGCATTCATCGCTCAGCCTTACTCCGTTCAGTGTGTATTTGGTTACCAACCCCCCATGTTACCCTGGGAGCCGGAGCCTGGTACTGTCCCAGCTGTCGATGACTGGTTTCGGCGTAGTGAGCTGGTATGGGAGACCGCTCACCGGCATCGGCAGGAAGCCTCTAATACCCAGAAATGCTTTGCCGACAGACGCCGCTGACATATGCCACTCTTTCACCCCGGACAGTGTGTGTCGCTCTCTACCAGAGACATCCTGCTCCGCCTCCCCTGCAAAAAGTTCTGCCTCGTGTCATTCGGGACCAATGAGGGGGGGGGGGGGGGGTACTGTAAGGTTCTGTATTTATTTTCTTAGTCAACCTTGTGTTCTGTTTCATTGTGTTCTTGAACGTAGCCCTGTCTTTCATTTTTGTTCATTGATTTCACCTGCGTTAGTTACACACCTGGTCTCTCAGCTCCTTATTTAGTTCAGTTCATTCTGTTTGTGCCTTTGTGAGGTATTGTTAGTTTTGTCTCTACCAAGCCTTTTTCTAGCTCGTTTGTGAGAACCAGTTATAACCTTCGGTCCTAGTTTTGATTCACCTGCCTGTTTGCCTACCTGTGTATAACCATTGCCTGCCTGTGACCACGATTCCTGCCTTCTGCGAAGGCAAAATAAACACCTGCCGTGCTCTGTGCGTGAATCTACCACTTTTTCTCCCTGAGTAATCATTACACAGAGTTTGTTACACAGGGCTGAATCTTTGCACTTTCTGAATTATGACCCAAATTGGGGGCCTTGAAACTAACTTCAAATTATTCCCGGTGGCCTTCATCAGGCAGTTCAGGTTAGACGGCACAACGCCCATACGGCTCTGGATAACTGCCCGACTCTTATGTATTAAAGCTACTAATGTGTCAGTGCTTAACCTTAACGTTGCTAACAATACAACAGAAACTATTAACAAAGTAAAATTACATTTACTCACTGGTGGCCAAAAATAACTACCTAAATGCCACACCCCTACTAAGCCACACCTCCAGTCTTCTGCTATGACCCAGTGGATCATAGCTCATTAACCCAGCATCAACAACCCAACTTAAAGAAAACAATGGGTTGTTTGTGACCCAACTGGCTGGGTCAAAATAACTCAATGTGTGTTTGGTCCAATATTTACTCAAATTGGGTTGTTCTCAACACAGCAATTTTTTGAGTGCTGGAATGTCAGGCCTCAACCTATGTGCCCACACTGTGGCCAGGTGCTAGGATCCTTACCTCTACTGTGGTCAGTAGTCTAGGGGCCTCCATCTGGCTGCAGGGGCCGGACTCTGAGGTCTGGGAAAGGTGATGGTACTGGGAGTGCCCTCTGACCATCTAGGAATGCTGACTGGGGAATGTTCAGCTCCCTTCCTCAGGGGTCAGTGCTACTGTAGGCAGACAGCAGCTACTCTCTGGTCTCCCTTTCGGGCACAGGGGTCTAAGAGGGAGATGGGTTGTGGGGAAACGCTCTCTCTCAGATTACACTGGGCCATGATTGCTGGAAGGAGAGTTATGTCCTTTGTTACCCCCCTCCCCCCACACACACACACACACACACACCTCGCTACTGGGTTCTTAGTCCAACATGATCTTCTCAGACTGTTGGCAACATTATTAGCATTCTCATAACATTCAGAGTCTGCTGAGAAAGCACTTGCCTTTATTAACTCTCTGGGCTTGAGCCCTGAGATCACATGGCTACAGTTGGTAGTTAACCAGCCAGTCGGATTTGTTCTAGCTAGTGTATTTCACTTTCCCTTCAGGATACAATTAATGCCCTTTCAGTGAAAGTTTATTTTTGGAATTATACTGAGGCAGTAATCTCAAACTAATTTATTTTGGTTTTATAAGTCAAGCCACTAAGTGCAAGGGTTTGTCATAGAAATGTGTGTGTGCTACTCTTACATATTGATAGAGAGGAGCTGAGGCCTTCACTACTACAGCTAGTTCTGAGCTTGTTAGTTGCTATGCTCAACTAACCTCCTTTTATTGCATTGAAATGAGGCAATGACATGTCTTATCATGTACATTTGAAGCCAGAAGTTTACATACACCTTAGCCAAATACATTTTAACTCAGTTTTTCACAGTTCCTGACATTTAATCCTAGTACAATTCCCTGTCTTAGGTCAGTTAGGATTGCCACTTTATTTTAAGAATGTGAAATGTCAGAATAATAGTAGAGGGTGATTTATTTCAGCTTTTATTTATTTCATCACATTCCCAGTGGGTCAGAAGTTTACATACACTCAATTAGTATTTGGTAGAATTGCCTTTAAATTGTTTACCTTGGATCAAATGTTTCGGGTAGCCCTCTACAAGCTTCCCACAATAAGTTGGGTGAATTTTGGCACATTTCCTCCTGACAGCGCTGGTGTAACTGAGTTAGGTTTGTAGGCCTCGTTGCTCACACACACTTTTTCAGTTCTGTCCATCAAATGTCTATAGGATTGAGGTCCGGGCATTGTGATGGCCACTTCAATACCTTGACTTTGTTGTCCTTAAGCCATTTTGCCACAACTTTGGAAGTATGCTTGGGGTCATTGTCCATTTGGAAGACCCATTTGCGACCAAGCTTTAACTTCCTGACTGATGTCTTGAGACATTTCTTCAATATATCCACATAATTTTCCTCCTCATGATGCCATCTATTTTGTGAAGTGCAGCAGTCCCTCCTGCAGCAAAGCACCCCCACAACATGAGGCTGCCACCCCTGTGCTTCACGGTTGGGATGGTGTTCTTCGGCTTGCAAGCGTCCCCCTTTTTCCTCCAAACATAACAATGATCATTATGGCCAAACAGTAATATTTTTGTTTCATCAGACCAGAGACATTTCTCCAAAAAGTACAATCTTTATCCCCATGTGCAGTTGCAAACCGAAGTCTGGCTTTTTTTATGGCGGTTTTGGAGCAGTGGCTTCTTCCTTGCTGAGCAGCCTTTCAATTACATCGTTATAGGACTCGTTTTACTGTGGATATAGATACTTTTGTACCCATTTCCTCCAGCATCTTCACAAGGTAATTCGCTGTTGTTCTGGGATTGATTTGCACTTTTCGCACCAAAGTACATTCATCTCTAGGAGACGGAACACATCTCCTTCCTGGGCATATGAAGGCTGCGTGGTCTCATGGTGTTTATACTTGCATACTATTGTTTGTACAGATGAACGTGGTACCTTCAGGCGTTTGGAAATTGCTCCCAAGGATGAACCGGACTTGTGGAGGTCTACAATTTTTTTTCTTCTGAGGTCTTGGTTGACTTCTTTAGATTTTCCGATGACTGCGTTTGAAGGTAGGCCTTGAAATACATCCCCAGGTACACCTCCAATTGAATCAAATGATGTCAATTAGCTTATCAGAAGCTTCTAAAGCCATGACATAATTTTCTGGAATTCTCCAAGCTGTTTAAAGGCACAGTCAACTTAGTGTATGTAAACTTCTGACCCACCGGAATTGTGATACAGTGAAATAATCTGTCTGTAAAAAATAGTTGAAAAAATTACTTCTGTCATGCACAAAGTAGATGTCCTAACCGACTTGCCAAAACTATAGTTTGTTAACAAGAGATTTGTGGAGTCGTTGAAAAACACGTTTTAATGACTCCAACCTAAGTGTATGTGAACTTCCGACTTCAACTGTACTTTCTTTCCCTCCTTCCTCCAGGTTTCTTCTGACTGTTGTGGCGGTCCTCTCCTGCTATTCCATTCACCTGCTGCTCAAATCCTCTGGCATTGTGGGTAAGCTGGCCCGCGTCTTCAGTTGACCTCATGCTTCAATAGTGCATGTGTAACAACACTGTAACCCGTAGGGATGGGTCACACTGTTGCTGAACCATTGAGAGGAGATGATGGTATTACATATTGGGGGCCGCTGCAGTGTCAAGTCACAGGGATTGGGCCAGATGGAGAAAGATATAATGGCTTGCATATTTGCCGCGTTAGCATGTCTCGATTAATTTGGTATTTCCCTGTAATTCTGTGAATAGTTCCCCAATGGCCCAGCATTAAGGATGTTTAACAAAACCTAATATATTGTTCTTCATATTCAGCTGTAGGTGCCTAGCATGGAAATAGAGGCCCGGCATGAAAAACCAGGAGATTCTACACTGACTATCTAACTAAGTGTTGTTTAACTTACTACCTGGGTGTCCCCCTGTAAAAGTTGTGTAATGATGATGTTGCGCAACCCACTTTCTCTCCCAGGAATCCGAGCCTATGAACAGCTTGGCTACAGAGCCTTTGGCACCCCAGGCAAGATGGCCGCTGGCATCGCCATCACACTGCAGAACATCGGAGGTGAGAAGTCACTGTGGTCACTGGTCTAGTGTCCCACAACACAAATCTCTGTGTGTTTGTAGAGTGTATGGTGCTATTATAAATCACAAAGCTCAGCAGCAGACTGTCTCGTCTTCCTGGCTGTTCGATTCACCTAAAACTGTCCACTTGGAGTGCAGTCCTTCACATTACCCACCTATATACTCCAGTCCATATTTACATAGTGCTAATACAGCCCTAACTTAACCCTTATGGTTTCAATATGCTGGTCTGGGAAACATGACAGTAGACATTTGAGGGAAATAGCTCTCTTTGTCTGTCTCCCTCTCTCTCCCCATCTCTAGTCTCTCTGTATGATATAGGGGAGTATTTTAGGACCTAAAGCCAGCCGTCCAGCATATATTATATATATTTTTTATTGAACCTTTATTTAACTAGGCAAGTCAAACAGTCAAACAGCTGCTGCCGTGGATGTGGTGGTGTGTTGGCATTGGTTAGACTTCCCTCACACTGCTAACAACCACTGAACAGTGCAGTGGCTGCCTGCCTGGCTGGCTGCGTGTGTGCGTACTTGGGCAAATCCCTGGCTGCGACAGACACAGTCAGCAGTAGTCAGAAACCATGTCACCAATCTTTGATTTGTTTTGGGACCTGATAAATAGCTTTCAATTGTTCTAAATCTATTTACAACGAATGCCTTTTGAAACCCACTCTCCACACTGTATTATTTTCTAGATATCTGTAAGTATTTCTTTCTCGCTCGCTAGATAAGGTGGGATCTTTTTGTGTCTGTAAAATTAAGAACGCAAGAAATGGATATGGAAATGCCTTTATGCGCAAGTATTGGTATAATAACCGTCATATCATGAGATGACATGTTGTGTGGTCCTCCCACCACGACTCAGGAAAGCATACAGTTTATTAGGCTACAGATGAACTAAGTTATGATTAACTTTACCAGGTTGTGAAAGTGAAAGCGGTGATTGATGCTCCTTTCCAATAAATGTCGAGGGGTCTTATTCCGGAGACATGACGATCGATGCTTTGCTGGCGTTTGACCAATAAAAATATTATCGCTCGTTTGTCCATAATAGTCTCATCCTGTAGGCCTCTCCTACCCGCACTGTATCTGCCAGCTGTTGGGTAGAGCACACGCGCCAAGACCAGAGTTGGCACATATGCATTTTCTGGGACCAAATCATTTTTTTGGGACCAAACCATCAGTAGAGTTGGTTTGCAATGGAATCCCATTTCAATTGTATTAAGTTATTTTAATGTGCAATATGTCACCCCGCACAGCCTTTTATCCCCAACAATATTCGCATGAAAATCTGTTGCCAGTTGAATGGAAACCTAGCTACTGACTGTGTCACTCATAGTTCTGTCTGTCTCTATTCCCTCACAGCCATGTCCAGCTACCTGTACATCGTCAAGTCTGAGTTCCCATTGGTCATCCAGGCCTTCAGTAGGGCGGACCCCACCGCTGAGTGAGTACTCATTGGTCTATCCACTAGATCTACCTGAACATTTCTCTACATTCCAGTCCCACGTTTAGTAGGCGAATGTTTGCACATAGAAAATGCATGAGTAGAGTCGATGTGATTCCTTATTTTACATGTCAGAGGCAACGGTTCCACACCGTTGTGCTCTGCTGAACGTTCAGATGTAGGCCACTGCCTAGAGACGGCCCTTTCTGCCTTGTGTAGCTTTAGCTGGTAGCTGATCTTGTACCATTACCCAGGATCAACTGGCATGAGCTGTGGGGTGGTGTCCTCAGAGGTTGATGCCGTGTACAGTGGCCTGGTGGCCTTGGCCTAGTATTCCAGGGGAGGGGTGGGGCAGGGGCGTGAGTCTGCTATTGGCTAGACAGAACAAAGGGGAATGGCTAGCACACACCTCTTCTCCCGGTCCAACCCGCCAGGTTGAGGTGACAACTGCTACAAACAGCAGTATTGTGGTGATGGGGGTGGTGTGTTGGGGCACAACTGCAGTCTCTGGCGGTAAGAACGGGATTCCTGCTCTGCTACTCCCCCTGACCGGATCTAAAAACAAACTCTGGACTAGACCGGAGAGGACAGGGAGTGCTGAGAGCTGAGCCCTGTCCTGCTCTACCCAACCAGCCAGCCAGGCAGGCTGCTCTAGGAAACGTCATTCCACAACTTCCTTCTCTGTTAGTCTGTCCAAAGGGCTCAGCCCTGCATCAAAGCACACTGGTTATAGTTGACACGGGGGAGTTGAATACATGAAATACATGTGCAGCTAGAAGAGCAGTAAAATGGACTCATATTAAATCACAATGGTGTTGAGACGACTTCACCATCCGTTCTCTCTGCTCTGGGTCTGAACCCTGTTTGTCATCCGGCCTGATGTTCTGCCTCCTGTCTGTGTTTATTTGTGTCCTGTAGCTAAGTGTTTCAGAGTTGCAGTTATGCGTGTGTGTTTCATTTCTGGGAGAGTGCAGAGATTTCTCCATAGGGATTTTAGAGCTCTTTGAAGGCCTGTCAGCACCCTTTGTGTTGATGAGGAGGGGTGTGACAGATTCAAATTGTGACGTGTGTGTGTGTGTTGGGGGTAGGACCAGCAGTATGCTGGCTCACGCACACACACGCTCATGTGACAGCTGACAGTTGGCCAACCTCAAGAGGCCACACTCAATGTATTGTCAGCCCAGGCCCAAACATGACATGAATAAGGCTCTCGACGCCCAGACATCCACCCACTTACAGAGGTTCTATAGACTCACTCTCTCTCTCTCTCTCTGTCCAATGGCCAGCAGTGGGTACTTTTGTAACATTCAGTTTTCTGGTTTCATTAATCAAAGGTGCGTGCTTGCGCACAGAAAACACTCAACTTTGCACGTTTTCCCGCAGAGGTTGGTATTTAGACATTTTGAAATTGACGGGAAAGTGTGCGTATCAACATTTTGTTTATCAATACATGATTGTGTTTCTATCTCCTGCCTTGGTATAGGCTCTGAGATTAAACAGGCTATGTCATGCATCCTATCGCACAGCAATACTGTAGCCTACCGCATACTGTCATAGGCTACCGTCTATTTACTGTCATGCATGGTTGTCTGTTCAATGAGCGATTGAAAAATGGTAGCCTAATACTTGTCAGAAAAGAGAGACATGCCCTGCAATATGATTATGATTTAGGCCTGTGCAATAAAAGTCAAATGTATAGGAGACATGCTGCTATGTGATCTTCTTACCAATGGGAAATGCATTTGTTTTATCATTAGGTCTACGCTTGAATGTTTTTATTAGCATACCATTATTATGATTCCTGTGCATCAAACACCACCCCCCGTTTCACCCAAAAGAACAATATTTGCTTGCAATACAGTTGCTCAACCACTAGTAGTTATGCTTAAGCGTGGTCTGAGATTTGCGTGGAGATACGCACACTTTCCAGTCAATTTCGAAATGTCTAAATACCAACCTTTGCAGGAAAACTGGTCTTTTTAGTCTTTTCCGTGCGCACGCACCAGTTTTCCCGCAAAGGTTGGTAGGGGTTTGTTTATGGCCTCGGGCTCTTTAAATAGAGTTGGGTTTACAGTGATTCATACAGTGTGTCTGACGGCTGGATTCACACACACACATTTGTTTTACTATCCTTGTGTGGACCAAGCAATTGATTCCCATTCAAAATCCTATTTTCCCTAACCTTAACCTCAAAACCCTAAACCTAACCTTAATTGTAACCCTAACCCCTAAGCCTAAAATAGCCTTTTTCCTTTTGGGGACCCGTGAAATGTTTCCACTTGTCTGAATTATCCTTGTTTTACTATCCTTGTGAGGACCCCTCAGAACCTGGTTCCTCTCTAGGTTTCTTCCTAGCCACTGTGCCACCTAGCCACTGTGCTTCTGCCTCTGCATTGCTTGCTCTTTGGGGTTCTAGGCTGGGTATCTGTAAAACACTTAGTGAGAACGGCTGGCTTTAAAAAAATACATTAAATTTGATTTAGAAGCAAGCACAACACAGCTAATAGGAGTTTCAGGAGTTGAATGGGTAGAGGGCTACATGCTAAGGAAGAGCAGTACAATCGGTAATTGGCAGCTGGATAGAGGAGAGGGTTTGAATACAGGGAATAGAATGCTGTATGTAGAAGATGAATATCACTGTTGAACGCTATTGGTGAAATGAGGTGTTGTGAATCTGCAACACTCAGAGTGAGACAGAGAGGGAGATGGACAGGTGGATCACACATGGGACTGACGTAGGGTCCAGGGCCCCCTAGACCCTGATCTGTAACGAAGTGCATTAAGCCCATTGTAGGCCGTGGACCAGACAGCCCTGTCTGTTGTGTGGTCTTGCTCGCAGAGAGGGTTAAGAATAACAGCCGTAGCAGCTTAACCTGGAGCCTATATGTCTGAAAGAGCCTCTCATACCCAGGTTGTAGGATACAAGGGCTCAAAGACCCTCTCGCTGGAAAGCGTGTCAGACTGTGATTGTATTTTGGTGTACCACTTAGCCGCCCTGCCACTGATTTCACCGTGGTGCTAATGTAACTACAGTAGCTTGTTCGCAGCAAAGTGGCAGCAGCAGGACATGGCCAATCAGGCCTGAGGTGTTTCACATAGACCAATTAAAAGTCAATTCGATTTCAGGAATGGTTGTCTCAGACTGAGCCCAGCGTAAACAGCAAGTGGCACTCAACCTGTCCCAAGCCACCATGTGATCCGACCATGGGGTAAACCCTGTAGCCAACATTCTCAACACTGAGCATGCGACATGTAGCACATCTCAATGCCTGGTGACGTGCACAAATGCATGAAGTGCACATGTGAACACATGCAGACCGTTATAGGTACAGTATGTACTGTTTATGGCTATTTAGGACCCTCGAATCCAATTACATTTTTTATGAGAGGCAAATCACAGTTTTGATGAGAGGACGTGTGTTTCCCATATACTGTATTGGAGATGCCTGTAGAGGGGCCTAGCCAGTGTTTGGCTGAAGGGAGGGAAAGGGATGGAGGGGGAGTCAGGCTAAGAATAGCATCTCCCAGCCCAGACCTGCTCCTCACACGTACTGGAGCACTGCTCAGGCCAAGGCCCTGTGGAAGGAAAGTATGTTTGGGTCAGGGGAGGGGGGTGGGTGTGTGGGACTGGGGAGGTTGAAGTGAAGTGTGTTTGGGTTGGAGGGGTAGTTAGTACTTGAGGGTATTTTGGTTGGGGGGTTACTAGAGGGACACAGATATGAGGAGAGAGATAGCTGCCAAAAGAGCAAGCGGGATGGCGTGGGAACAGGGCGATTCTCACTTATTGAGAAGTTCAACCTCAGTGCTGTTTAGGTCCCTATATGCCACCCTTATTGGAACTGTAAACGTCAACATAAATCAGTAGCCGTACATAAGAGAGTGGCTTAGACCCGCGTGCCAGATGAAAAGAGCAACGTCTCGCAGCAACAACGGTTAGAAATGGACATATTTCCCCAATAAGCTCTACAGGCGTTCTACTGTAAATCAAGGCTGTTTCTATGGCTCTCACAGAACAGGACAGAGCAGACTGTTATTCTGACTGGCAGCGACTCAGCCGACCAGTCAGCACATGCCGTCATCAGATGAATGATAATGGAAAGTAAAGGAATCAACGTTTTTTTAAATGAATAGATTTGGTTTACAGTTTCATTATTTTGACCTCCCCACAGTCCCCATAGTCTATTTGCTTGAAAGATATCTTGGCAGCATAGATAAAATGTTTCAGTTTTGAAGCTCATTTCCAGCAATTCTACACAGTTTGGCATGGAGCTAATAGACAATTTTGCAGTTGGTTAATGGGCATGTGCCTTGAATGCCCAATTTCTCCCTGACTGTCTAGTTTTGATTTGATTGATAGTTGTCAAAGATGGTATTGTTTAAATATACAGTATATATATATATTAGTTCAAAATCTTTTGTATGCTTTCAATCTGATTTTGGTCGTTGACACTGAAATTGTTTTTCTATTCCGAAAATGACCACTAAGATGGCCCGCAGAACAATTTTCTATACAGAAAAAACCCTGTAATTAGCCCTATTTATCTACTTCCCCAGAGTCGGATGAACAGGAACAGCTAGCATGCTAACTGTTCAAGTAGACCAGGGATCATCAACTAGATTCAGCCACGCACCGTTTTGTTTCCTGAAGTAGGGGGCCGGAACATAATTGCAAATCATTTGTAGACTGCAAATTGACCGCAAAAAGACCAAACAAACCCAATTTTATTGGTTGCGTACACATATTTAGTAGATGTTGTTGCAGATGTTGCAAAAAGCTTGTTCCTAGCTCCAACAGTGTAGTAATATCTAAAAATAAACACATCTAAAAAGTAAAAGAATGGAATTAAGGAATATAGAAATATTAGGACGAGTATAAATATATATTTTATCCATGTACTGTCCATACAGAGCATTCAGAAAGTATTCAGACCCCTTGACTTTACAGCTTTACACACAATATCCCATAATGACAAAGTATAAACAGGTTATGGAATATTTTCCACAAATAAATGTACTATAAAACTGAATACATAAGTATTCAGACCATTTTCTCAGTACTTTGTTGAAGCACCTTTGGCAGCGATCACAGCCTTGAGTCTTCTTGGGTATGACACTACAAGCTTGGCACACCTGTATTTGGGGAGATCAGGTCTCTCTCTTTAAAAAAAAAAATACATTTGCAAAAAATTCTACGCCTGTTTTCGCTTTGCCATTATGGGATATTGTGTGTAGATTGAGGGATAATATAAATGTAATCAATTTTAGAATATGGCTGTAATGTAACAAAATGTGGAAAAGTCAAGGGGTCTGAGTACTTTCCTTCTGTATATATATAATGCCTTCGGAAAGAATTCAGACCCCAGTCTTATTCTAAAATTGATTATCCCAGATGGGATAGGGTAGTGTGCAGTGCGATGGCAATTGCGTCATCCGTGGATCTATTGGGGCGGTTTGCAAATTGCAGTAGGACTAAGGTGTCGGGTAGAGGTGATATGGAGGTGATATGATCCTTAGCTAGCCTCTCAAAGCATTTCATGATGACAGAAGTGAGTGTTATGGGAAATTTAGTACAGTTACCTTCACTTTCTTGGGTACAGGAATAATGGTGGCGATCTTGAAGCAAGTTGGGACAGCAGGCTGGGATAGGGAGAGATTTAGCAGCATTGTGAGGGTTAACATGCTTAAATGTCTTACTCACATCGGCCACGGAGTAACTTCCGGCGCCGACAGAGATGGCCGCCTCGCTTCGCGTTCCTAGGAAACTATGCAGTTTTTTGTTTTTTTACGTGTTATTTCTTACATTAGTACCCCAGGTCATCTTAGGTTTCATTACATACAGTCGAGAAGAACTACTGAATATAAGATCAGCGTCAACTCACCATCAGTACGACCAAGAATATGTTTTCCGCGACGCGGATCCTGTGTTCTGCCTTACAAACAGGACAACGGAATGGATCGCATGCAGCGACCCAAGAAAACGACTCCGAAAAAGAGGGAAACGTAGCGGTCTTCTGGTCAGACTCCGGACAAGGGCACATCGCGCACCACTCCCCAGCATTCTTCTTGCCAATGTCCAGTCTCTTGACAACAAGGTTGATGAAATCCGAGCAAGGGTAGCATTCCAGAGGGACATCAGAGACTGCAATGTTCTCTGCTTCACGGAAACATGGCTTACTGGGAAGACGCTATCCGATGCGGTGCAGCCAACGGGTTTCTCCACGCATCGCGCCGACAGAAACAAACATCTTTCTGGTAAGAAGAGCGGCGGGGCGTATGCCTCATGACTAACAAGACATGGTGTGATGAAGGAAACATACAGGAACTCAAATCCTTCTGTTCACCTGATTTAGAATTCCTCACAATCAAATGTAGACCGCATTATCTTCCAAGAGAATTCTCTTCGATTATAATCACAGCCGTATATATCCCCCCCAAGCAGACACATCGATGGCTCTGAACAAACTTTATTTAACTCTTTGCAAACTGGAAACCATTTATCCGGAGGCTGCATTCATTGTAGCTGGGGATTTTAACAAAGCTAATCTGAAAACAAGACTCCCTAAATTTTATCAGCATATCGATTGCGCAACCAGGGGTGGTAAAACCTTGGATCATTGTTACTCTAACTTCCGCGACGCATATAAGGCCCTGCCCCGCCCCCTTTCGGAAAAGCTGACCACGACTCCATTTTGTTGATCCCTGCCTACAGGCAGAAACTTAAACAAGAGGCTCCCACGCTGAGGTCTGTCCAACGCTGGTCAGACCAAGCTGACTCCACACTCCAAGACTGCTTCCATCACGTGGACTGGGACATGTTTCGTATTGCGTCAGATGAAAATATTGACGAATACGCTGATCGGTGTGCGAGTTCATTAGAACGTGCGTCGAAGATGTCGTTCCCATAGCAACGATAAAAACATTCCCAAACCAGAAACCGTGGATTGATGGCAGCATTCGCGTGAAACTGAAAGCGCGAACCACTGCTTTTAATCAGGGCAAGGTGTCTGGTAACATGTCCGAATATAAACAATGCAGCTATTCCCTCCGCAAGGCTATTAAACAAGCTAAGCGTCAGTACAGGGACAAAGTGGAATCTCAATTCAATGGCTCAGACACAAGAGGCATGTGGCAGGGTCTACAGTCAATCACGGACTACAAGAAGAAACCCAGCCCAGTCACGGACCAGGATGTCTTGCTCCCAGGCAGACTAAATAACTTTTTTGCCCGCTTTGAGGACAATACAGTGCCACTGACACGGCCTGCAACGAAAACATGCGGTCTCTCCTTCACTGCAGCCGAGGTGAGTAAGACATTTAAACGTGTTAACCCTCGCAAGGCTGCAGGCCCAGACGGCATCCCCAGCCGCGCCCTCAGAGCATGCGCAGACCAGCTGGCCGGTGTGTTTACGGACATATTCAGTCAATCCCTATACCAGTCTGCTGTTCCCACATGCTTCAAGAGGGCCACCATTGTTCCTGTTCCCAAGAAAGCTAAGGTAACTGAGCTAAACGACGCCTCGTAGCACTCACTTCCGTCATCATGAAGTGCTTTGAGAGACTAGTCAAGGACCATATCACCTCCACCCTACCTGACACCCTAGACCCACTCCAATTTGCTTACCGCCCAAATAGGTCCACAGACGATGCAATCTCAACCACACTGCACACTGCCCTAACCCACCTGGACAAGAGGAATACCTATGTGAGAATGCTGTTCATCGACTACAGCTCGGCATTCAACACCATAGTACCCTCCAAGCTCGTCATCAAGCTCGAGACCCTGGGTCTCGACCCCGCCCTGTGCAACTGGGTACTGGACTTCCTGACGGGCCGCCCCCAGGTGGTGAGGGTAGGCAACAACATCTCCTCCCCGCTGATCCTCAACACGGGGCCCCACAAGGGTGCGTTCTGAGCCCTCTCCTGTACTCCCTGTTCACCCACGACTGCGTGGCCACGCACGCCTCCAACTCAATCATCAAGTTTGCGGACGACACAACAGTGGTAGGCTTGATTACCAACAACGACGAGACGGCCTACAGGGAGGAGGTGAGGGCCCTCGGAGTGTGGTGTCAGGAAAATAACCTCACACTCAACGTCAACAAAACTAAGGAGATGATTGTGGACTTCAGGAAACAGCAGAGGGAACACCCCCTATCCACATCGATGGAACAGTAGTGGAGAGGGTAGCAAGTTTTAAGTTCCTCGGCATACACATCACAGACAAACTGAATTGGTCCACTCACACTGACAGCGTCGTGAAGAAGGCGCAGCAGCGCCTCTTCAACCTCAGGAGGCTGAAGAAATTCGGCTTGTCACCAAAAGCACTCACAAACTTCTACAGATGCACAATCGAGAGCATCCTGGCGGGCTGTATCACCGCCTGGTACGGCAACTGCTCCGCCTCAACCGTAAGGCTCTCCAGAGGGTAGTGAGGTCTGCACAACGCATCACCGGGGAAAACTACCTGCCCTCCAGGACACCTACACCACCCGATGTTACAGGAAGGCCATAAAGATCATCAAGGACATCAACCACCCGAACCACTGCCTGTTCACCCCGCTATCATCCAGAAGGCGAGGTCAGTACAGGTGCATCAAAGCTGGGACTGAGAGACTGAAAAACAGCTTCTATCTCAAGGCTATCAGACTGTTAAACAGCCACCATTGAGTGGCTGCTGCCAACACACTGTCATTGACACTGACCCAACTCCAGCCACTTTAATAATGGGAATTGATGGGAAATGATGTAAATATATCACTAGCCACTTTAAACAATGCTACCTTATATAATGTTACTTACCCTACATTATTCATCTCATATGCATACGTATATACTGTACTCTACATCATCGACTGCATCCTTATGTAATACATGTATCACTAGCCACTTTAACTATGCCACTTTGTTTACTTTGTCTACATACTCATCTCATATGTATATACTGTACTCGATACCATCTACTGTATGCTGCTCTGTACCATCACTCACTCATATATCCTTATGTACATATTCTTTATCCCCTTACACTGTGTATAAGACAGTAGTTTTAGAATTGTTAGTTAGATTACTTGTTGGTTATCACTGCATTGTCGGAACTAGAAGCACAAGCATTTCGCTACACTCGCATTAACATCTGCTAACCATGTGTATGTGACAAATAAAATTTGATTTGATTTGATTTTGAGAATGAGAGCTCAAAGTCCACGAGAGCTGTGGTGGCCCAGGTCAGCGGCACTGTGTTTCCCTAGGAAGCAAGCGAAGAAGTCGTTTAGCTTGTCCGGGAGCAAGACGTCGGTGTCCGCGACATGGCTGGTTTTCACTTTATAATCCGTGATTGTCTGGAGTCGTGTCCGAGCCATTGAATTGTGACTTCACTTTGTCTCTGTACTAACGTTTTGCGGTGGTATCCACTTTCAGTTTTGTGCGAATGCTGCCATCTACCCATGTTTTTTTTTGGTTTGGATAGGTTTTAATGACTAAAACATAGTAACTTCAAACCTTGCTTACATTTGTATATGATCACATATCTCTCTATGCGTGGGAATACTTTGGAACAGATTTCCAAAATTAAACTCACTTGGAGCTGATTTGCTGGTGTTTTTAGTCTTATGTCCCACAACAACAAAATAAAAAGAGAACTGGGGTGCAAATAAAATCAACTGTGGGCCGCCAGTTGGGGAACCCTGCTGTAAACTGTCATTACGCTAATGCTAGCTATCATTGGCTCGTGAAACTACCTCTAACTTCCTTCATACTGGACCTGGAGACATAAAAACAGTATCCAGAGTGGTATTTTGTTGCAGCTAGCGATATTATTAATAAAAAATATATTCCTACCCCCCCCTACCCTGTGGACCTCAGTTTGAAAATCCCTGCTGTAAGTAACCTCTCTCCTCTGTCTTATTTTCACTCTCTCTGTTCTCTCACTAGTTTGTGGTACTTGAATGGGAACTACTTGGTGGTCATGGTCTCTATTGGCGTTATCCTACCATTGGCCCTGATGAAGCAGCTCGGTAAGTTGCACCTCTTCTCCTCTCCTCTAACCTCTTTGTTTTCCCTCAAAATAACATCAACCTTGTATGTGTGACCAACCAGGTGTAAACACAGGTTTGTTACAACTCAATACTGTTTGACTTAACAGAGCTAAAACCAAGCCATTATGCTCTGGGAGCTAAGGTCTTAAGGTCTCCGGCAAGGTTACTAATCACTGAACCACCACTACAAAAGTACACACACGGCTGTCCAAAAGTTCATTAGAGTTACCAGCCTCAGAAATTGCAGCCCAAATAAATGCTTCACAGAGTTCAAGTAGCAGACATCTCAACATCAACTGTTCAGAGGACACTGTGTGAATCAGGCCTTCATGGTCGAATTCCTGCAAAGAAGCCACTACTAAAGGACACTAATAAGAAGAAGAGACTTTGTCGGTGACACTGTCTGTGATTTATTTACAAATCAAGGCACACTTAACCAGCATGGATACCACAGAATTCTGCAGCGATACGCCATCTCATCTGGTTTGCGCTTAGTGGGACTATCATTTGTTTTTCAACAGGACAATGACCCAACACACCTCCAGGCTGTGTAAAGGCTATTTGACCAAGAAGGAGAGTCATGAGTGCTTCATCAGATGACCTGGCCTCCACAATCACCCGACCTCAACCCAATTGAGATGGTTTGGGATGAGTTGGACCGCAGAGTGAAGGAAAAGCAGCCAACAAGTGCTCAGCATATGTGGGAACTCCTTCAAGACTGTTGGAAAAGCATTCCAGGTGAAGTCAGTTGAGAGAATGGCAAGAGTGTGCAAAGCTGTCATTAAGGCAAATGGTGGCTACTTTGAAGAATCTCAAATATAAAATATATTTTGATTTGTTGAACACTTTTTTTGTTGTTGGTTACTACATGATTCCAGATGTGTTATTTCATAGTTTCATGTCTTCACTACTATTCTACAATGTAGAAAATATTCTAAATAAATAAAAACCTTTGAGGTGTGTCAACTTTTAACTTGTACTGTATTAATGTACACTACCGTTCAAAAGTTTGGGGTCACATAGAAATGTCCTTGTTTTTTAAAGAAAAGCAAAAAATGTTTTTGTCCATTAAAATATCAAATTGTTCAGAAATACAGTGTAGACATTGTTAATGTTGTAAATGACTATTGTACGCCTACGCCTTCCAGCTACAGAGGCCCATTATCAGCAACCATCACTCCTGTGTTCCAATGGCACGTTGTGTTAGCTAAATGATAAACTTGGATTAGCTAACACAACGTGCCATTGGAACACAGGAGTGATGGTTGCTGATAATGGGCCTCTGTACGCCTACGCCTTCCAGCTACAATAGTCATTTACAACATTAACAATGTCTACACTGTATTTATGAACAATTTGATGTAATTTCAATGGACAAAATGTGCTTTTCTTTCAAAAACAAGGACATTTCTAAGTGACCCCAAACTTTTGAACGGTAGTGTATGTGATTTAAATTATGAGATGGAGGAATAGAGGGGTGTGATAAGGTTCCCATTGACATGTGGAGGTCCTGACAGCATTGCCAACACTCATGGGTCGTGTAACACAGCAGCCTATCAGACCCTCACACCGCTCCCTCTCTCCTGTCCTGGTATTGGTGCTGACGTGGAAATGTCAGAGGCCCAATTATCTTCATACCTCCATGGAGCTCAGAAACATGGAGTAGACAAGCAAAAGACAACACTAACACATAAGACCATGCATCACACACACATTGCATGCACTGACAATTATGGTGGCTCCATGCACCTGCATCACACTGATTTATTTTCAAGAAATTAAGCACATCAATCCCCTCCTTTCAGTCTACACTGGTATTCATGTCCATGTTAAAGACATGTAATCGGCAGTGGCCTTTCTCCAATTCTAGTGTGATCACCCATCTCCATATAACACTGTAGAAAACCTCCCTGTAAATTGCAACTCCAGGAGTCAGATGTGGGTTGAACGGCAATGAACTCACAATTCTACTCCATTGTTTCTAATATAACATTTGTCATTGTTTTGTGCTCTACAGGCTACCTGGGCTACACCAGTGGTTTCTCCCTTAGCTGCATGGTCTTCTTCCTCAGTGCGGTACGTTTGCGTCTTCTCCATCCCCTCTCTCTCCATTCGTTAAGTTCATCTTGTTAAGTGTCATTTTTGTTATGCCATGTGCACAAGTCCAGTGATATGCCTTTCTCAAAACGCAACAGTACAATAATCAATGGCAACGTATTACTAGAAAAAGGCACACGAGAACTAAGAGCAAGAAATATGAAATACACAAAGTATGCATACTAAACTCAGCAAAAAAAAGAAACGTCCCCTCACTGTCAACTGTGTTTATTTTCAGCAAACTTAACATGTGTAAATATTTGTATAAACATAACAACAACTGAGACATGAACTGAACAAGTTCCACAGACATGTGACTAACAGAAATGTGTCCCTGGACAAAGGGGGGTAAAATCAAAAGTAAGTCAGTATCTGGTGTGGCCACCAGCTGCATTAAGTACTGGAGTGCATCTCCTCATGGACTGCACCAGATTTGCCAGTTCTTGCTGTGAGATGCTACCCCACTCTTCCACCAAGGCACGTGCATGTTCCCAGACATTTCTTGGGGGAATGGCCCTAGCCCTCACCCTCTGATCCAACAGGTCCCAGACGTGCTCAATGGGATTGAGATCTGGGCTCTTTGCTGGCCATGGCAGAACACTGACATTCCTGTCTTGCAGGAAATCATGCACAGAACAGGCAGTATGGCAGGTGGCATTGTCATACTGGAGGGTTATGTCAGGATGAGCCTGCAGGAAGGGTAACACATGAGGGAGGAGGATGTCTTCCCTGTAACGCACAGCGTTGAGATTGCCTGCAATGACAACAAGCTCAGTCCGTTGAGGCTGTGACACCGCCCCAGACCATGACGGACCCTACACCTCCAATTCGATCCCGCTTCAGAGGACATGCCTTGGTTTGACGCTCATTCATTCAATAAATGCGAATCCGACCATCACCCCTGGTGGGACAACCCCGTGGCACTTTTTGCCAGTCCTGTCTGGTCCAGCGACGGTGGGTTTGTGCCCATAGGCGACGTTGTTGCCGGTGATGTCTGGTGAGGACCTGCCTTACAACAGGCCTACAAGCCCTCAGTCCAGCTTCTCTCAGCCTATTGCGGACCGTCTGAGCACTGATGGAGGAATTGTGTGTTCCTGGTTTAACTCGGGCAGTTGTTGCCATCCTGTACCTGTCCCGCAGGTGTGATGTTCGGATGTACCGATCCTGTGCAGGTGTTGTTACACGTGGTCTGCCACTGCGAGGATGATCAGCTGTCCGTCCTGTCTCCCTGTAGCGCTGTCTAAGGCGTCTCACATTACAGACATTGCAATGTATTGCCCTGGACACATCTGCAGTCCTCATGTCTACTTGCAGCATGCCTAAGGCACATTCACGCTGATGAGCAGAGACCCCGGGCATGTTTCTTTTGGTGTTTTTCAGAGTCAGTAGAAAGGCCTCTTTAATGTCCTGAGTTTTCATAACTGTGACCTTAATGGCCTACCGTCTGTAAGCTGTCACGAACCGGCTCGAAGTCCGTAACAAAAAGGGAGACAACGTGGAGATTAGGAATAACAAAAAATATATTTGTTAACTGAAGTAACGTAAATACAATTAACATTGGTGTGTGTTGTCAGTAGTGTAAGTGAGTGGTTGCATGCTTTAATGTGATCATGAGGGGTGTTGAAAGGTGCCCAAGCAAGCAAACAAACAAACAAACAAAACTGTCACAAAAACCATGCCACAACCAAAGAGTCTCCTCAATGAATGGGGAAGAGGTGTATTTATCCTGGGACACACCCGGGCCCAGATGTGTCCCATATCGCTGACGACCCTCCCGGCTCCACCCACCGACATCCTAATCAGGAAAACAAGAGCAAAGAGAAAGACCGAGTGGGAGGGTCGACACAAAGCTGTTAGTGTCTTAATGACCGTTCCACAGGTGCATGTTCATTAATTGTTTATGGTTCATTGAACAAGCATGGGAAACTGTGTTTAAACCCTTTCCAATGAAGATCTGTGAAGTTTTTTGGATTTTTACTAATTTTCTTTGAAAGACAGGGTCCTGAAAAAGGGATGTTTCTTTTTTTGCTGAGTTTATATACAGGAACTATTTAAAAAGTCAGTTCACATCATCTGTGGATGAAGGTTTATGTGATTTGTCACTCAGATCTCCTTATCGGTTCCACTCTCCCTGTATCTATTTCATAGGTATTTCATATATGAATGGGAATGTTTTGTGTTGATGGCAGTAAACACATCAAAGGGAAAGAGCTCAACCAAAGTCCTTAGAGACTGACTCACTCTAATCTACTGTGAAATGGCTTTTCTGGGCTCCGTGATACTCCCTCTCCTTCCCTCCTCATCTCTCCTTCCCTCCTTCTTTCCCCATCTTTCTCGTCCCAGTCCTCCTGTTTCTTCATATGACACTGATCTCTGAGACCTGTTGCTGCATTGCTTAACGTGTATCCTACCTCTCTCTCGTTCTCCCTCTCTCTCATCATCCTCCTCCTCTCTCTCCTTCCTCTTCCTCGCTCTCCCTGCAGGTGATCTATAAGAAGTTTCAGATCCCCTGTCCCTTCGAGGAGTTCTCGGCAGCCAATCACACAGTGTCTCACCTCGACATTCACCTAAACATCACTGACAACCATGCTACCCATGATAATGGTCTGGTACATGAGATGGATGACTCCCACTGCGGTGCCCGTATGTTCACCATGAACTCTCAGGTACAGCACACCAGACTCGAGGCCCAATGTTTCACCATTACCCTCGTTCACTTTGCCTGTGTCCCAAATGGCACCCCATTCCCTGCGTTGTAAAGTACTTTTGACCATAGCTGGTCAAAAGTAGTGCACTACATAGGGAATAGGGTACTACTTTAAACGCGGCCTTTGCTCACCTATGTACTGCAAAGGTGCAGGCCATGTAAGTCGAGTAGATGAGTCAATGAGCGGCCCCTCTGAGGTAGGTCAGTGGTCTATGGTAACACTGGGCGTTTGCGTGCGTTTCCTTTACAGACCGCGTACACCATCCCCATCCTGGCCTTTGCCTTTGTGTGTCATCCTGAGGTTCTGCCTATCTACACTGAGCTCCGCAAGTGAGTATGCCTGCCGTTTCCTGCCCTGCGCCGTCTTTCTCCACACAGTTCCTCCCTAATGTCAGCACGAAACCTCTGCTCATAGGCTCCCGCGTGTATCACAGGAGGCTGCCGAGGGGAGGACGGCTCGTAATAACGGGTGGAGCGAATGGAATGGCATGACACGCGTGTATATAGTATATGCGGCCCCATGTGGGATTCAAACCCGTCAAGACCTTGTTGCGAGCACCAACTGAGCCGTTGGATTGTCAGTGCTGGCTGTGACGTTAACCTGTGTGTGTGTGTGTGTGTGTGTGTGTGTGTGTGTGTGTGTGTGTTATCCAGCCCTACTCAGAGGAGGATGCAGCACGTCTCCAACCTCTCGATCCTGGTGATGTACACCATGTACTTCCTGGCTGCTCTCTTCGGCTACCTGACCTTTTACGGTGAGCACTTTCACTTCACTACCCCATGCCCTTTCCTCTGCCTGAAATATACCGTACTCATGATTAGGTGTGCTGTAGCCTCCGGAGGCCCAGGCTTCTCACGTTACGTTCGAAAACCCGGGGAGGTTCTCCTCGGAAGGTAGTCTAACGTGGGTTGAATATCTAGATGGAAACCTATCAAGTATTTTGAATGGGTGGAGTTGCAAAGCGACAGTGTTTCGAAACTAAAATCTGACTTGCAACAAGCTAGCATGCATAAGATACAAAATGAATGCCGCACTGTGTATTGAACAGAAACATTCTATCCTTTCGGGATACTCCCCTGTGCCCTCATGAACATATTGAATAGTTGCAATGTCAGTTTTGTTGAATGGAAATTACAATAGTATATTATTATTACCCAAACACTTGTTTGCAGCCAGTTGCCTCAGTCTATTGGAAGTAGGAGCATAACTCTCCCTTGTGGTCATTATGTAGTACTGCACACTACACTACTATTATGGTTTTATTTTTTATTTTTTTATTTTAACCTTTATTTTACTAGGCAAGTCAGTTAAGAACAAATTCTTATTTTCAATGACAGCCTAGGAACAGTGGGTTAACTGCCTGTTCAGGGGCAGAACGACAGATTTTGTACCTTGTCAGCTCAGGGATTTGAACTTGAAACCTTTCGATTACTAGTCCAATGCTCTAACCACTAGGCTACCCTGCCGCCCCAATACCTTGTGACACGTTGGATTATGCGTTTAAATGAGGAACGGCAGACATCAATGTCTCCGTCAACACAAGTACGGCTTAGTCTGGGGTTTTAGTGTATAATACTGCACCTCTTGACGTTCCCCCTGACGTTACCTTTACAGGTAAAACTGAGACAGAGCTGCTGCACACATACAGCAGGATCGACCCTTATGACACGCTGATCCTGTGCGTGCGATTGGCTGTCCTCACCGCTGTCACACTGACCGTCCCCATTGTGCTCTTCCCAGTAAGTTACACCCCCCTCCACTATATACTCTTTCCTCCTCTAAAAGACAGAGAACTGATATTGTATACTAGTCGTTGGGGTGGGATTGGCGTGGGGTCTGCGCGGGGGGGGGCGGCTTTCACCAATCATTTGGATTCCTCATGTCTTAATCTGAAATTATTGGTGTCGTGGCTTGCTGAATTGAGATGCTCATTTGAAGTTGAATGACCCCTGTTGTTTCTGAGAGCAGCTCACAGATTCCTTTAATTTAGTGCCTTTCCCCTCCTTATCGCTCCCGCCCTCCCTCCTCTCTCTGCCCCTCTCCATCTCTCTCACTCTCTATCTATCCCCTCAGGTGCGGAGGGCTCTGAATCAGATGTTCTTCGCCAGTAAGTCGTTTAACTGGCTTCGTCACGTGGCCATTGCCGTCACTCTACTCTCCTTCATCAACATGTTGGTCATCTTCGCCCCCAACATCCTGGGAATCTTCGGCTTCATCGGTTAGTTGCACAGATTAAACCTAGAAGTGTAAACTGTAGCCCTGTTCTTCACCCTCCACCCTTCCTCCATCCTCTTCCTCCTCCAGGTGCCACATCTGCCCCCTGTCTGATCTTCATCTTCCCTGCTATCTTCTACATCCGCATTGTGCCTAAGGAGCAGGAACCCATGCACTCCATCCCCAAGATACTGGTGAGCACATATCTCATCCTCTCCCCCGTTTCACCCTAGCCATACGCTATATCACCATATTGTGATGGCATCTTTCCAAGCTTCTCCACGATAATTGTAATATGATCTTTAGGATTAGTATTGTGTCCTTAAGGCTACTGTAAGGTTATGGTTACCCCATTAAAATACATTCTAATGATGGTGTTCCCTCTGTCCTCCCAGGCTGCCTGTTTCGCTGGTCTGGGGGTCGCCTTCATGATCATGAGTTTGAGCTTCATCATCATCGATTGGACAACGGGGAGCAGCAACTCTGGCGGTGGCCACTAGAGGCCGCCCTCTGCACTGTGCAGGCCGGGGTCGGCAAGGGGCTGGCAGGGGCTTTGAGGGGATGCCTAGGAGTGTGTGTGTGTTTTTTAGAACTGTTTAATGTAATTGATGCACTATCCCCTCTGTGGTAGAGCAAGGGTTAGAGGTTAAGGGACAAAGATGATTGGGGTAAGGAGGGGAAGACAGAATCAACTTGCTGGGCAAAACCATACTGAGCATTTCAGTCTTCTTGAGACGAAAGACTTCGACAAAACAGTCTGTACTACAGTAACGCAGTATGTAGCCCTGCACAGAGGAGTGCTTTTATATGAATCATCAGCACTAGACATGGTCTTTTTTTTAAATCATGATAATGTGTTATTTATGAGTGGGATAGTGCATCCTAGTCAATCCATAATGGAAAATCCTGAAGAAACTCATGGCTTCCCTTCCTTTCCCCCCTCCCTCCCTTCATCCATCCTCCCATCCTTATTTATCTCTTTTCCATCTGCCTGTTTCTTTCCCTCCGACGCCTTAATTCATGTCAACTGCAGCTAGTGCTGTGCAGAAGAAGCACCGATGGAGATATGGTTGAATCGCTATGTAAAGGAAGGAAATGAAAGCACATGATCTATACATTACATGTCATTTGGCATCTTTGTATGAGAAAATCGGAAATTTTGTCAATAGAAGAAATAGCTACATCTATAGATTAGGTGAGTGCTGTAAAACAAAGAGTCTGGCTGTCTTTGTATCCTGTCTATCACTTTGTGCCAGTAGCACTCAACTTAACCATCAAAGGGTAGTAGGCTTTTCCAAATATTCTATTGGCACGAGCACACAAAAATACAGTATAGTTTCCCATGTTTTCTTACAAGAGTGCATTTAGCCTGAGCTGTTGTATGTGCCAAAGCTAAGGTTGAATGTGGTTTGTGGTTGTTGGGCTCAGTGCAGGCTGATGTCCCATGATGCATTATGGTGTTTAACTCTTGCTGTATCCCTGGTACATACAGTACACTCAGATAATGGAGGCGTGGCGTTCAACCAACCACACACATAGCCTTTTCGTTGAAACAGTAATGTATATTTATTTAACTAGCTATATCCATGTTTTTTTTTAATTTCACAAGTGAGCTAATGGACCTCAGAACAAAGTATTTAACTATATGATCAGGTATCTTGATAGACCTTATAGATGGTATGCGCAGTCTATATTCGATGATTTTGCATATTGGAGGGTTTAGGTGACAGTTGAATGTGTAGGAGGTGAGCTATAGGGCACTGAGCTGATTAAGAAAGAAAAACATATAGAGCCTTTTACATTCATGTTAGTTAGATGATCAACTGACATCCTAGATACAGAATTGACTGATTTTATGATCAATTGTGTTTTAAATTAAGATCAACAACTTAAACTTGCCTTTTTAACACTAATAGCACATATTTCACTCATACTTACATTTCTACAATTAATTTGGAAACCCTTGTTTAAATTCAGTACAGTTCAGGTGAACCCTTTCAGTTACTACGAATGGTTAAGCTTACTGTTTTTGGCATGACAAAATATGGAGGAAACGTGTTTTAGTTGTGTGTTAGTTGTGACATACATGTCCATGTTGTTGAACTACTCTATATTGTATTTTAATATCTCTTTTCCACTTGTTTGTGATTGATCTTGTGGTTTTAGTGAAGGAAAGCTGATGTGTCACCTGTCCAGTCTGTCTGGTGATTGGCTGATTTAATTCATTAATTTACCGTAACTACTGTGATATTCAATCCATAATACGTTGATGTTTGGGCTCTATTTCCAAAACGTATCTGGTCTCTAACAGTGGGCTCTTGTGATCAAGTACAGTTTGACAATAAAGTGAATTGTGATTGTTAGATTTAGTTTGATTCGATAGCGCAATGCCCCTTCTTAAGGCTTCTCAATTGTGTAGTGCAACATTCAACACTGTGACATCGTATCTCTCAAAAAACATAAATAGCATTGTAATAACATTGTTTCCAATATATCCCAGCAAATGGTTCCTTTCTTATTTTATTCTAAAACACTGCAGCCGGTGTTGCTTTCTCTTGTGTACATTAATTGATTTTTAATTTGTAATCAATAGAATGTTATTGAGCTTGTTTCTTTTACTCATCAACGTCTAAAAGGTTATTGCATGTATCTGACTCAACCCTATATTTCTCCTGGTCTTGCTGGTCTTGAGGCAGTGGTTGTGGTAAAAATGAATGCCTGGTCAAGACCAGTCAAGGAGGCAACAGCTTGCCATAGACTGGGATTAGGCCTCTTCTGTCTGGGATTGTGTCTACATATCTAGCTACTACCGAACTGTTTCTCTCTGAGAGGCCTTGCTCTTCAACTTTAGAGCTTTGCTACCCCTATCATAATGTCAGAGGCAACATTCTCAACATTTTGCCTCTTTTCTCTCATACCCAAACTATGCCAGCCAGTTAACCTGTTGTTGTAGCTCTTGTTTTACCTTTGCAATTTATTTCTAAGGAAATTAAAGGACTGTGAGTGAATAACAAGTTATATATGAATTTTGGGCTTATAAAGCGGCTTATATAAATAATGTATATAAATGTAAACCCTTTATATTCTTGATGCATATCTAGCTTGTATAGTGTAAATAGCTGGGACAGTTTTAGTCTGACAATTAAAAAACAATTGTAGAAGTTTTTTACACCTGTGTCACTTATGTCCTTTGTTTGTTTGCCCCCTGTCTACTAGAGCTACTCTTAAGTGTTCCTGCTCCATGATCCATGGACCTGTACAGGTTAGACAAGGACAGGGGTATAATAATCTAGCATTGCCTTGACCAGCATGGCAGACCAGAGGAACTACTGCACAGCTGAACTTGGCCTAGATCATTACTGATAATCCTTGCTTAACCTGTACAGGTAATATCAACTCAAATGTTTATGGGACAACTAGGGGGCATTTTCTGGGCAGATTCCAGTTAGGTCCGATTTTCCCTTCATGTCAAGAGAATTGTTACTAATTTCCAACACTTGAGGGCACTACAAACCACTCCATAATGTAGTCTTGTGCACTGTGCTATGAGAATGTGTCTTCTCGGATGCTTCAGTAGAGCAAGTACAGAAAATAACATGCTCCCTTTTGATGTTCCAAGGTTTAGTGCCATGTTCAGTGTAAATCTAATAAATTTTCAACTCCTGCTACTATTCTCAGATGAATGGGCAGTTGAAGCTCCTTGAGAGGTCATATGCTGTATTTTCGGCTCAAGTAAACCTCCTCACACCATCCAAACATTTCAGACACTGTAGTCATTCATATGAAACATAAATCTTCTTTAATCACTATTAAAAACGACACAAATTTTGGAGAGGACAAACTGTTCCCTGTAGGCCCACATGAAACAGACTAAAATCAGCTTGAGGGTCCCTTCAACAGAGCATTTCTTAGCTGATGGCAGTATGAAAGGGTGTTATCTTGTTAAGTAGTTAGTGATGTTATAAAATGTGTGTTCATGAATAGGCTTTTGAATATGAAATCATATGTGAATAGTTTGGATACCAAAGAAACCAAGAAGAATACATCCATCAGTTTAAAATGTTGTTTGTGTTATTACACTTATCTTATAACACTGTCAAAATCCATCAATGTACCCATTAGCCTATATATTAGCCTGCACTGTATTACACTCTATAACGCCTATGTAACTAGCCTACAATACAATTGTAGGCCACTTAATGTAAAGTGAGATGTCTATTTTTAGTGCAGTCTATAGCCAGTGCACACGTTTTGTTGTCATCACATCCCATGTTCATTTACATATATGCACACATTTCTTAGTTATCTGGAGAGAGAAACACCTGGATTCCTAGATAACCAGGCCTATTAAACAGTCATTTAGTTAATAAATTAGTTAATAGACCAAAAATAATGTGTTCTAAACCTCTCCGCCAAAAACAGCTATTTTTCAGTTCGCCCTTTTCCCAGTCAGACCACACCCAGACACAGTCCTTGCTAAATTCTTGCCTGATAAATTGCCCTTCGAAGAAGCTGTTTTGGTTTATTTTTGACAATTTTCAATGAAAACAACCCAGAAATGATTTGATATTGAGATACAAACAGATGCGTTGGACATTTAAATACAGTAGGCCTATTGCATTTCTGCAGAAAACTTCACAACGGGTGGTTAGACAATAACAATTATCTAAGATCTACGACGTCACATATCAACTGGGAGCAGAAAGGGTGCCAACAAATCCCCTTAGAAAGCAGGCGGCAGGTTGGCAGCTGAAGTGCACCAGCAGTTTCTCCAGATTTCCACTGGATAGCTATGTTTACTTGACTGCGCGGGTGAGTCTGGGAGCGCAGTCGCTCGTCCATGTGATTGGATTCCACCTTACCTTCACTTGGTCGGAAGAAACGTAGGAACGAGGAATAAGATTGATTGTATCGGTGAGGCTGTCAGAATTGATCATATTGATTATAAACGGTCAACACTACATAACCAATTCGCGTAGCCACTCGAGATTTGACTGCAACTTTCTGCGGCATTCTTTGACCTCCAAGAAGATTGCTCTGCGACGGACAGGATATATTGATGGAACGTTAGTTTACATCACTCAGAATAACGCAGCCGAGGACTGACTTTTTTTCTGGACATTTTATGCGTGCCATAAAACTAGACATCCTCTATTTAGTATAGCAAATTCGCACAATCACGTCTCTTGAACGGGCCGGCAAGTATTTTGGATAACCGTTTCTCTTGTGTAGGCATATCAAACAGAAGTCAAGACGAAATCGTTCAAGAATCCTTGCGCCGGCCGTCAGTGCGCGCGTGCTTTTGGAAACATGGGTTGTACATTAAGTGCAGAAGACAAAGCTGCTGTGGAGAGATCAAAGATGATTGATAAAAATCTCCGCGAGGATGGAGAGAAGGCAGCAAGGGAGGTAAAACTGCTCTTACTAGGTAAGGGTTGCCGTTTATTCTCAATCCTTTGTTTGTCCGGATGGACGGATAGCCAGTGTGCGTTCCTTGTTGAGCTCTGTTTCTAGACTGAGTGCTTCAAACTCTTTATTAGATTTTACCGCAATTTGATATGTGGTAGCGTAATGGGTTTAATTGTCATACACCAAACAAGCATCGCAAATCCATCACCACCTGGTCTCTTGCCACGGGTAGGGTGTTAATCAGCAGCGCGCACATTTTTTTTATTTACGTAAACTGCTGTGTGGTCGACTGTCTTCTGATGCTGAGCTTTCTCTGCCAACGCTGCATAAATAACATAATTCGTGTAGCAGGGAACCAAAAGCAATTATCCTAGTGCAATAGAGCTTTCAATCAAGCAAATATTTCAATCAAGTCCATTCATTCATCAATGTGGTTCTGAATCTGCTTAGGTAAAAATGAACATGGATGAGTCATCAAGTCAATCAATATTATGTTCAGAACAGCTTTATCACACAACCAGTATGTATGCTGGAGAGTGATTTTAACAGGGATTTGTCAGAAATTTTACAGATTGACAGCAGGGTAGTTGCTAGGATTTTAAGACATTGATGGTTTATCCCAAAGCCAGTAGGGGCCTCCGGGGGCATCCTCCCCTGGCAAAAAAAAGGAATTTCAATAGTTAAAGATTAAAAGAGATTGAGAGATTAAAACATTGAGAGATTAGATATTTTTCAGGTAACTTGCAAACTTGCACCTTCCCACCTACCACAGCATACGCTGCCACTAATAAATTACAGTAGCTATTGTGGGTCTCTCTCTATACTCTGGAGCACATTCAGTGCATCTAAAATGTATTGCCAAAAACCTTCATACTACTCAACAATTTAAAACAGACTCTGACCTGTCTTTTAGAGCCAAACTGATTAAAGAATCCCACAGAATGTCCTCACACTCTCCCTCACACACGGACACAAAAACACACACCATGCAGTAATTAGAATCCATAGAGCGGCGTTAAGTGATACAGTCTACTCTGTGCTCACCCCGCCTCTGTCTCTCTCCATCACTTTCTCTGTGTCGTCTGTTGCTGTCTTTCTTGTCTGCCCTCTTCCGTTGCTGTCTCTTAGTCTTCTATGTTGCTGTATCATTTGTCTAACCTCCTCTCTCATCCTGTCCTGGGTGTAAAAATTGCAAACGTATAAAAGAAAATTGATAGTAATTTCAGTCTTTTTCACCTCACCTGCAAAATTGGTTGTTAACCTAAAAATGCAGTGACTGCCATGAAGAAATCAAGGTACTCCCGCCTCTCCTGAATCTCAGTTTGCAGTTGCTCTACAATGTCTCCAAGGCCCTACACTACTACTAAAACTCTTCCAAGACACCCTAGTAGCTTAGCGCATAGCGTTTTTCTCATGGTCACAGAATGAGTTCAGAGCTCTCTTCTAATTTGTGTACCTGGTGCTGATCAATGTGTCCTTACTGTTTCTTCTGTGTTGTCTTCCATACAGTCTACAGGAGAAGCAGAAGGCTGCATTTCTAACCAATCAAGTATTCCAATCAATCAAAGGTTTCAAAACATTTGTGTTGAAAGGCCTTCTTTTTCAAAGCAAAGTGGTTAAGGGGTTACTGGGGTAGCTTAATGGAAAATATTTCTTTTTTTTTACAGCCAAATCTCTATTTTTACAGCCAAATCTCTATTTTTACAGCCAAATCTCTATTTTACAGCCAAATCTCTATTTTTACAGCCAAATCTCTATTTTACAGCCAAATCTCTATTTTACAGCCAAATCTCTATTTTTACAGCCAAATCTCTATTTCTGATGTAAATGGCATGTTATAGAAAGGTCCAGACACTTCTTTTTCAGATTTCACTTGTTTTTGAGAAACTTACCCCAAACAAAATAGTTTTCCCCCTCATCAATCTACACACAATACCCCACTATGACAAAGCGAAAACATGTTTTTAGAAAGTTTAGCAAATGTATTCAAAATAAAAAACAAAAATACCTTATTTAGATAAGTATTCATACCCTTTGCCATGAGACTGGAAATTGAGCTCAGGTGCATCCTGTTTCCATTTATAATCCTTGAGATACTTCTACAACTTGATTGGAGTCCACCTGTGGTACATTCAATTGATTGGACATGATTTTTTAAAGGCACATACCTGTGGAAAGGCACACACCTGACCTATAAGGTCTCACAATTGACAGTGTATGTCAGAGCAAAAATCAAGCCATGAGGTCGAAGGAATTGTCTATAGAACTCCAAGATAGGATTGTGTAAATGCACAATTCTGGGGAAGGGTACCAAAACATTTCTGCAGCATTGAAGGTCCCCAAGAACACAGTGGCATCCATTATTCTTAAATGGAAGAAGTTTGGAACCACCAAGGCTCTTCCTAGAGCTGGCTAGATAGGAGAACCTTTCAGAAGGACAACCATCTCTGCAGCACTCCACCAATCAGGCTTTTATGGTAGAGTGGCCAGACGGAAGCAACTCCTCAGTAAAAGGCACATGACAGCCCACTTGGAGTTCATATCCAAGAAGAGTCAATGCTGTAATAGCTGCTAAAGGTGCTTCAACAAAGTACTGAGTTAAAGGTCTGAATACTAATGTAAATGTGATATTTCATTTTTTATTTTTTATAATTTAGCAAAAATGTATAAAAACCTGTTTTTGCTTTGTCATTATGGGGTATTGCGTGAAGATTGATGGGTAAAATTTTTTATTTAATACATTTTAGAATAAGGCTGTAACGTAACAAAATGTGGAAAAAGTCAAGGGGTCTGAATACTTTCCATAGGTACTGTATATATTGTATATGTAAAGAAAATATTAAATCAAGAACAATCTGATGGGTGACAATATTAAACTATCACTTGTGAATGACGCCCAGCATGTGTGCAGTACGGCAAGAAACTGTGCATCCCTTTTTTTGCGACCTTTTTCGAATCATAGTCGCACACCTCATGTACAGTTGAAGTCTGAAGTTTACATACACCTTAGCCAAATACATTTAAACTCAATTATTCACAATTCCTGACATTTAATCTGAGTAAAAATTCCATGTTTTAGGTCAGTTAGGATCACCACTTTATTTTAAGAATGTGAAATGTCAGAATAATAGAAGAGAGAATGATTTATTTCAACTTTTATTTCTTTCATCACATTCCCAGTATGGTCAGAAGTTTACATACACTCAATTAGTATTTGGTAGCATTGCCTTTAAATGGGGTCAAATTTTTCGGGTAGCCTTCCACAAATCTCCCACAATAAGTTGGTTGAATTGTGGCCCATTCCTCCTGACAGAGCTCTTGTAACTGAGTCAGGTTTGTAGGCCTCCTTAATCGCACACGATTTTTCAGTTTTGCCCACACATTTTCTATAGGATTGAAATCAGGGCTTTGTGATGGCCACTCCAATACCTTGACTTTGTTGTCCTTAAGCCCTTTTGCCACAACTTTGGACTGATGATGTGGGTATAGCCTGCGCAAGAAACAAAGCAGAGCTCATTCCTTTCATGCAACTTTTTTCAAATCATCATTAGAGTCGTATCATGCAGCCGTAGAATGTATTAAAAATGCAAACATTGGCCTCCTGGGTGGGACAGTGGTCTAGGGCACTGCATCGCAGTGCTAGCTGTGCCACCAGAGACTCTGGGTTCGAGCCCGGGCTCTGTCGCAGCCGACCGGGAGGTCCGTTGTACGACGCACAATTGGCCTAGCGTTGTCCGGGTTAGGGAGGGTTTGGCCGGTAAGGATATCCTTTTCTCATCGCACACTAGCGACTCTTATGCCGGGCGCAGTGCGCGCTAACCAGGTCGCCAGGTGCACAGTGTTTCCTCCGACATATTGGTGCGGCTGGCTTCCGGGTTGGATACGCACTGTGTTAAGAAGCAGTGCGGCTTGGTTGGGTTGTGTTTCGGAAGATGCATGGCTTTCGACCGTCGTCTCTCCCGAGCCCGTACGGGAGTTGTAGCGATGAGACAAGATAGTAACTACTAACAATTGGATACCACAAAATTGTGGAGAAAAGGGGGTCAAATAAACATTATTTTGAAAATGCAAATGTTTGGCTGTATGTTTTTAATCACAAATAAAGTTGCATAAATAACTCTAAATTAAGCATATAGGAAGACCTGTTACTTTGTTAACCGCTCAACACAGAATAGAAGTTTGTGCACACTCCCTCAAAAATCTTTTGGAGAAAAGATCCTTTCTATTTTATATAGCTATGTTCAATTGTATTCTTCATTCTATAAATTAATATAAAATGCAACGGAATTCTAAACAAATCTCGTCTGCTAAATGAACTAGTGTAGCCCTCAGCCATATGGCATAGCCAGATCAGGGCTTAACATAAGGACAAGGAGTATGCTATTCTGTTCTTCTGAAATAGACTACATTTTTTAAATGTAGCTGTTCCAAAGGTCTGCATCAGTGGCTTGTAGGCTGTGCGTGGATGCCTGGAGATGCTAAATGTGTATGTTAATTAACGGTCAATTACCATGAGACGGGCAGTTATTTGCTTGACAATATGTCATGACCACCACAGCCCTAGCCTGGACCATGAAAAACACCCACAGACCATTATTCCTCCTCCACCAAACATTACATTTGGCACTATGTATTGGGGCAGGTAGCGTTCTCCTGGCATCCGCCACACCCAGCGTGATGCATCACTCCAGAAAATGCGTTTCCACTGCTCCAGAGTCAAATGGCACGAGCTTTACACCACTCCAGCCGACACTTGGCATTGCGCATGGTGATCTTAGGCTTGTGTGCAGCTGTTTGGCCATGGAACCCATTTCATGAAGCTCCCTACGAACAGATCTTAGAGATTTATGAAGATTGCATGGCTGTGTGCTCGCTTGTATACACCTGTCAGCAATGGGTGTGGCTGAAATAGCCGAATCCACTAATTTGAAGGGGAGTCCACATACTTTTGTATATATAGTGTATGTTTGGCTTCATTGTCTTAGTAGTGCCATTAGATTGTTATCCAGTAGGCTATTCCAACATGCACAGTGTGGCCACATACTCTCTGAATCCCATGTTATCTGTGTCATATCATAATTAGCTTGTACTTTTCTCATGTCTGATCTCAATACTACCCTCCTGTTAGCACTCAAACCCCAAATTGAACCATCAGTAAAGTATTCTGGTCCCAGGGAAGATGACATCATGGCCATACAATAGAATCAATGCATGTTGTGAACAATAACAGTAGCCTACCCTGGGTAACCTTCTTGTTATTGCTGATTCTTAATTTTTTTTTTTTTAACCCTTTTTAATGGTATATAATTGGTAGTTACAGTCTTGTCTCATTGCTGCAACTCCCGTACGGCGAAGGTCGAGAGCCGTGCATCCTCCAAAACACGACCCAGTCAAGCCGCACTGCTTCTTGACACAACGCCCGCTTAACCAACCGCACCGATGTGTCGGAGGAAACGCTGTACATTGGGCGATTGTGTCAGCATGCATTGCGCCTGGCCCGCCACAGGGGTCGCTAGAGCGCAATGGGACAAGAACATCCCTGCTGGCCAAACCCTCCCCTAACCTGGACGACGCTGGGCCAATTGTGCGCCGCCTCATGGGGCTCCCGGTCACGCTCAGCTGCGACAGAACCTGGACTCGAACCAGGATCTCTAGTGGCACAGCTAGCACTGCGAGGCAGTGCCTTAGACCACTGCGCCACTCAGGAGGCCTGTTATTGCTGATTCTTATCCCAACCTCAAATTTGTTGGTACACTACAAGATGACTCACTCCTTTCAACTGCAGTGCTGAAAGAACAACAGCACGCTAACTTGTAGAGATTGAGTATTTTGCAGGAGACTCAACAAAACAAAGTACTGTATCTACGATACCACACATTCCTACCAATCACAGTGCTGTAAACAAAAACAACCAATGTTTTCACTTCTGCTGAACATGCCTATTTGCATGATGATCTACATTGGAACCCTTCAAGGTGCTCAAAACAAAGCCAAAGAAAATATGGAAATATGGAGTAAATTACTTCCCAGGGCCCTGAGTCGCATACGTTCCCGGTTTGCAGAGGGAACCACAATGGAGTCATATGTCCTGTGATGTCCCGCACTGAAGTCTTATGTCCTGTGATATCCCACAGCGGAGTCTTACGTCCTGTGATGTTCCACACTGGAGTCATATGTCCTGAGATATCCCACAGCTTTTGTCATTATTTAGTATGGTCAGGGAGTGAGTTGGGGTGGGCAGTCTATGTTTGTTTTTCTATGATTTTGGGATTTCTATGTTTCGGCCTAGTATGGTTCTCAATCAGAGGCAGCTGTCATTAGTTGTCTCTGATTGAGAATCATACTTAGGTAGCCTGGGTTTCACTGTTTGTTTGTGGGTGTTTGTTTCCGTGTCTGTGTTTTTTCACCACACGGTACTGTTTTGGTTTTCGTTCATTTCACGTTTATTGTTTTTGTATTCAGTTGTGTTCATGTTAAGTATTTCTTATTAAAAGAACCATGGACACTTACCACGCCGCATTGGTCCTCCGATCCTTCTCGCCTCTCCTCTTCGGAAGAAGAGGAGGAAATCCCTTACAGAAACACCCACCAACCAAGGACCAAGCGGCGTGGTAACAGACAGCGACGACAGCAGCAGCAGCAGCAACAACATCGGCCAGCATCACAGGACTCCTGGACATGGGAGGAGATTTTGAACAGAGAAGGACCCTGGGCACAGGCTGGGGAATATCGCCGCCCCAAAGCAGAGCTGGAGGCAGCGAAAGCTGAGTGGCGGCGATATGAGGAGGCAGCACGGCAGCGCGACAGGTACGAGAGGCAGCCCCAAATTATTTTGGGGGAGGGGGAACACAAGGTGTGGGGCTAAGCCAGGTAACAGACCTGAGCTCACTCCTCGTGCTTATTATAAGCAGTGGGTTACTGTTCAGGCACCGTGTTATGCGGTTAAGCGCACAGTGTCGCCAGTACGTGCCCATAGCCCGGTGCGCTATAGGGCGACCCCCTGAGAGTGTCATGCGAGTGTGGGCATCCAACCAGGGCGTATGGTGCCTGCTCAGCGTTTTGGTCCAGGGTATCCTGCGCCGGCTCTGCGTGCTGTGTCTCCGGGGGCGCTGGGAGGGTGCTCCGCTTGTGCCTGGCAAATGTGGGAGTGGAGCCTAAGGGAGAGGTGCGCGTAGTAGGCACTAGATCAACCTGTGCCTGCACTCTGGAGGGTCCGGGCTAGAGTAGTCATCCAGCCTGGGGGAGTGGTGCCAAGGCTGCGCACCAGAGCTCCAGTGCTCCCCCACAGCCCGGTCCTTCAGGTGCCTCCTCCTAACACCAAGACTCCTGGAGGTCACCCCAGCCTGGTGGGTCCTGTGGCAGCCCCACGCACCAGGTCTCTTTGTCTCCTCCCTACAGGTGTTCCTGTCTGTCCAGAGATGCTAGAGTCTCCCGTCTGTCATGAGCCACCAGAGTCTCCCGTCTGTATTTCTTATTAAAAGAACCATGGACACTTACCACGCCGCATATTGGTCCTCCGATCCTTCTCGCCTCTCCTCTTCGGAAGAAGAGGAGGAAATCCCTTACAACAGCGGAGTCTTATGCCCTGTGATGGGCGTAAAGATGTTACTGTAACATCTGCTGACAAAGCTTGGCTGTACAGTACCTCTTTCGTCATCTTGGCCAATGTTCTGGCAGAAATACTGTGTGCCTGAATACAGAAATCCTCAATTTGCACACCCTCTCACCCCCTGAAAAAAGGGCCAAAGTTGAAAGAACTACATTTTGGGGAGCTAAACTAAAACTCTGAACCAACTATATTAATAACAGTAGCATTAATCTCACCCTTTGAATGTCACCATCGCTGTTTTTATCATGAGAAAGTGATCGGTTTTTAATGGAAGGATTTGTATGGAAAGCCAAGTTGAAGCCAACATTAGATGTCGTCATAATAAGCACACGTGGTTTTACCGCAATATCCTTCAATTGAAGTGGCGGGAAACAAATGAGTGGCCACATTTTTCACAAAAACGGATTCATATTTTTTTATCATGGATAATTATAAGGGAGCAGGCAAACTTATAAATTGGCTACAATAATTACAAGGACTTTTCACGCACCAAATTGTGAAAATTTAGATTTTCCGGTACTTGAATTTCTGAGCTCAAAAGTTCAAGTAAGCTACTTCAAGCCTCTTGTAGTATTGTTTAAATATGTATTTATCATGTTATTTCATTACCAGATCATATTGTGAATAAGCCCACTAGGCTGTCATTTTTTGTCATTATATCCAGAATAATTAATAGGAATCACGTTTTTCCCAGCACTTGGGCTGTTCACAACAGCTGTTCGTCACTTGACTGTCGTTCAGAAAATTCCTTCCTGGAACAGATGATGATGTGTGAAAATATCACGGTGTAATTAATCAGCTGGAACCCAAATGCTTGTCCAGTATTATGCATGATTATTGAAGAACCAAGTTAATGACAGTATCGATTTAGGTTTTAAGTATCAGGTAAGGTGACTCTTTCTGTTAGAAGCATTTGATTTTGCTATCGCATTTATGATTTTGAATTAGTGTGCCTATGGAAACTGTTTTCACTATGTAACATAAGGAGAAATTAAATGTTACGCAGAAAAAAAACTGTCCGACAGCTAGAGCCAGGATTCTTACAGGGTTCAAGTTCAATGTCTAATTTAACTAATTCATGCTTAATATTTTATAAAACGGCAACTTACACTGCCATAAATACACGGACAGAAAAGTAATGTTTTATAAGATTTTGGACAAATCCATCAAGAAGCCAAACATGATAAAGGGTTAAACATACTGTAGTTTTTAAAAAGTCGTGAATTTGATTGAATTTAGCTATGATTCCGACCTTATATCTTAATGTAATGACATGATAAAGATTGGCAGACTATTATCAGTGACTTATCAACAGATGTAACAAGTTGTCCAGTATAGGAAACACTGGTGCCCTACTTTATCGAAAGACCCATAACCAATGTTTTATTAAAATATCATGACTAGCAAAACATTCCCGTTTTTTTCTCGGTCTTTCAACTTTGGCCCTTTTTTTCAGGGAGCAAGATGGAGGTTTTCTGTATTCAGACACACAGTATTTCTGTCAGAACATAGCATGTAGCATTATATCTTGGCCAATGTTTAACAATGTATTTCAATATTGACGCAATGCAATTAGAACAATGTGTACTGCAAATCTGTTCAACATATTTAGCAAATATGGGGCAGGCTGTTTAATGAACTAGGCTATAATGGACTTACATTGGAATTGGAGTTGATGACAAAGCAATACATAAAATTCAGTAAATACTCAACATATTTAGCCATGGAGCACGTTCTGATTGGCCAGTGAGGAGCCACGCCTTGACACACCCACAACTTGTTTATTCATCAAAACCCAGCCCTTTCACACCACGGCCAGCTACTGCACCCTTAATTTCAGTTGTGAAAAATTCTCCAACCTATAACCCTACTGCCAGCGCTAAGATTTACCATTCTGTTGTTTTTTAAAATAGAGCCTAGAGAGAGAGACAAGTTATGTCAGCACCAGGCTGAACACCTTCAGATTACAGGGGGACATGATAGGAAACAAAGATAGCTAGTGTGGATAAGAACTGAATAAGCTCTCTGCAGATGGAATTCTGCCCATTGTGTATTGTGCAGCAGTAATTGCCTGTGCTACAGGGACACAGTCAGATAAGAGGCAAAAAATAGATTACCCAGACAAACAACCCACTCTCAGCGCAGGACAAGGAGTGCATGGAATCTGAACAGCTTGACATTGGTCTAGTCAAAGTCAACAGGCAAGGCTATGTTTAATTTAAATCCTCAGTGGAAGTCAAATAGCTTCTGCTAGGGTGTCCAATCACAAACTTATCTTGCAGATAATTCTCTAAGAAAACTAATGGTCCAAACCTCATGTCTCATGTTTAATTTTTTTACCCAATTTTTACACGATACACACTTCAGCACTCAGCAGTCCCGTTATGTGAGCTTGTGTGGCCTACCACTTCGCGGCCGAGCCGTTGTTGCTCCTAGACATTTCCACTTCACAGTAACAGCACTTACAGTTGACTGGGTCAGCTCTAGCAGGGCAGACATTTTACCAACTGACTGAAAAGGAAAGGTGGCATCCTATGACGGTACCACGTTGAAAGTCACTGAGCTCTTCAGTAAGGCCGTTCTACTGCTAATATTTGTATATGGAGATTGCATGGCTGTGCGCTCGATTTTATACACCTGCCAGTAATGGGTGTGGCAGAACCAGCCGAATCCACGAATTTGAAGGGGTGTCCACATACACTGTATTTACAAAAGTATCAGAATACCTCTCTGTGGTTAGTAACACATTGTGGCTATGTAGTATATGGGCAGTAAGCACATTTATTTTGGCTTCCTGGTGTTGGTAGCTGTGACAAACACTAACCGGATATGTTGCACCTAATGGCAAAGAAAGCTGATGAATGACAGGTTTTTAAAACGCTGTGCCTGCTCAGGTATCTGGAGGTAGGGAAAGGTGTTTAGGGAGATTAAATATAATATTTTGACCGAGTGTCAATGTCACTCTTCTATTGTCCTCACGGCCAAGCTCCAAGAAAGGATGAATTGAAAGGTGAATTGCCCTGTGGAAGTAAGTGTTGCGTAGTCTAGTGTAAAAGGATTCTCCGATTACAGAACAATGTAGAGGCATGCTTCTTCTCTTGGACACTGTAGACCAGGGTACCGCGATTATATTGAGCTGTGGGCTGATTTTTCCTTGAGCGGATGGTCGGGGGGCTTATACATATATAAGTAATTATAAATAATTAGTACACTGCTTTTTAGAAAGTTTTGCACATTTATCAAACATAAAAAACAGAAACACCTTATTTACATAACACCGGTCTCCCGCATGCCCTGCATTCATGGCCTGCTCTCCCTTATGTAAGGAATTAGGCACTTTCCCATGTTTACTACAGTATGTATGGTAGACTGCAAAGTTGCCCAATAACACATTTCATTAATAAAATAATGATAAAAAAATGCTCTTTCAAAATGCAGATGTTGATTTAGTTATGGATCCATAACGAATTATTATGGGAATAAATATCACTGATTTACAGAAATATTGTAACAAAGTTGTCTAATGAAGGCAAACCATTTAGAATCATCCAATCCTGTAGCCTACTCCCGACATCACGTACAGCGCATAGAAACCCTGAGGGTTTAGTTTTTCTCTGAATAAAAAACACCATAATATGAATCAAATTAATTAAGCCAAATTTCTTAAAATCAATCCCATATACTATGTTATTACAAAAAAGGTTTTAAATTCTCTGGTAATGCCAATACGGAATACTATCAAATACTTCTCAAAGATGCCCTCTGGTGGTCAAACTAGCAATATCTTGCAGTAACAGAAAAAAATGCCTGAGAATTAAATGACGTGCCGCAGCAGCACTCAAGGCATGCCGCAGTATGACGCAACTTTTAAAGGAGGGACCACTGTATTCAGACCCTTTGCTATGAGACTAAACATTGCATGCATCCTGTTTCCTTTGATTATCCTTGATGTTTCTACAACTTGATTGGAGTCCACCTGTGGTGAATTGAATTGATTGGACATGATTTGGAAAAGCACACACCTGTCTATATAAGTTACCCACAGTTGACAGTGCATGTTAGAGCAAAAACCAAGCCATGAGGTCAAAGGAATTGTCCATAGAGCTCCGAGAGAGGATTATGTCGAGGCATAGATCTGGGAAAGGGTATCAAAAAATGTCTGCAGTATGGAAGGTCCCCAAGAACACAGTGGCCTCCATCATTCTTAACAGGAAGAAGTTTGGAACCACCAAGGCTCCACCTAGAGCTGGCCGCCCGGCCAAACTGAGCAATCGGGGGAGAAGTGCCTTGCTCAGGGAGGTGACCAAGAACCCGATGGTCACTCTGACAGAGCTCTAGAGTTTATCTGTGTAGATGGGCAGTCCACCAATCAGGCCTTTATGGTAGAGTGGCCAGACGGAAGCCATTCCTCAGTAAAAGACACATGACATCCCACTTGGAGTTTGCCAAAAGGCACCTAAAGGACTCTCAGACCATGAGAAACAAGATTCTCTGGTCTGATGAAACCAAGATTGAACTCTTTGGCCTGAATGCCAAGCGTCACGTCTGGAGGAAACCTGGCACAATCCATACGGTGAAGCATGGCAGTGGCAGCGTCATGTTGCTGGGATGTTTTTCCATGGCAGGGACTGGGAGACCAGTCAGGATCAAGGGAAAGATGAACAGAGCAAAGTACCAAGAGAAACTTTTTTTATTTTACCTTTATTTAACTAGGCAAGTCAAATTCTTATTTTCAATGACAGCTTAGGAACAGTGGGTTCAGGGGCAGAACGACAGATTTGTTCCTTGTCAGCTCGGGGGTTTGAACTTGCAGCCTTCCGGTTACTAGTCCAACACTCTAACCACTAGGCTATCCTTGATGAAAACCTGCTCCAGTGGGCTCAGGACCTCAGACTGGGGGCAAAGATTCACCTTCCAATAAGACAACGATCCTAAGCACACAGCCAAGACAACACATGAGTGGCTTCGGGACAAGATTCTGAATGTCCTTGAGTGGCCCAGCCAGAGCCTGGACTTGAACCCGATCGAACATCTCTGGAGAAACCTGAAAATAGTTGTGCGGCGACGCTCCCCATTCAACCTGACAGAGCTTGAGAAGATCTGCAGATAAGAATGGGAGAAACTCCCCAAATACAGGTGTGCCAAGCTTGTAGCGTCATACCCAAGAAGACTCGAGGCTGTAGTCACTGCCAAAGGTGCTTCAACAAAGTACTGAGTAAAGGGTCTGAATACTTATGTAACTGGGATATTTCTGTATATATATTTTTTTAATCAAACATTTCTGAAAACCTGTTTTTGCTTTGTAATTATGGGGTATTATGTGTAGATTGAGGGAAAATGGATTTAATTCTGGAATATGGCTGTAACGTAGCAAAATGTGGTCTGAATACTTTTCGAATGCATCGTATGATGGACAGGTCTCTGATTTGATAGACGACTGCTTATACAATTGTGTGTTAGTACACACTGTAGATAGCATGAATAGTACACACTGTAGTACACACTGTAGATAGCATAAAATATCCCCTCCATCTAAGGCACCTCACCGTCATGCAGTAACTCAGGAGAAATATGCGTTTGATGGCCATTATGGAGCTTTAAAAAGAGAGATGGGATCGATCACGTGCAGATCAATCCATCAGTTTTTAACAAAACAGTGTAACCTGTCCCCATACATACTTTCTCTGTCGTACCAAACTGTTCGGAGGATGGACATGATTGCTCTGTTGGTGAAATTGGTAATCTCCGGTCCTGGCCTTTTGTTTAACAACATGTTTTTCTATTTCAGACCTTGCCCTATAGGTAATCCTTTCATAAACTGTTTTCACAGCAACTTTTCTCCAGCTGTTCTTACCTATTCAATTCCACTTTTCCACAATTTCTGTAAAGCCTCTTGCATTTCAGAAGCTGAGTGGATGTCTTCTAAGCGCTCCCCCATTATGTGTGTGTGTGTTTGTGTGTGTGTAAGAGAGAGAGAGATCGAAAGAGAAGAAACATGAGAAATCTCTAGTGCTGAGCGATTACCGGAAATGTAGTTTTTTCCCTCCCGGTTATTAAACAGCTAATTGACCTATGTTGGTTCAATTACTTGAATTATATTATTTATTTATTTATTGTGAGCCCAACATGCTGTTTTTCTAGATGGAAGTCAAATAATTCACAAGAAATCAAGTCAAGAACAATGTGGGACGCTGTGCTGAAGGGAGTAGTTTTCATTAAGCAAATATTCAACGTAGTTCAGAAATGTGGTAATTAACTACAATGACCATAATCTAGGACAGTACAAGATAGTATGGGGAGTGCATATATAACTTTGGCTGGCTACTACTGTCTGAGCAGAGATGAGATGATGACTTTAAGGAATAGAAAAATAATAATTAAAGTCCTCATAAAAACTTAAGTAATAAAATATAAATACAATATTTCAGTTAGTAATTTCTTATTTTTCTATTGATGTCTACCCAATGTGGACCTGACCGAGACAATGGAATATTTTCTATGTTTTAGCAACTTAATGTTCACTATTTTGGGGGTTGGATTTTCCATTCTAAAGCTCTAAAATAATTTTAATATCATTATTTCATAATGCATTGAATGTATTTATTATGGATCCCCATTACTCTTCCTGGGTTCCAGCAAAATTAAGGCAGTTATACAATTTTAAAAACATTCCAACACATTCACAACACACTGTCTGCCCTCAGGCCCCTACCTCCACCACTACCACATATCTTCAATACAAAATCCATGTTTACGTGTGTGTATACCCTATGACAATCAGCGTCAGAATAAAAAAAAAGTTCTTGCTCGCGTGTACCCTTTAATAATTTATCATTGGAAAGCCTAGTTTCACAGCTATCCATAAAGGCACATTTTCAGAAAGTTCAGGTCAACAGGACTTTGACAGCTATGGTACATATCAGAATTACCTGTACAAATTCCTTTTAAGAGGAAACCCTGATACCTTTTAAACTTTGTTTGACAAGTGGTTCTGAAATGTCACCTTTCAAAGTCTATATCATATAATTCACTTTGAAAGCACCACATACAACTTTTGTAAAAAAAAATGTAGCCCATATTGTGCCTTTGACAGTAGAGTGTTGGAAGCCATATAATCAAGTACTACACAAATCATAATAACAAGGTATGTTTTATACATGCACTAAAACTGCATATGCACAATTTACATATGTGCATTTTAATGAATGTGTGTGTATATGCATGTGTACAAACACCTGCACGGCATCTGCCAAACCGGCATTAGTTGTAACATTGCCCCTCAGTGTCATTCAAACATACTTTTTTGTTATGTTTGATTCTTTTTACTTACTCCCGCCCAGCAACTCCACTCCCAGTTGTCTCCAATTCCACATCCCAACCCTCAGCCCATCCCACCTGTCTCTGCTGGCCACGCGCTTCGGATTTCTACGCACCATGTATCTTTCAACTATGCTGTGATATTTCACATACAATTTTATTTGGACCTTTATTTAACTAGGCAGGTCAGTTAAGAACAAATTCTTATTTTCAATGACGGCCTGAGAACAGTGGGTTAACTGGGGTGTTCAGGGGCAGAATGACATATTTTTACCTTGTCAGCGCAGGGATTCGATCTTGCAACCTTTCGGTTACCAGTCCAACACTCTAACCACTAGGCGACCTGCCGCCCCAATCTATTAGAATAGAATCCACAGATTGCGAATTGAAGATAAATACTTTCACTAAGAGTATTCGTATATTAGTAATTGACCTGGTCTATCCAGATCTCACAACAGTACTAATTCTAGGGTCAATTCTAGATCAATGTTATGCATTTTCAGCCATTCCTGAACCGGAGACCAGAAACGGGCTACCTGAGGGCAATACCAAAATAAATGAATGGTCTATTGATTCTGTATCCTCACAACAAAATCTGCAGAGCTTTGATGATTGTATGCCCCACATATTCAACATTTTGTTGGTGGCAAGAATTCTATATAATAATTTTAGCTGAAAAGCATGAAGTCTTGAAACTTGCGTCATGTTATATATCAACTCATGGTACATCAAATCTCTTCCCAACTATTTTGCATGGCACAGCTGTCAACATCCTGGTCCTCAAATTAAACTGGTAAACGTTCCTAATGATGCTAATTTTATTCCTCCGCCAGTTTTGATCCTTTATATTGGGCAGACAGACCAGTTCCCTAACTCCTCCCTTTGCCACCTGTTTTTGGGGTAATGCTGTAATCAATTGGTTGTAATCTTGGATTGAGCAGACCTTCCCGTACAATTCTGATTCTCCACGAAAGACATAACTCTACCATTCCAATTTACAATAGAATTTAAAACAAAATACCCTTTTGAAACATCTTTGACATAAATACAGGTATTTTATTAACCAGCACATTTGAGTTCAACCATAATATCCGTTGTAATATTTGTTGTATCTTTTCAGGGGGATGAAATTGAAATTGTAACCAGCTCTGCAATGCTTGTTTGAAAAAGAGAGATACTTTGAATTTTTTTTGGAAAACTAATTGAAAATCAGTTCATAAGTTGCCAACGTAGCTGTTGCTCATGTTGGTACCTGTACTGATGGTGCAAAAGCCATGACAGGGAGACATAGTGGAGTGGTAACGCGCGTGCAAGCAGTTGCTCCCGACGCCATTTGGGTACACTGCAGCATCCACCGAGCGGCTCTTTCTGCCAAGGTAATGCCTGACAGCTTGAAAGACGTTTTGGAGTGGAGTGAAAATGGTTAACTTTGTTAAAGCAAGGCCCCTGAACTCTCGTATATTTTCTGCACTATGGAACGATATGGGCAGCGACCATGTAACACTTCTACAACATACAGAAGTGCGCTTGTTATGAAGCGCACAAACTCTCTCCAATACAACCCAACATTTCAGGGTTATGTGCATCCTTTCAAGCACACCCTTCTCATTAACCTGTGGTGAGTTATTCACAATTTCGATTAACAAATACGGTTTTATATGTAAGATGGTTGAATAAAGAGCAAAATTACTGATTATAATAATATTATTATCTGTGCCCTGGTCCTGTAAGTGCTCTTTCTCACTTCCCACGAGCTGGGTTTTGACAAAAACTCACACTCATTCTTATGTTTAATTAATCTAATGTATTTTTTACATCAGCCGATGTCACAAAGTGCTATACAGAAACCCAGCCTAAAACCTCAAACAGCAAGCAATCCAGATGTAGAAGCACAACCTAGGAAGAAACCTAGAAAGGAACCTGGCTCTGAGGGGTGGCCAGTCCTCTTCTGTTTAATAAATGTATCATATAGTGTGTGTAGGCTTACAATGATGGCAAAAAAACAACATTTGAGAGTGCGCTGACCCCGGTGCTAGAGGGGGTACGCAGCTGGAGGTTGAATGTTTGAAAGGGTACAGGACTATAAAAAGTTTGGAAACCACTGATCTAGATCTTCAATGAGACATTGCAGGGATTGAGCTTGCGGACTAAATATAAAACTAGAGTCATCGGTATACATGGACGCCTCTGATTTCTAATCCTCTAATGTTGTTATTTGAGCTGATATTAATAGCTAGCAATTCAATGCCCATAACAAATAGATATGGTGACAGCGGACACCCTTGTTTAACTACCCTTGATACTTCAAAACTCTGAGAAGTAGCCGCTATTTACTATTTTACACCTGGGGTTGCTATATTTTACCTATTTTATAAGAGCATCACCTAAATTGAAAAAATCCAGGCATTTATAAATAAAATGAACAAATTCAACAACCTTGTCTCTGTCACAAACACATACAGTCATCGCTGGTAACTCTACAATTCACTCGAAAAGGCAAGGCACACTGGGAAATTATATTGGAGGCGTGGCTTAGTGGGGTCGTGCCTTTCAGATAGTTATTTTTGGCCACCCTTCAGTGGAAGTGTTGTACCAGTTTAAGTGTTCTACGGTAGAGGTACATTTTTTGCCACTTTTTCACTGAGGTAGTACTCTATGAAGGCAAAAAGCTTGCTTATTTTTTTTAAATGTGGAGAAAGGTACTGAGTTATGAACTGGAGTACAATTATGTACCTATAACTAACAGTACAAAGGAGGACCATACAGGGTACCACCACAGTGACAAGTGGTTGGTACCCCTTTAGGAAAAATCTAAACCTCTATTTCTGAGAGTGTATGGTAAAATCCCTATGGGAAAAAGTATGGAATGCAGGGATGAAAGAAAGAGTGACAACACAGCTGCCATTGCTGCACTGCTATCACACATTTTACACCTCTAGGGACACACAGAGCCTTCAGAAAGTATTGACTTTTTCCACATTTTGTTGTGATATAGCCTTTGGGGCGGCAGGTAGCCTAGTGGTTAGAGCGTTGGGCCAGTAACAGAAAGGTTGCTGGATTGAATCCCCGAGCTGACAAGGTAAAAATCTGCCGTTCTGCCCCTGAACAAGGCAGTTAACCCACTGTTGCCCGGTAGGCTGTCATTGTAAATAAGAATTTGTTCTTAACTGACTTGCCTAGTTAAGGTCACATTTTTATAAAATAATAATTAAAAATTGAGTAAATATACCGCATAATGACAAAAGTGAAAACTTAAAAGAAAAAAATTGAATCTATGGAACATTTTAAAGAAAAATAAATACAGAAATCTAATTTACATAAGTATTCACAGCCCTAACTCAATACTTTTGTAGAAGCACCTTTGGCAGCAATTACAGCTGAGTCTTTCTAGGTAAGTCCCTAAGAGCTTTCCACACCTGGATTGTACAACATTTGCCCATTATTCTTTTCAAAATTATTCAAGCTCTGTGGTTGTTGATCATTGCTAGACAACCATTTTCAGGTCTTTCCATAGATTTTCAAGTAGATTTAAGTCAAATTTAAGCCACTCAGGAAATCCACTGTCTTCTTGGTAAGCAACACTAATGCAGATTTGGCCTTGTGTTTCAGGTTATTGTCCTGCTGTAAAAATACAATTCTGTCTGCTATCCACCAGACACTGGGAGATGAATACTACTTGTGTCTGGTGGAAAGCAGACAGAATTTTATTTTTATTTTAAAACTTTATTTAACTAGGCAGGTCAGTTTAAGAACAAATTCTTATTTACAATGACGGCCTACCAAAAGGCAAAATGCCCACTGCGGGGATGGGGGCTGGGATATTTTATTTTTTAAGGACTTTTTTTTTTAAGGACAAAACACACATTACGACAAGAGACACCCCACAACACTACATAAAGAGAGACCTAAGACAACATAGCATGGCAGCAACACAACATTACAACAACATGGTAGCAACATGGTAGCAACACATGGCAGCAGCACAAAACATGATACAAACATTATTGGGCACAGACAACAGCACAAAGGGCAAGAAGGTAGAGATGACATTACATCACGCAAAAAGCAGCCACAACTGTCAGTAAGAGTGTCCATGACTCAGCATCTTTGGGGACCCCCATGGGGACATAGTGTGGTTATGATCGCCAGGCTATTTAGATAGCTAGGTAGGTTAGTTACGCTAACCAGCTAACATGGGCTATTTCAGGGCTGTCAAACTCATTTTCCCCGCAGGTTGCATCTGGCCTATACTGTACTATCTTTTTTCTGAAGTGCCTGCTGTATAAAATGTTATTGTGTCACGACCATAGGTGGTGGCAATATATCAAGCTCAGTGACAGCAGCTGGAGTCCTGGCTGTCAAAGCTGCTTTTTGTGACAGTACAGTCATGCTCGGAGAGCCCCTGTGAGGGGACAGGTGTTACAGCCACACACTGAACCAGCAGAGCCAAAGACAGAGACTTAATTCATCAAAATATAACTTCCTTTGTTTGACATCTTCAGGAAATTACAGAAAAAGACAAGAGTGGGAAGGAAACTAGTGTGTGAAGCGTGGGAGTTAGGAAACAGTAATAGAGAGATGATAGAAATCAGGCTTTGTAATGTTTCCTTGGCTTGAGGTTCTTATGACTAAACAGAACCAGTGGGAAATACCAGAGCAGGGTTTTTCCAAGCCTCAAATTAAGACAAGCCTATTCTACTCTGTTCTGATCCTGGCTACAAAAACTATCTCCACCAATTATTTTTTCGGGAGAATCAGTACAGCTCTCATTATAAAGATCCCGTGCCCCTATTCGGGTACCTCTTGGGATGCAGGAGGATAAACTTTATTATAGCCTGAGAGAACCTAGACCTTTGAATGAATGAGTTTCAAGTAAATGTTTCAACTGTTCCATTGCCACATGCTCTTAAAGAAAGGTTGTCATAACATGGAGGTCAAGGTTTTCCCATTCTCTGTGAACAAAGAAAGGTAAAGCCATCAGAGTGGATTAAAAAAACAATTCACTCTCAGCCCTGACGGTCCCTCCAGGTTAATGGCGCAAGATTAATTGAATGTGACTAATCTATTCTTTGATGTCAACAAATGCTCTACTCTCTTTCATAGACACACCAAAGGGCATTTATCTAGCTCTCCCCTAAAGTGTTTTCAGGTAAACCATTTGTTTTGGGACTTGGTGACAGGTTAGCCCCTAGCAAGGTCTCTGTGACTGTAAAACATGTGGGCATTTGGACCTGGGTTCAGATACTATTTAGGGTATTACAATTACTTTCAAAGACATTTGGAATGAAGTATTTAGATGTATTCCTTGAATTAGATTTTTATTTGAAAAGACAAGTAGTTGAATATTGGAATGTGTTGACTACAGTGACTCAAATAATCTCCCATGCATTTAACCCATGCATTCGAAATTAGTATTTGAAATAAGTATTTGAAAAGACTTTCAAATATTAGGCTATTTATAGGAAATTATTTTCAAATATTTTCAAATACTTCCAATAGAAGTAGTTGATTTGGCCACAATACTCAAATACACAGAAAATCAATATTTATGTAAATAATCCAATACACTTGTATTTGAACCGAGGTCTAGTTCCATCCCATGCCAGTGACAGAGATACTACTGCAGCTATGACAAAGTGTCTGTCATTTCATATGTTTTATTGGCTAGGGTTTTTCAGTGAAATCCAGCATGCAATCCTGATGAGAGAGATGATGATTAGACTATAGTGTTAAATCAATGATACGTCTAACCCATATCATGAACATTGATCTGTTTCATATCAATTGAAACACTAATCTAATGGTCCCAGTGCAAATATCAACGATGTTATTTACCCAGAGGGATTTGGGTATATGTGAAATGTGAATAACACCCTCTGTGAAGTCAGTAGGCTCTCAAACACAACACTAAAGAGCTAGATTTACAGGCCTGTAATCCAGAAATCATGTTATAATCTATAATCTTGTGATTACACCCTGAGCTCAGTTTCACACCACATATTATTTTCCTGCCCTAACTCTACCTCAATGTCTACTCCACTGCCATATTTTTTTTTAATGAATTAATATATAGAAAAATCAAGGCAAACAGACGCAATACGATTTCTGGTTCACTCAACTTTGCTGCAGAAATGTTCTGCTAACACATATTATTGAGTTGTCTCAACACATTTGCCAAAGTTGAGTAAACTAGAAATAGTATTGCAGCTGGTTGCTTAGATTTTTTTGAAATTGACAACTCTCTACTTAACGATGTAAGGATACCATCATCATCTGAACTATTTAAAAGAGCAACTGAAGGCAATAAACAAATTGTCTGGTTTGAAACGGCCCGTGGCATCGATATTTGTCCGAGATTTTTATTCTAGTCTCAAAATTGACTAAAAAGTATAAAGAGGATACTTTTGGTCATAAAGTCAGTCTCGGCCAGTCTCGTCCATTACGCAGCGCCTCTGACTTGTTTACATAAGACAACACGTCACCAATGTTATGTTGAAAGAACACTTGGCCCCTAAACCCTTTATGGAAGTGATCACTTGTGTTTCATAGTGATCACTCGAGCACGACACTGTTTTGGGCAAAATGAGAATTGAGATGATCGGAGTGCACTTGAATCCCAACTGCCACTTGTCAATATTCAAAAATTCAAAACCCATTCGCGAGCATCTTGTGTCCTCCCGTGACCTGTTTAGTAACATGATTCACTGTGAAATACTGTCATACAGATGCACACTCTGGTAATAGATAGTGAGAAAGTTGTCAAATAAATAAACAGCATCAAAGCACACACACACATGTTGCCACTCACCAGTGACTTAATAAGCTGATTGTGGCCTGGCTTCTCAATGTGCCTGCTATCTACTACTTGCTAGTTTAATTGACAATCACAGAGTTGGAACTTAGCTAAGTTCCACAGGTGAACAGACAGATGAAGTTAATACATTATTATTCTCAGAAATCAGTCCTGAACCCATAGCCAGACTTTCCCGACTAGATACAGTGTATTATTTGTATTTGTCATGGATCCCCATTGCTGCTGCCAAGGCAGAAGCTACTCTTCCTAGGGTCTAGCAAAATGAAGACAACACTCTACTACCACATATCTACAACACACAATGAATGTGTGTGTGTGTGTGTATGTGTGTGTGTCACTTCACTTCATGTTTCATAAGGTGTATTTTTCTGTTTTTTCATCCGATTTTACAGCTTGCATGAGTTACTTGATGTGGAATAGAGTTCTGTGTATGCAGTGCACTGACTCGTTTTTCATGAAGGAAAGGATACAATACGACCGAGCGAGGAGAATAAAATGCCCGCTCCTTTTTCTTAGTATCAGTAAATTGAGTCATGACGGCTGACAACCACATAGTCAGAATTACACCCAGAGGTATTGATCGGAGCCCTAAGCCCTCTCTGTGTCTAGGCTGGCTGAAGCGGTGATGTATCGACCGACCAGAGAATAAGTACCCACAGTGACTAAGAACTGACTGGTTGGACTGCTACTAAAAAACAACAAGTTCAGAGAAGTGGAGGAGGAAGGTGCTATCTTGTTTAAGAACATTCTGCAACTCATTTTAGCGTAGTACCAATTTAAACTGATTGATTTGTTGCGTTCTCTCTGAATAGGTTGAGCTTTCAAGAATTATTATTGACATCAGTTTCCGACTAGAACTAGTCTGTGTTACCAAACAGAAAAAACATTGTCTGGAAACCTTGCTTGATCGTGCCACACACCAGAGCTGTGGCTTCGAAGTTGGAGCCAGCTAGATGAGAATTACAGGAAATCAGCTTTAAAAATCTCAAATTCTCTCAGCCTTTTTGCAAAATGTGTAGAATATCATGAGATTAGCTACTAAACTGCACCTTTTTCTCTCTGCCCCATGGAAATATGTGTAGAATTGTAGGAAGTTAGCTGTCCCCCCCCTCCTAAAAAAAAGTCATAAGGCTTGCTCAGACCTGGCTCTACGCCACTGTTTAGGATTGTGGTGTGCCATTTTTATTTTGCATCAGTAATCAGTCTGGCCCAATTCTGTTGACATGAAAGGACAAGTCTTAGACTTAAATAGCTGTGTTGATTTTCGCACCCAGCGAGTGCTAACGCACACACAATTACCTCGAGAGCAAAGCGTTGTGCGGTGGCACATCACTGTAAACCCCAAGCTAGTCACATAGTCACCGCAAAGACAGAACAGTAAATGGCACATGCCGAAACCAAATAACACGGCACAACACAACTTCCTCTAACTCCATTGATCCCTCAACCAAACCACTAGTTTGGTTGCTGACTACGAAATATTCCGTGTCTGTGTGAGACCTTGAGACCTGGCTGCCACATAGCACTAAGCTGACATGTCATTGACAGTTGAGAGACAGATGTCTGGGTGCTTGATGTCATTTCCTGTGAGAGAAGACCTCACACTCACAGATACCTCGACAAAGAACACAAACATGCACTCACGTTCAATACTGTAGAAAATAGGCTCAAACGCATACACTTTAATCAAGAATACCCTTAGTTGACCACATACAGTATACAGTACATAATGTACACTCAGATAGAAGGATAACAAAAGCTACTCAGGGGAATGTAACTGAGCCTGTGGTGAGTCAGCCATGTCAAGTATGCACTGAACATTGGCCAGTGTTACCTAGTGTTGATTTTGTGTAACATTTCTAGTGTTCATTCGGGAGTTAAATGAATTCTAAGAGAAATTAACACTCAGAGGTGTAAAATAACCCAGTGCTTGTGCTACTAACCAGAGTTGAGTGGGATTGTGCCAGTTTTACTCAGTGCAGAGTAAAGCATTCCCATCAAAACCACACATCATGATCATATTTCCCAGCATGCTCTGCTGCAGGTAGAGCATTTTGGGTGTTTTTAACCCTTTGATGTGTACGATCACATATTTGTAATCATTGTTGAATGGTCCCTGTACCGTACCGTTGCAAATATGTGATTGGAACAGTAGCGACAGAACATATGATGCAACAAATGCGTTTATACAGCATTGTTGCCTGAAAAGCATCTCAACAATATATTGCACTGATGAGGTCTTCACAACTTTATTCCTCAATTTCACCTTGTTATTGTAAAAGATAAATGTAAACTTCATCATCCAAGCGTCACAGCCACACTCAATCCATAAACCAGTCTAAATAACATGTTGCGCTGACAAAAAAAAACTGTTAGCGACTTAACAGCTAGACTTGTTTACAATATACCACATCTCTGGTGAGCATGTAATATTGTTTAGAAAAGAGATGCGTGTCTGCTAAGCTAACTGCAGTTAAATTCTTTGAAACCATTTTAGAGTTTTTTTATTGGGGGGGGGTCATTTAATTTGTGGGTTATTTCATTTGTGACAGGTTAGCCCCTAGCCAGGTCTCTGTGACTTTAAAACATGTGGGCTTCTGTCCCATCTGGACCTGGGTTCAAATAACATTTAGGGTATCTCAATTACTTCCAAAGACACTTGTAATTAAGTATTTAGATGTATTCTTTGAATTAGATTTTTATTTGAAAAGACAAGCGGTGTGTCACAGCATCATCGGACTGAGCTTGTCATTATAGGCAATCTCAACGCTGTGCCTTACAGGGAAGACATCCTCCTCCCTCATGTGGTACCCTTCCTGCAGGCTCATCCTGACATGACCCTCCAGCATGACAATGCCACCAGCCATACTGCTCATTCTGTGTGTGATTTCCTGCAAGACAGGAATGTCAGTGTTCTAACATGGCCAGCAAAGTGCCTGGATCTCAATCCCATTGAGCACGCCTGGGACCTGTTGGATTGGAGGGTGAGGGCTAGGGCCATTCCCCCCAGAAATGTCTGGGAACTTGCAGGTGGAAGAGTGGGGTAACATCTCACAGCAAGAACTGGCAAATCTGGTGCAGTCCATGAGGAGATGCACTGCAGTACTTAATGCAGCTGGTGGCCACACTAGATACTGTTACTTTGACCCCCCCTTTGTTCAGGGGCACATTATTCAATTTCTGTTAGTCACATGTCTGTGGAACGTGTTCAGTTTATGTCTCAGTTGTTGAATCTTGTTATGTTCATACAAATATTTACACTTTAAATTTGCTGAAAATAAACGCAGTTGACAGTGAGGGGACGTTTCTTTTTTTGCTGAGTTTAATATTTGAAATAAGTATTTGAAAATGATTTCAAACAGTAGGCTATTTATAGGGAATTATTTGGGGGGGGGGGTAGAAATGAGGGAAGGTATCGTGGGGGTAGATGATGCAGGAGATATTACTATGATGGGGGATTTATCAATAATTGGGATGAAAACACAGGAGTTTATAAGCTAAATAAAAATAAAGAGCTGGTAACCCTGAGTAATGATAGTTACAATCTAAGTCAGTCGAGTGAACCATCCCTTCACCTCATTTTGTTATAACATATTTGGTCTGACAGGTGTTTATGTGACAACCAGAATGCATTGTATGTCGTCAACAAACATGGTGCCACACAAGCTGGCGTTTATCTTAGCATTAGCTCATCATAATCAGTACAACCTTCCAAAAAGTATTTTACACACATCATATGTGTCCATTACAGTCTATGCAAGAATCGGAATGCATGATTTGTCCCCAGTACTTGAACATTTTAATAAAACAGTAAATACATTATGCTCAATACATACATACGGTGTGCTACTGTAGAGACAACACGACATACAGAAACTATAATGATGACGTAGTAGACACTTAATTTGATAGGAATGCACACATGTTCAAAGTTATTATTAGTAAGGAAAACAGCAATGAAGCCAATGCGGGTGCCAACCGGAAAATGTGCCAGGGGGAAACTCTTTGTGCAAGTTATTTTCTGACTGGAGATGCTTAAATGTTTGCATACTTAATCTGGGTAAACACGGGGGAAGTGCTTGGTCTTTCGTCGAAGAGAGAAGTTTGTCCCAGCTCAGTAAAGCCTCAAACATAAATTGACCGCAACAGTGAAATGGGCTCCTTCTATGTGAATTAATGAAGAGGCTGAGCACACCTCAATTCAAACTGTTGTTAGAAAATAATTATTTGAAATATAGCCTATACATGCAATGCATTTGGAAAGTATTCAGACCCCTTGACCTTTTCCACATTTTGTTATGTTACAGCCTTATTCTAAAATGGATTAAATAAATCAGAAATCCTCATCTATCCATAATGACGAAGCGAAAACAGGTTACTTTATTTATTACCCCTTTTTTCTCCCTAATTTCATGACATCTAAATTGGTAGTTACAGTCTTGTCCCATCGTTGCAACTCTCATAAGGACTCTGGAGTGGCGAAGATCGATAGCCGTGCGTCCTCAGAAACTCAACCCCACCAAGCCGCACTGCTTCCTAACACAATGCTCGCTTAACCCGGAAGCCAACCGCACCAATGTGTCAGAAGAAACAGTATACACCTGGGGAAAGGGGGATACCTAGTCAGTTGTACAACAATGCATTCAACTGAAATGTGTCTTCCGCATTTAACCCAACCCCTCTGAATCAGAGAGGTGTGGGGGGCTGCCATGATCGACATCCACGTCTTCGGCGCCTAGGGAACAGTGGATTAACTGCCATGCTCAGGGGCAGAGCGACATATTTTTACCTTGTCAGCTCGGGGATTCGATCCAGCAACCTTTCGGTTACTGACCCAACACTAACCACTAGGCTACCTGCCCCCCCGGTGACCGTGTCAGCGTGCATTGCGCCTGGCCCGCCACAGGAGTCGCTAGAGCGTGATGGGTCAAAGATATTTTTAGTAATGTATTAATAGAAAAACAGAAATCCCTTATTTACATAAGTATTCTGACCATCTGCTATGAGACTTCAAATTGAGCTCAGGTGCATCCTGTTTCCTCTGATCATCCTTGAGATTTTTCCGCAACTTGATTGGAGTCCACCTGTGGTAAATTCAATTGATTGGACATGATTTGGAAAGGCACACAGCTGAGAGGGCATGTCAAAGCAAAAACCAATGGCTGCCAAAAGTGCTTCAACTTAGTACTGATTAAGGGGTCTGAATACTTATATAAATGTGATATTTCCATTTTTTAAAATACATTTGCAAACATTTCTAAAAACCTGTTTTTGCTTTGTCGTTATGGGGTAGTGTGTAGATTGAAGAGAGAAAAAAAATACTATTTAATACATTTTAGAATAAGGCTCTGTAATTAACAGGCTTTGGTTTGAGGGCAGTGTGGGTAAACTGTCCTGTTGCGTAACATATCACATTTTGGAGTTTTTGCATTCTGACATCACACACACACAAAAAACTCACGCTGTGGTGACCTTTAAAGATATTTGGAACTCACACATCAAAAATGTTTTTATCTGTGTTTGTCACAATCGTCGTATGAAGCGGACCAAAGCACATTATTTTATTGAATGACGAAAAACACGACGTAAACTGAACAAGCTAACAAAACAACAAACGAACGTGACTGCTAATGAAACATAGTGCTAACATGCAACTAGACATAGACAATCACCCCCAAACAAACAGTGAAACCCAGGCTACCAAAGTATGATTCTCAATCAGAGACAACTAATGACACCTGCCTCTGATTGAGAACCATACTAGGCCGAAACATAGAACTCCCCAAAATCATAGAAAAACAAACATAGACTGCCCACCCCAACTCACGCCCTGACCATATTAAATAATGACGAAACAAAGGAGATAAAGGTCAGAACGTGACAGTGTTTTGCATGTATTAACTTATTGATTTATTCAGATCCCCATCAGCTATTGCCGAAGTGGCACCTATTCTTCCTGGGGTCCACAACAAACACAAAACATGACAAGTAACAAAACACAGAGACAAGGATTGTCACACAAATAAAAAGTACAATGATATACAAACAAAAAAATTATAAAAATACAAAACACTACAAACAATAGAATTAAAAACATTGTGTGTCCCCTCGCAGTCTTTGCCGTTCCATGAAATGTTGTTTAATCTTAAGGTAATTTTGAGTTCCAAAGCGATCATGTTTCTGTATAATATTGTGCGTTGTTGTGAATTCGTTTTGGACTTGGGGACTGTGAAGAGACCCCTGGTGGCATGTCTTGTGGGGTATGCATGGGTGTCTGAGCTGGATGTTATTTGATTATGCAGACAATCTGGAATTTTCATTACAGTAATACTAGAAGAGAAGCGGTTCATCTCTCGTCAACCCTCAACCAGGAAAGACTGCCATGCATGTTGTTGATGTTAGTGCTATATGTGGAGTTAAGGGCAAGGTGTGCTGCTCTGTTTTGAGCCAGCCGCAGGTTTAGGTCTTTCTTTGCTGCCCTTGACCATATTACTGGACAGTAATCAAGATGGGACAAGACCAGAGCCTGAATAACTACAGTAGTGCAGTTGATTTGTGTCAAAGACGCAGAACATCTTTTTATAACTCCCCATTTTCACAACAACTTTGTCAATATGACTTGACCATGATAATTAACCATCCAATGTTATACCTAGGAGATTAGCTTCCTCAACGTTCTCAATGGTCACACCCTTTAAGTATAACTCCAGCTAAGGTTTAGGTCTTAAATAATGTTTTAAACCAAATACAATGCTTTTAGTTTTATATGTATTTAATACCAGTTTATTATGAATCATTCATTCTGATACTAATTAACTCCTTATTTAGAATTTGGGTGCTGACAGAGTGTGGAATCATCTGCATACATAGTCATTCTAGCTTTGTGTAAGACCAGTGGCAAATCATTTGTAAAAATGGAGAGAGTAACAATAAGAATTACATCACTTTGCAAAACAGTATAATGTGACTTGCAGGCCAGATGCAGCCCGTAAACCAGTAGTTTCAGTACACAGTATTAGGATAAAACTAAGCAAAATGAGATATGTCAAACAGTTTAATAATAACGTTTACCTAGAAACTCACTAGGTGAAGGCTACAAGATTGAAAATGTACACATTCAACCACCATGTCGGTCACTAACAAATACAGTCATGGGTCGCAACTCTGCAATTCACTTGAAAAGGCAAGGAACACTGGTGGTTGGCAAGGAACACAAATTATATTGGACGCATGGCTTAGTGGACGCATGGTTTTCAGTTAGTTATTTTTGACCACCCGTGAGTGGAAGTGTTATACCAGTTTAAGTGGTCTATGGTTATGTAAATTAAATGTTAGCATGACTGCGGTCAGTTCTGAAGTCTGTAAATGCTTTCATAAGAGCGCGTGACAAAGTTCAAAATAATATTATAATCTCACGATGCTAAGTGACCTTGTCAAGAGATACGGACCTCTTGGCCAGGGTTCTCTCAAATCAAATGTTATTGGTCACATTCACATGTTTAGCAAATGTTATTGCGGGTGTAGTGAAATGCCCCCCTGGGTGCACGTTTTGGTTTTTGCTCAAGTACTAAATACCATATGAGGTGTTATTGCATGTAACCTACAGTATATACACGCCCTATTGTTAAAAATAATATGAGGTGTTATTGCGTAACACTAAAAGTGTTAATTAACATTGAGACAACGTGACCACTAAGCAAAGTGATGATTTAACACTGAAAAGTGTGGACCTGTATAGACACTGGGCCAGTGTTAAATGTATCACTGTCAGTGTTGATTCAACACTGGAGGATTTTCTGTATGTCTGTCGATTTGAGACAGACGTGACTCAGGTCCTGTGGCTCGACGGCTGGGTGGCTTCCAAGGAGTGCATTCCGGTCTGTCCACCGTGAACAGGTCACTGCACACCTTATCTTTCTAGTTAATGTAACTGCATTTACCTAATTGCTTTTATGAACTTGAACCTAATTGCTTTTATGAACTTGCCTCCCAGACATGGATCTGACTAACATTACACAGACTGCTATTCCATACTCATAGAAATGTTGTGAAGTGTACTATTCCATACTAAAATGTGTACAGAGCACATTAAGAGGCATAAGGATTGGTTTATTCATGTCAAGATATATTCAGCTATGGAATGTATGTGGTTGTGTTGTGGAGCTGGGAACTCCGCAGTGTTACAAGCCATTTATTAACATCTAATGCTTTTGGCCTGGAGATAAGAAGCCAGGCCTAGCCATCCAGTGTGTGTGGAGGCAACTCAGAGGAGGAAGGGGAGGACCATCCTCCTCAGTAAAAAATGAAATAAATAAGCGGGGGGAAAAAGCTAGCAGTTTTTGGTAAAACTATACTAAAATATATTCATGTCACCAAATAATTTATTAAAACACACTGTTTTGCAATAAAGGTCTACAGTAGCCTCAACATCACTCTATAGGTTAGCACAATGGTCAATCAAATTGAAATCAAATGTATTTTTAAAGCCCTTCTTACGTCAGCTGATGTCAAAGTGCTGTACAGAAACCAAGCCTAAACCCCCAAACAGCAAGCAATGCAGGTGTAGCCGGAGGACAGTTTGTTTCCGTCCTCCTCTGGGTACATTGACTTCAATACAACACCTAGGAGTCTCATGGTGTTCACCCTCTTCCATAGACTCATACAGTAATTATGATAACTTCCGTAGGACGTCCTCCAACCTATCAGAGCTCTTGCAGCATGAACTGACATTTTTTCCACCCAATCAAGGATCAGAGAATGAATCTTGTACTGAAAGCACAAGCTACAGCTAGCTAGCACTGGAGTGCATAAAATGTGGTGAGTAGTTGACTCCAAGAGAGAGAAAGACAATAGTTGAACAGTTTTCCACAAATAAATGTATTCAAAAATGAAGGATGCAAGAAAGAGGGAGAGCGAGACCTAGCTATATTTCACAGTATTGTTTTACTTGCTTAGCTGGTTTAGCCTACACAAAATAGCTAGCTCAATCCAAGAGGGATGCTTTGTTAGCTAGCTAGCAATGGCTATCCAACGCTGGAACTCTTCCAAATCAAGGTACGTTTTTGGTTTTATTAATTTATTGCCACTGGGGACTGCCGGTGTAACCGCTAAAGTTCTTGCTGACTGTACACTGTACTGCCTGATTGTAGCAGGTTTACTAATGCATTAGTTCTGTTAGCTATGTTCACTATGACGTTAGATAATATGGTGGCAACTATGTAGGCTGTGTGTAGAGGTTAGAGGTTATGATATGGTTTGGCTTGGAAAGTTTTTTTCTCCTGGTCACAGACAGCTGACGTGTTGTGTGTTGAAGTCCACAAGCGAATGGAAAAGGTGAGAGGAGGAGAGCGCGTAGATGCAAGAAGGAATTACAACGAGCAAAGTGATCGTGCGGTTTGTATGTGACTGCTATTAAAGTGAACTATGTTTGCATGTCATCAAGGGTGTATTCATTCCGCCAACTCGGTTTAAAAACATTTCTTAAAACGGAAGCATATGTAACGAAACAGGGATAAACATGCCTGAATTTGTCCAATAGAAACTCTTGTTTGCAGCTGTTTGACTAACAGCTAGATGCAGGCAAGACTGTGCAAGGCAGTATTGAATGTGTCCCTGTCTGTCACCTTGATTACAAAGAATTCGACCTGTGCACCTACGTTGTTAACTTTAATTCATAGTCTAGTTGGTTGCAACCTCATGATGGGTATAGGGACATTTAAATATCATGAAGTAGCCTAAATCTATCAATGTTACATTGAGCTGGCTGAATGGAATATGAATGACAGTCATCCAATATGCTGTAATAGAAATAGGGCCATGCTCATATTTTTTATTTTATTTTTTAAAACCTCATAGTCCACCAATACCGGATCCGGGTTCGTGACTAGGGCTCAAGCTCATTAGCATAACGCACAATGCGAAAAAATATTCCTAAAAATATTTAACCTCCACACATTAACAAGTAAAATAGCTCAAATGAAAGATAAACAAGTTCTTTATCTACCCAGCAAGTCAGATTTCTAAAATGTTTTACGGCGAAAACATAGCACATATTTATGTCAAACCACCACCGCAGACATAGCTCATTAGCATTGCCAAGTAGGAAAAAATATGCAATCAACAAACGCAGGATTAAAAGAAAAATCATTTCACTAACCTTTTGAAATCTTCATCAGATGACAGTAATATAACATGTTACACAGTACATTCATTTTTTTTCAATAATCTGCAATATATATCCATAAATCTCTGTTTACAATGATGCATCGTTCAAAAAATGCTACTAAAATGTCAGGAGAAATGCCGATAGCTCCGGCAGATAACGTCAGCTAACAAGGAATACACATCATAAACTTTGACTAAATATGCATGTTTTACATATGTATAGGAAGATACACTTCTTCTAAATGCAATCGCTGTGTTACATTTATTTTTAACGTTACAGGTTGCGTTCACTAGGCTATACTAGGAGTCGGCGCTCCAAAGGTATCATTATGGCTACTCTATCTTGGAGTCGACAGAAACCCAAAATTACCACATAAATATTCCCTTACCTTTGCTGTTCTTCCATCAGAAGACCTGGAAGGGATTATACTTACCAAACCAGCGTTTAGTTTTCAAGTCTGTGTCTTTCGGTTCTCAAAATAGCCACATTTCGGTCGAAATGTAGGCAAAATTCAAGTGGATGCGCACCAAAACGTCGAAATTATATATTATATGTCGAGTAAACTTGTCAAACTATGTTCATAATTAAGCTTTAACATGTTATAAAGGTGCACAGAAATCGTGAGGACGAACAGAAACACACACGTCGTTTAATCGATCCTGAATGAAAGACATCACCCGGCCAGAGCGCGCGTAACAGTCACCTTTTTTTTTCGCTTGGCCGAGAGGTTTTAGCTCGCTCAAACTCCCGTGAGCTCGCGATTCTCACAATGAGAAGCCCCATTGAAAGCAGGCTTCGCGCTGAACACGTACAGACTGTTCCCAGAGCGGTAGCTGTTTGGGAAGTGCGTGTGAGATGACGTCAAAGTTGGGCCAACTTTTTCCATGACAAGATAGCATTTGGGAGAATGCATGCCCTGAGAGTTCTGCTTTACATAGAGACAAAATTTAAACGGTTTTAGAAGCTTTAGAGTGTTTTCTATTCGATAATATTTTTTTATATGCATATATTAGCAATTTTGGGGAAAAATATTTTCAGTTTACTATGGGCACGCACTTTCTCCAACAGGGGCAGTATAGAGGGGGAGCTCTAAGAGGTTAACTAGTTGGAGAATGACTGCTGATCCAAAGTCCTGTGCAGTAACAGACTATCTGACCAGTAATGATATGGGTGGCCACACCAGTTATCATTGTGTTTCTGTGGCATTAAAATGCTTCGCTAGTTTCTGTTTATTGGCTTTTAGCCTACACAGCAAATTGGCCAGTGTTGATTTCAGTGTAACATTTCTAGTATTGTTTCAGGAGTTAAATTCACTCTGTTAGTGAAATGAACACTCAGTGTCGTAAAATAATTCCAGTATTGGTGTTAATGACCAGAGTTATTGTCTTACACTGTGGAGAGCTAAACAGTCCCATCAAACGCACGCCCATCATTATCATATTTCCCAGCATACTATGCAGGTAGATTTTTGTTAGGATTGTTTTTGCATGTACATTGGTTGATTGATTTAATCTCCAACTACACAAAGATAAATAGCATACATTTTTCTAAACTAATCCAATCATATTTTTGCACCTGTACCTGTCACTGAAATGGTTGGTAGTCCCCTCACAATGTTCCTAACCCGAACAGTCATTATGAATGCAGTTTGCGGCTGAAGAAGTATCTAACTGTTGGCTATTTTTCGAAACGAATCCAAATCAATTTATTGCACCCGTTACGGAAATGGTTTTTCCCAGTTTAAATGGTTGAGGTAGTCTCCTTTACTAGAGTTGCGAACCCTGGTAGTCATTCTGAATGCAGGATAGATATCTTAATGAACTCTGGCTGGATTCCAAAAGGAATTACACATCACTTTGCCTGCCAGCAAAATGTGACTTGCAGGCCTGATGTGGCCTGTAATTTGTAAACCAGGATTTTCCTAACACCACTGTGTTAGGGTAAAACTAGGCCATCAAGTAAGGCCTCGTGATGTATGTAACATAATCTCATGAAGTTACATTTTTTTAAATGATAACATTCACCTTGGTACTCATTTGGTGAAAGCCAGAGGCCTTTAAAAAGGAAAGCATTCAACAACCATGTCTGTCATTAACAAATACATTCATGGGTGGTAACTCTACAATTCACTAGAAAAGGCAAATTAGGCTTTATGCCATATAGTTTTAAAAACACCCCAAATCACTTATAGTAACATTGTTTTTGCATAACACTAAAGGAGTTAACACTAGATTAACACTAATGTCGAATAGAAATAACGCTGGGAGTGTAACTGGCAATTGTAATGTGTTAATGTTTTCCATTACAAAGTGTTACATTAACACTCAAAATGTAACACTATAATCAGAGTACTTTTTACACACTGTAGAGTGGGACCATATGTTATCATAGCTAGTGTTAAAATAAAATAAGTGTTGATTTAATATTGGAAAATGTACTGTGTACCTTGCCTCTCATTTAGGGCTGTGTGTATGTGACACACTTGATAACACACGTACAACTACACAAATTGTCTGATTCTCCCAGAATTAGATATTTTCCATGTGGGATATCAGACTGCTGAACACTTGAACAGGACTGACCACTGGCTCTGATTCTCCGCACTCACTCCCAGTCTACGACCACTATTATTATTGCGAGATACCGCACAATTTAAACACGTTCCCCCCTCAATCCCTCTTCCTCAAAACGTGTAAATATTGGACTATAAATTGTTCCTTCCTGTATTATGCTCATGTTAAAATGTTTATTCTATTCTACCAAGCCATTTACTTTATGTTCTTATCTTTTATCATTTCTTATTGTTGTCGCATTGTCAAGAAGGAACCTGCAAGTAAGTATTTTGTTGGACGATGTGTATCCCGTACATACGACGAATAAAAACGTGAAACTTGAAATGTAAATGGATTCATGTGCATGAGCAGTGCTGTGTGTGTATCCAGTCCCCAGGGGGGAGAAGATGGATTGCACTATTTGCATGCATTTGCAGAGCTTGATATATTGATATTCACTGTTAGAGCTACGGCCCCGAGACGACCAATCCAGTTTAGCCCCAATCAGACATTTCTGCTGAGTGGACTCCAGCCTTTGCTTGACCCCTGTTGTTTCTTGTAGTTGTAAAAAGGTATTTGTCATTGTCTGTTTCAATTTCACAGTCGGGTCTATTATTGCAAATTCACTCTGATTACAGTCTATATCAAATCAATCAACCAATCCATCAAATCAAATGACATTTGTCACGTTTCGTAAACAACATGTGTGGACTAACAGTGAAATGCTTGGTAACGGACCCTTCCCAACAATGGAGAGAGAAAGAAAAGGGATAAATCATAGAAAAGTTAAACACTCAATAGTCGATGTGCAAAGGTATGAAGTAATTGAGGTAGATACAGTGTATGTACAGTACCAGTCAAAAGTTTGGACAAACCTATTCATTCAAGGGTTTCTTTATTTTGACTGTTTTCTACATTGTACAATACTAGTGAAGACATCAACACTATGAAATAACACATGGAAAATAATGTAGTAACCAAGGAAAGTGTTAAACAAATCAAAATATATATTTTAGATTCTTCAAAGTAGCCACTCTTTGCCTTGATGACAGCTTTGCACACTCTTGGCATTCTCTCAACCAGCTTCACCTGGAATGCTTTTCCAATAGTCTTGAAGGAGTTCCCACATATGCTGAGCACTTGTTGGCTGCTTTTCCTTCACTCTGCGATCCAACTCATCCCAAACCATCTCAATTGGGTTGAGGTCAGGTGACTGTGGAGGCCAGGTCATCTGATGCAGCACTCCATCACTCTCCTTGGTCAAATAGCCGTTACACAGCCTGAGGTGTGTTGAGTCATTGTCCTGTTAAAAAAAAAAATTATAGTGGGACTATGCGCAAACCAGATAGGATGCTGTATTGCTATAGAATGCTGTGTGGCCATGCTGGTTAGGTGTGCCTTGAATTCTAAATATATCACTGACAGTGTCACCAGCAAAGCAGCATCACTACACATGCAGAGATCATCTGTTCACTTACTCTGCATCTCACAAAGACATTGCGGTTCTCACAAATCTCAAATTTGGACTCATCAGACCAAAGAACAGATTTCCACCAGTCTAATGTCCATTGCTCGTGTGTCTTGGCCCCAACAAGTCTCTTCTGCTTATTGGTGTCCTTTAGTAGTGGTTTCGTTGCAGCAATTCGACCACGAAGGCCTGACTCGGAGTCTCCTATGAACAGCTGATGTTTATGTTACTTCAACTCCGTGAAGCATTTATTTGGCCTGCAATTTCTGAGGCAGGTAAATCTAATGAACTTATCCTCTGCAGCAGAGGTAACTCTGGGTCTTCCTTTCCTGTGATGGTCCTCATGAGGGCCAGTTTCATAATAGCGCTTGATCTTTTTTGCGACTGCACTTGAAGAAACTTTCAAAGTTCTTGAAATGTTCCGGACTTACTGACCTTCATGTCTTAAAGTAGTAATGAACTGTTGTTTTTCTCTGCTTATTTGAGCTGTTCTTAAGGCACATCTGTTATTTGAAATGCATTCCAGGTGACTACCTTATGAAGCTGGTTGAGAGAATGCTTAGATTGTGCAAAACTGTCATCAAGGCAAAGGGTGGCTACTTTGAAGAATCTCAAATACATGTAGATTTTTTTTAACACTTTTTGGTTACTAAATGATTCCATATGTGTTATTTCATAGTTTTGAGGTCTTCACTATCATTCTACAATGTCGAAAGTAGTACAAATAAAAACCCTGGAATGAGTAGGTGTGTCATCTTTTGACTGGTACTGCACATATTTTAAATATTTTGAACAGAAACACTGCCTATCTCTGTCTGGGATGATGGCGTTTATGTGAGCCATGCCCAGCCTTTCAAAGCTTTTCATGGCTACAGATATGAGTGCTATGGGGCAATAGCCATTTAGACAGGTTACCTTGGCATTCTTGGGCAAAGGGACTATGGTGGTATGCTTGAAACATGTAGGTATTACAGACTGGGTCAGGGTGAAAATGTTATTGAAGACACTTGCCAGCTAGTCAGCACATGCTCCGCGTACACACCCTGGCAGTCTGTGCCCAGCGGCCTTGTGAATGTTAACCTGTTTAAAAGGTCTTACTCACATTGGCTACAGAGAGCATAATCACACAGTCGTCCGGAACAGCTGATGCTCTCATGCATGGTTCAGTGTTGCTTGCCTCGAAGTGAGCATAGAAGGCATTTAGCTTGTCTGGTAGGCTTATGTCACTGGCCAGCTTGCGGATGGATTTCCCTTTGTAATCCGTGATAGTTTGCAAGCCTTGCCATATCCGAAGAGAGTCAGACTATGTAATCTTAGTTCTGTATTGATGCTTTGCCTGTTTGATGGTTCGTCACAGAGCGTAGCAGGATCTCTTACAAGTGTCCGGGTTAGTGTTCTGCTCCTTGAAAGTGGCAGCTGTTCCCTTTAGCTCAGTGTGGATGTTGCCTGTAATCCACGGCTTCTAGTTGGAATATGTACGTATGGTCACTGTGGGGACAGTGTCGTCGATGCAGTTATTAATGAAGCCAGTGACTGATGTGGTAAACTCAATGCCATCGATCCCAAAATATATTCCAGTCTGTGCTAGCGAAACCGTCCTGTAGCTTAGCATCCGCTTCATTGGACCACTTCCGTATTTAGAGCGTCAGTGGTACCGTCTTGGCACTGTACTCGTGCATGCTGGCTGGCACACACACTGTAAAAAAAAAACTTACCCAATCAGCATTATTCTGTGAGTTGAGTGACTTCAAAAGAAAAATAATTTTAGCTAATGTGTTATAGTTTGTTTACTCAACTGTTCGAAGTGAGCTGAATTTGAACAAGCTTATTGAGTAAAATGACAAATTCATGTTTACTCAAAAACACACCCATCATTATCATATTTCGCAGCATGCTCTATTACAGGTTGATTTTCAGAATAGTTTGTGTCAATACATTCGTTTTTGCAAGTACATTGATTGGTTGATTATTCTTATGATACACAAACAGATACATACATTTTTCTAAACTAGACCCACACGCACCATGCTTCAGGAAAATTGTATCCCCATCTCTTGGAATTACATGTGGTGATGGGGAAATTAAGCTTCCTGAAGCGTTGAGGTTTTCAAGTCAATTGTGTTGAAAATACACATGACCAAAAGTATTGACACCTGCTGCTCGTCGAACATCTCATTCAAAAGTCATGGGCATTAATATGGAGTTGGACCCCCCCCCATTGCTGCTTTAACAGCCTCCATTCTTCTGGGAAGGCTTTCCACTAGATGTTGGAAAATTGCTGCGGGAACTTGCTTCCATTCAGCCACAAGAGCATTAGTGAGGTCATGCGATTAGGCCTGGCTCGCAGTCGGAGATCCAATTAGGTTTGCAAAGGGTCATAAACTTTACGCAATTCTAGGTCAAGTGGCATATTTTGGTTAAACTATCCCCAGTTCAGAGGAATTGCAACCCTCTGCATGCACAGTGCACTCTTCCATCACATGTACAGCTGATTCTCAAGATCTTGCACACTACTACACTGCATGCTTTCTGGTAAGTTTTGATTACAATTCTGGGTGGGGTGAATATATTTTCTATGACATACACAATTTTTTGTTAACTCGTAAATAGTAGCCTAGAACAAAGTGTGTTTAATTCATTTCTACTCTTAACAATTTCTGCTAGTTAAGTTTTGATACCATGTGGGTTTTAGCTTGCTTGAGCCTGCTAACTGAGTAGTGTTAATTCACCTGTTTCCATACAGGTTTAATTTTAAAACATTTATCTTACAAAGGAGTTGTTTAATCTAACTGCTTAACTATTTATCTGTACATGGAATTTGATTTGTTTTAAAAATAAATAATAATCTAATCTTTACAGGAAAATGCCATGGGCACTATCTGATTTCACTGCAGCTAATGTAGAAGGAAAAGCTGTGTACATTTGCAAATACTGTGCCAAATGATATTATCACCTCCTCTTCAGGTAATAGAAGTTTAGCTGGGACATTTCCTCTGGTTTGCTCACGTTAAAGGTACAAAACAATCTGCAGTCGCCAGAGAAAATGTGCTATGTGTCCTGCACACGCATACTGTACAACACACACACACACACACACACACACACACACACTCCCCTTTTCTCAGACAGATAGTGTCAGCAATGCCACCGTCTCTCCATCTCAGCCAGGCAGTCACATCAAATCATATTTTACTTATTTGTCACATACACATGGTTAGCAGATGTTAATGCGAGTGTAGAGAAATGCTTGTGCTTCTAGTTCCGACCATGCAGTAAAATCTAACAAGTAATCTAATAATTTCACAACTACCCTATAGACACATAAGTGTAAAGGAATGAATAAGAATATGTACATAAAAATATATGGATGAGCGATGGCCGAACGGCATAGGCAAGATGCGGTAGATGGTATAGAGTACAGTATATACATATGAGTTGAGTAATGTAGGGTATGTAAACATATAAAGTGGCATTGTTTAAAGTGGCTAGTGATACATTTATTACATCCAATTTTTTATTATTAAAGTGGCTAGAGATTTGAGTCAGCATGTTGGCAGCAACCACTCAATGTTAGTGATGGCTGTTTAACAGTCTGATGGCCTTGAGATAGAAGCTGTTTTTCAGTCTCGGTCCCAGCTTTGATGCACCTGTACTGACCTCGCCTTCTGCATGATAGCGGGGTGAACAGGCAGTAGCTCGGGTGGTTGTTGTCCTTGATGATATTTTTGGCCTTCCTGTAACATCGGGTGGTGTAAGTGTCCTGGAGGGCAGGTAGTTTTCCCCCAGTGATGCGTTGTGCAGGCCTCAATACCCTCTGGAGTGCCTTACAGTTGTGAGCATCGCAGTTGCCGTACCAGGCGGTGATACAGCCCGAAAGGATGCTTTTCTATTGTGCATTTGTAAAAGTTTGTGAGTGTTTTCGGTGACAAGCCAAATTTCTTCAGCCTCCTGAGGTTGAAGAGGCACTGCTGCGCCTTCAACATGCTGTCTGTGCTGGTGGACCATTTGTTGGTCCGTGATTGTGTACGCCAAGGAACTTAAAACTTTCCACCTTCTCCACTACTATCCCGTCGATGTGGATAGGGGGCTGCTCCCTCTGCTGTTTCCTGAAGTCCACGATCATCTCCTTTCTTTTGTTGAGTGTGAGATTATTTTCCTGACACCACACTCCGAGGGCTCTCCCCTTCTCCCTGTAGGCCGTCTCGTCGTTATTGGTCATCAAGCCTACCACTGTAGTGTCGTCTGCAAACTTGATGATTGAGTTGGAGGCGTGCATGGCCACGCAGTCATGGGTGAACAGTGAGTACAGGAGAGGGCTGAGAACGCACCCTTGTGGGGTTGAGGATCAGCAGGGTGGAGATGTTTCCTACCCTCACTGCTTGGGGGCGGCCCATCAGGAAGAGTAGGCCCCAGTTGCACAGGGCGGGTCACATTGTATCATCTCATGCCCATATGTGAAGAATGCAATAAAGATGCAGAATCATCTGGCCAAGTGCATAAAGTTCCCTCAGTGCTCAGCGCTCACAACAAGCAACCTCTGACAAAAATGCCTCTAATTCTATTTGAGGTGAAAATGATGAATCAGACACCATATCGATAGCAACAACTCATGGTCCTCCTGTAATCAGAAGTTGTTTTGACTCAATTAAGGAACGTAGTCAGAGAAATGTCTTGCTCGAGCTGTGTATGCAACTGGTTCACCTCTGATACTCACATGCAATGTGTATTGGAAGTTATTTCTGAATGTTCTTCGTCCAGCATACACCCTTCCAACCAGGCATGCTTTATCTATTCATTTGCTGGATGCAGAGTTCTGAGTTCAAGTGATGGTCAAGCAAATCATAGAGAAAGCAGACTGTATTGCAATCATCTCTGATGGGTGGTCGAATGTTCGTGGGCAAGGAATCATTAACTATATAATCTCCACCCCTCAACCAGTATTCTACAAGAGCACAAACAAGGGAAGGGACAACAGGCACACTGGTCTTTACATTGCAGATGAGCTGAAGGCAGTCATCAATGACCTTGGACCACAGAAGGTATTTGCACTGGTGACAGACAATGCTGCGAACATGAAGGCTGCTTGGTCTAAAGTGGAGGAGTCCTACCCTCACATCACACCCATTGGCTGTGCTGCTCATGCATGGAATGTGCTCCTCAAGGACATCATAGCACTGAAAAACAATGGATACACTACAAGAGAGCCAAGGAAATGGTTAGGTATGTGAAGGGTCATCAAGTTATAGCATCAAAGTGAAAAGAATAAGAGCACCACATTGATGCTGCGCAGCAACACCCATTGGGGTGGTGTTATCATGTTTGACAGTCTCCTGGAGGGGAAGGAGTCTCTCCAAGAAATAGCCATATAACAGTGTGCCGATATGAACAGCCCCAACAAGAGTATCCTCATGGATTATGTATTTTGGGAGAGAGTGGTAAGCAGCCAGAAACTCCTGAAACCTATAGCAGTAGCCTTTGCACGGATTGAGGGAGACAGATGTAAGAGAAGAAATCCATACTGCCCTGCCCACTTCACTGTTGCACCAAGGAGAGGAAACTGCAGTTCTGAAATACATCAAAAAGCGTGAAGACTTTTGCCTGAAGCCCAGACACCCCACAGCGTACATGTTGGACCCCAAGTATGCTGGCAAGAGCATCCTGTCTGGTGCAGAGATCAACAAGGCCTATGGTGTCATCACTACCGTGTCTCACCACCTTGGCCTGGATGAGGGCAAGGTTCCTGGCAGTCTGGCTAAGTACACTTCCAATCAAGGGCTTTGGAATGGAGATGCAATATGGCAGTCATGCCAACATATCTCATCAGCCACCTGGTGGAAATGACATTGTGGATCTGAGGCTCCTTCCTCTGTTGCCTCCACCATCCTCCAAATCCCACCAACTTAGAGAGCAACTGGTCCTTGTTTGGGAACACACACACACACACACACCAAAGCACACAACAGGCTGACCAATACAAGGGTTGAAAAATGGGTGGCCATCCAGGCAAATTTGAAAGCCATTCTCAACAAGGTCGGAAAATGACAGTGAAGATGACGCCTCAGTCTGATGTTCAAGAGGTGGACATTGAGGAGGACCAGGGAGAAGACATGTAAAGCCTGAGAGGAAGACAACCAAAGCTTTAGTCTAGAAACTTTCATTTTACAGATTGCTTTTGGGAGATGTGATGGATCATTCAATATTCCCTTTTTGTTCAGTGAAATCATCCCTTGTGAAGAGTCAACCCATTTAATTAAAGTTCAATTCGTAACTAACATTTTTTTAGGAAGGATTTAATTATTTGCAAATATGTCTACTTATGATAAGGTAAAAGGTTTATGTTTGTCTCCATATACTATGGTAAATATATCCAATGCAAAAAAACATCTTCATTTAAAATGGTATTAATACTAATTGGCATATATTCCTGTTAATTCCCACAGAAAGTTTCCACCTCTGAATATTCCCCAAAATGTACAACCCTAGTTCCAATTCATCCCAAATGTGTTCAATGACCTCGCTTTGTGCACGGGGGACGTTGTCATGCTGAAACAGGAAAGGGCCTTCCCTAAACTGTTGTCACAAAGTTGGAAGCACAGAATCGTCTAGAACAGGCCTGGGCAAAGGCCGGCCCGGGGGCCTGATTCAATATGGCCTGCGGAATCATGGTCAGATCAAAGAATTTGCGATAGTAAAGTTTTGAAAAACGTATTTGTTATTCAAATTAAAAAGCCCAATGAATACTGGCCTTTGTGTAAATGATTTACATTCCCACCCCTTATTTTGAAGGCACTTATAAACAACAACTGCACAAGGACAGACGGTGACTGACAGGCTGACACACGTCACAGTTACAAATAGCTAGCTAGAAATTGCACAAAAATACTTATTTTCCACCATAATTTGCAAATAAATTCATTAAAAATCTTACAATGTGATTTTCTGGATATTTCTTTCTCATTTTTCTCTGTCATAGTTGAAGTGTACCTATGATGACAATTACAGGCCTCTCTCATCTTTTTTTAAGTGGGAGAACTTGCACAATTGGTGGCTGACTAAATAATTTTTTGCCCCACTGTATCTGTCAACACAGTCATACACATGATGTATAATCCGGCAATATGATTCTGGCCCGCAATGGCAAACATTTATTCTAATGTGGCCCTCCATGGAAAATAATTTTCCAGTTCTGGTCTAGAATGTCATTGTATGCTGTAGCATTAGGATTTCCCATGATAAAGCAGCCCCAGACCATTATTCCTTACTCCAAACATTACAGTTGGCACTATGCATTGGGGCAGATAGCATTGGCAACCCAGATGTGGAAGCATGATTCATCACGTCAGAGAACATGCTTCCACTGCTCCAGAGTCCAATGGTGGCTACTCGGCCATGGAAACCCATTGTATGAAGCTCCTGACAAACAGTTATTGTGCTGATATTGCTTCCAGAGGCAATTTGGAACTATGTAGTAAGTGTTGCAACCTTGGACAGATGATTTTTACCAGTTACCCGCTTCAGCACTCGGCGGTCCCGTCCTGTGAGTTTGTGTGGCCTACCACTTTGCAGGTGAGCCATTGTTGCTCCTAGATGTTGCCACTTCACAATAACAGCACTTACAGTTGGCCGGGGCAGCTCTAGCTGGGGAAGAATCTGAAGAACTGACTTGTTGGAAACGTGTCATCCTATGACGGTGCCACGTTGAAAGTCACATTGGCCATTCTATTGCCAATGTTTGTTTATGGAGATTCCATGGCTGTGTGCTCGATTTTATGCACCTGTCAGCAATGGGTGTGGCAGTCTGATTATTGTACTTGACGGGTGGCCGATGTTCATAGGGATGTTGGAGTGGGCCTCAGGTCAACAATTTCTGTGTTATCATTTTAGGCACTTTACCAACCCACACATGTCTGCTGTAACAGTGAATCCTGATTGAGTCATAGAAAGTTTGGATGAAACTTCTAAACAATGTTGCTACTTCTCAGCATTTTGTCCTGTCATTCTATTGAGTGACATGCTAAGCTTGGTGTAAAATTGTGTTGGTCAATATTGCCCTGAAAGCACTAACATGGCTGCCATGGAATCGTTTAATGCCATCTAAGAACACCATAGGCTATGCTAGCGACAATGACCAAATTGTTTGTGTGGCCATACATTGACCCAATGCAGATCTGATGAAAGATTTGACAAAGTTTCTCTGCATGACTAATGTGTGTTCTACTATCCTCTGTGACGTCATCGCAAGTCAGTGGTTAATTCCACTCATCCTTGCAAAAATACCACTCAGTGGTTTCAACTATGTTTGTCATTTCTTGTCCAGCTCTTCTTGCATGTACATGTACAGTGCCTTCACAAAGTATTCATACCCCTTGACTTACGCCACATTCTTGTTACAGCACAAACATTTGATTAAATATATTTGATTTCTCACCCATCTACACAAAATACATCATAATAAAGTTTAAAAAATGTTAGTAGGAATTAGCACATTTATTGAAAATAAAATCTGATTTACACAAGTATTCACACCCCTGAGTCAATATACTTTAGAAATCACCTTTGGCAGCGATTAAAGCTGTGAGTCTTTCCGGCTGCACACCTGCATTGTACAATATTTGCACATTTTTTACAAGCTCTGTCAAGTTGATTGTTGATCATTGCTAGACAGCCATTTTCAGGTCTTGCCATAGATCTTTAAGCTGATTTATGTCAAAACTGTAACTAGGCCACTCACGAACATACAATGTCTTGGTAAGCAACTCGTGTATATTTGGCCTTGTGTTTTAGGTTATTTTCCTGCTGAATGCAGACTGAACCAGGTTTCCTCTAGGATTTACTTGGATCCTAAAAAAATAAAATAATCCTTTGCCAGTGACAAGTATACCCATAACAATGCAGCTACCACCATTCTTGAAAATATGAAGCGTGGTACTGGTGTGTTGAATTTGCCCAAAACAATGCTCTGTTCAGGACAAAGTTTAAAAAACAAAATGGCCTCATTTTTTTCGCCGTTTTACTTTAGTGCCTTATTTCAAACAGGATGGATGTTTTGAAACATTTGTATTCTGGACAGCCTTTTCACTCTGTCATTTAGGTTCCTATTGTGGAGTAACGACAATGTTGATCCATCCTCAGTTTGAGTTCTCTAATTGTTTGTCACCATTGGCCTCGGTGAAATTCCTAAGCGGTTTCTTTCCGCTCTGACAACGATGTTAGGAAGGACGCCTGTATCTTTGTAGTGACTGGGTGTATTGGTACACCATCCAAAGTGTAATGAATGAATGTTCCTTTGAGGATAGTAAAGTTAATGTCTGCTTTTTAGTTTTTTACCCATCTACCAATAGGTGCCCTTCTTTGCAAGGCATTGGAAAAACTCCCTGGTCTTTGTGATTAAGTATGCGTTTGAAATTCTCTGCTCAACTCAGGGACCTTACAGAATTGTATGTGTGGGGTACAGAGATGAGCTATTAGTTCAAAAAGCATGTTAAACCCCATTATCGAAACTTAATATGACTTGTTAAGCAAATCTTTACTCCTGAATTTATTTAGGCTTGCCGTAACAAAGGGGTTGAATACTTACTCAAAACATGTAATCTTTAAACGTTTTATTCATTTGTAAAGATTTCTAGAAACAATTCCACTTTGACATTATGGGGTATTGTGACACAAAATCTCAGTTTAAACCATTTTAAATTTCAGGCAGTGACAAAATCTGGGAAAAAGACAAGGGATGTGAATACTTTCTGAAGGCACTGTATATGGTATATACAGTACATCAAATATTATTCAGTACACTTTGAACACCCCCCTCCCACCCCTATTAACCATTTGATTACATCAGATTGATAATGACGTTTAATTTTTTCACTCTACATTTGTCTCTGCCTTAAAACTGGAAAGTACCGTTTCAGAGAGAGAGTGATTACCATCATCAGCCAGTGTTTGACATCAGTAGTCAGTCAGTCCCTGTCATTATGCTCTCATCATAACCTCTGAAGCTCACTGTCAGGCTTAAACCACTCTGGTATTGTTCAGTGTCTTTGACCTGAGGTGACACAGAGGAACACACACACACAAACTCCACTGTGAAGTAATTATGTGGCTAAGCGGAATCTGAAATAATATTGAATTAAATCTGATGATAGCCCAGCCATCAGTGCGTCTCACTGTGGGAGCCAGCCTATCTGTATATGATACCATTAACTAGGCTTTACATAATTGACTTAAAGGAGCCACTTGATTGAAAAATCACTACTGTAATTATAAAAACAGAAGATTTGTTGGAGGCACAATCATAGAAGCACAAGCATTTCTCTACACTCGCATTAACATCTGCTAACCATGTGTATGTGACAAATAAAATTTGATTTGATTTGATTTGAGGTTTCTTATCAGACGTGTTTAAAGTGCCTTATAGTGGGGTTGAATCACATCCCTGTGAATGATGGTGTTGGACACAGCACATCCATAGCAGAGTTTTTGGATGGTCTCAAAAAAGTAAGAATTTTACGGTGAAGTCCACACCAGTTGCATTTGGCACGTGACAAATAAAATGTGATTCGACACCCACATAACATGAACCCAACCTCTAACCCCCCTGACCTCCAACTGTCTGAGATTGGTTACCTTTATTCTACAAAATACTTCAAATACTGTAACTGTTGTTTTTAGCTCCTTCAGCCTTCTTGTCCTCCTCGTCTTACCTTCCATATTGTCCTCCCATCTGTTGTATTACCTTTCTTCTTGTCCTCCTTCTCCTCAAATCAAATGTAATTTGTCACATGTGCCGAATGGAACAGGTGTAGACCTTACCGTGAAATGCTTAATTACAAGCCCTTAAATCAACAATGCAGTTAAAATGGACTAAAACGAAAGGAAAAAAGGAAAGCAACAATAACGAGGCATCGGTACCGAGTCAATGTGCGGGGGTACAGGTTAGTCAAGGTAATATGTACATGTAGATAGGGGTAGTGACTATGCATGGATAATAAACAGCGAGTAGCAGCAGTGTAAAAATGCAAATAGTCCGGGTAGCTATTTGATTAACTGTTCAGTCTTATGGCTTGGGGGTAGAAGCTGTTCAGGAGCCTTTTAGGCCTATACTTTGCACTCCGGTACCGCTTGCTGTGCGATAGCAGAGAGTTATGATAGGGTGGCTGGTGTCTGACAATTTTTAGGGCCTTCCTCAG